>NC_059437.1:56619287-56933037 GCF_021028975.2 Sphaerodactylus townsendi
AGAGCGTCCCTGAATTTTGCCACCTGCAGCTGCCGAATGGACATCCCAGCCCCAGCCCGTGGCTTCTGCCAGTTGCTGTGTTCCCTGCTGCTGGAATTGTGGCTTGTTCTGTGTTGGCGAGGCAGAAAGTACCATAAATGGTGATGCAAATAAAGAGATGGAGAGAAAGTCAGAAGGGCCTGAAACTGATCTGTGCGCCATATTTAAGTCTCCATCTGGTTGAGTCTGAAAAGAAAGTGAGGCTTATCGTGAGCAACCCACAGACTTCTGCCTGGGAAATCATTCCCCCAGAGACGAACTTGCCCATCTTGGCGGATCTTTCCCTGCTGTCCACGACCACAGGCAGAGTTGGCTGTACGGTGGGGCTTGCATGCTCAGCCCAAGCAGGCACGTGCTCTGATCCTCAGCAATGTGCAGAATGTCTTAGGCTCATTCCGCACGTGCAGAATAATGCACTTTCAAACTGCTTTCAGTGCTCTTTGAAGCTGTGTGGAATAGCAAAATCCACTTGCAAACAGTTGTGAAAGTGGTTTGAAAACGCATTATTTTGCGTGTGCAGAAGGGGACTTGGCTGCAAAAATCACTTGAAGCTAAAAGTTGTTCTGGCAGATTCTGCAGCTGTGGGGGACAGAGGGCACAGTGGTTGCATTTTATGACAGACTGGGGCATCGAGGCAAGATTTGCATGTGGAGGTGGAGTCTCTTCCTTTGGAGGTTTTTAAAGAGAGGCTGGATGGCCATCTGTCAGGAGGAGCGCTTTGATTGTGTGTTCCTGCATTGCAGGGGATTGGACTTGATGGCCCTTCTTGGAGTCTCTTCCAACTCTATGATTCTATGCCAGGGGTCTGCAACCTGTGGCTCTCCAGATGTTCATGGACTACAATTCCCATCAGCCCCTGCCGGCATGGCCAATTGGAGAGCCACAGGTTGCAGACCCCTGTTCTATGCAGATGAGGCTGAGATGCCAAAACACCACCAATTCTTGGCTCCTTTCTTCAACCTCCATTGCAAAGCCTTTCCCTTTGCATTATGTCCATACCCTGAACTGAGAGGCAGGCTGGGAGCATGCCCTGAATTTCGATCTGGCTGCGGGTGCTCTTGACTGGTCAAAAAGTGGAAAGGCCTGTGCTGGATTCAGTAGGACACTCTGCGCTGCCTGTTGCAAGTCATGAGCCCGTGGCTCAGCAGTTGAAATGATTCAGGAGGAAGAAGCAGAGAGCTACTTTCAAGGAAGCTCAGAGGCACATTTAAATAGGAAACGTTTCTAATTTATTTTGCACCTTTCCAGATCAGTGTAAAACAAAGAACACACACTCACACATCATAAGAAGCCATCATTTGTTCTATGTACAGGAAAGAGGCAGGAGTTGGGAATGACAGCTGTGGCAACCTTGTGCAACTGGAATGATGCATTCCCTGCTCCCCCAGGGGAATGACCTGCAGCTAGTTCCAGGCAACTGCAAGCGCTGGACATTTTCCACAGCATGTGCTTCCCCTCTGACCATCCTGAGGAGGGGGCAGAGCTGGCCCTCTGCAGTTCTGAGGGCCCCGTGCTCCCCTGGGCAATACATTTTGCAAGAATGGACTTAAATCTTGGAGGTCACTGAATGACAACACGCCATGCCCCCCACTCTCCATCTCTACTGCCCATACTAGGAATGCACTGAAAGAGGAAAATGAACATATTGGGGCCCTCAGAGAATCCCACCCTGCGGATCTCTGTGCTGGTGGGCTGCCTGCTGCAGCCACCAGTTCCCAAATGTCTGGGCTCCGACCAAAAGCATCTGTGGGGTGGGGGGTGGGGGTTTACTGCAGCTGCTTTTGTGAGTGGGAGTTGAGGCCATCTCAAATGCAGCTGAGGCCTTCTACAACGGCCACCCTCAAATGCTTCGCAACAACAGAGCAGCCCTCCATAGGAGAGAGTAACCTGGGGCAGGGGATGGGGGGGGGGGTGTTCATGCAGGCGAGGCCACGGTTCCCTTTCCACCAACAGAACGAAGAAGCACCCAGCCCTGTCACTTCGTTTATTCCTGCCAAACCATCATAAATGTTCCTCTTTCCTGACTGGGTGAGAGGAAAGAGGACCTGGTCTACCTGCTTCCCCACCTGCTTCCCCACTCTGCCTGCCCCTTTCAGCTGATGCTCGTCCCACGCTCTTCACAACCCCTGTCCTCAGCAGCAAGAAGCCGCACTTCCTTTAGGCACATTCTTGACCCTGAGCCAACAGCCCTCCTTTCCCCCGGCCATTCCCATGACACCGCTGGGCAGACGAGGGGCCTCCACCTCTTCCTCTGGCCCTGGAGACCTTCCGCTGCCGCCTCTTTTCTGCTTTTAACAAGATGGGAGGGGAACTACAAGCAGCCCGGCCAAGAGGACGGGTAATGCTGTGCAATTCAAGAAGCTGGCAGCACGGGCTAGCAGATGCCTCACCTGCATGATAAGCCCCTGCCTGATGCTGAACACCCCATGCTGGAAAGCCAAGCCTGTTCTCTAACGCTGGCTACACGATCCTGAAAGTGGGGAGACGTGTGTGGGCCAATGTCTGGATTCTCCCGCCAAAGAGATAGCAACTAGAGCAGTGGTGGCGAACCTTTGGCCCTCCAGATGTTATGGACTACAATTCCCATCAGGCCCTTCCAGCATGGCCAATTGACCATGCTGGCAGGGGCTGATGGGAATTATAGTCCATAACATCTGGAGTGCCAAAGGTTTGCCACCACAGAACTAGAGGATGCTGCAGCATTCTCCCACTTGGATCTTTTCAAGCCACCATGACTGTAGCATTCCTGTTGCTAGCTGTCCCTCTTCCTTCCCCTCCCTTTTCCCCCTTGCACAAAACCCATCATGACATCATTAGAAAGATTCTACCTAGTCAGCCTTTTTTCACATCCAGGAAGAGGCCAATCTTGTGGAGACGCTTGGCCTGAGACAGACTTGCCAGGCTTAGGGGGAAGGAGGGAGAGGACAGAAGCGGCTGTTTGGAGCTCCAGCTGGAAGAGGCCAGGGCTGCCAGGAACCAGGCTAGGCTGCAGAGGGTGGAACAGCAGGTGAACACGGCCAGCGAAACTTGGGGGCCTTTTCAGAGGCCACGCTTCTTGTTGCTGCTGGTCCACGGGAGGGTGCTGCACACAGAACTACACAGCACACAGAACACACTTTTATCCTGTCTGCCCATCAGAGGCTTCAGTGTTTTAAGGTGTCCAAGGAACAGGTAGGACAGAGGGGTTATTTTTGCTCCTAAAGTTTGAGGCTCAGCAAACCAGCAGACAGATGGCTGAGATGGGAAGGGAAACGGGCAAACGTTGCCTTTTGGTAAGTAGCGCCACCCCCTGCTTCAGAGTGGACGTTTCTCCTTTGGAGGACCTTCACTACTTCAGCTCACATCTTAATCTCTGGGGCGCCTGCTAATTATACCCTGAACAGCCCACAATACTTCCTCTGCTTTGAGAGGCAGATTAAGCCAAACTCACCCCAAGTCACGTGTAGCCCCCCCCCCCCCCACACCATCTGAGTCGCCACCACATTCTTTCCAGTCTGCAATATCTTCTCTCACTGCTGCTATGTATTGGAGGGGCTCTAAGCAGGTGGGGCCTATGTGACCAGGAAAGGAGGTCTCGGACCCCTCAGGCCGCAAGCAGAATGCACCCCCACAGGCCTGGGTCAGTGGGACTTGGAGGCAGTTCAGGCACCTTCCGCAAGCAGGTCTGGCTAACAGAGGAAATGAGGATTCCCTGCCCCCCCCCCTCCATCGGCTACGGCGGGTCAAGACAATTTCAGACTGCTGAAAAGTGAGTCTCTTACACAAAGGCCAAGGGCAGCTCCGATACGAATCGGCATCAAGACCTGCATGGCCACTACCAAAATCAGCCGGGCTTGTCTGACTGGAATTGCGTTTCAGCCTAAATAGGATATAACATCCCTCGGACGGACAGGGGCAGACACAAAAGATCCGACGGACGATGGGAGGAAAGGGGAGGCTTAAGGCAACGTGGTGGGTTTCATGTGGTGACTCCCCCAAACTGGGAAATAGGAGGGGAAAGAGAAGTGAAGAAAGCCAAGAGCTGAGCAGAGCTGTCAGGCCGTGGCTTCAATGTGGCTAAGCCCACTGCCTTCTTCTCTTAAAGAAACTCCTACAGCTTCAGCCTCCTCCTGTCCCTCTTAGAAGAAATCCAGCAGCCTAAAGAAGAACAATTGGACTCAAAGGAAAGAGCAACGTGGCTCTCTTGCCAAGCAAAGTAGCCAGATTCTGCTGCACTTTCACCCCAGTGCATCCTTGAAGGCACGGCTGGCCCCTTCCTTATGGGAAACCTTTTCAGGGGAGGGGGTGTCAGAGATCTGCTAGCAGAGCAGCCCCCTCCATGAACACTGGATTTCTGGGCACATGACAGCAGCAGTACCTTAGTGAAACACAACTGTGGGACACCCAGGCAGGGAAGTCGTCTTTCGTTGAGGTGAAGCAAGCTGGATTTTTAAAAGTGCTGGAAAAGCCGAGACATCGAGCCCCTGAAGTATTGCCTGGATCCTCCAGACCGTGGTGGGGTCAGACACCTCGTGGACTTTACTGACGGAACTACGTTGTCCAATACCCTCCGACACTCTTAACTCGCTGGTAAAAATGCAGTTGATAGATCTCACAGGATATAAGTTAGGATGATGGACGGAGATTTCTGAAACGGGGCCAAGCGGCCTTCACTGGTGGAGGTGAGCCCGGTCATCGGGGCGCTTGATGTGAATCCTCCGGACCCGCTCGATGCGTTCTCGTTCCTCGTCCTCCTCCAGGTGGTGGGAGCGGCCGGCGGCTCCCCCAGTGGCCTCGAGCAGCGCGTTGTCCGGCCCGCGTCCATCCTGGGCTTCATAAAGCAGGATGTTCAAAGTCTCCTCGTAAATCCGGGCTTCTGGAAACTCAACCTGGACCCCCCCCACCAATACAGTGAAGGTTAGAAAAAGTTCCCCATTCTGCTTTCCACTCTTCAGCCTCAGCAGTCTCTTAAATCTCTCTCTCTCTCTCTCTCTCTCTCTCTCTCTCTCTCTCTCTCTCTCTCTCTCTCTCACACACACACACACACACACACACACACGGGCCCCTTCCGCACACGCAAAATAATGCATTTTCAAACCACTTTCACAACTGTTTGCAAGTGGATTTTGCCATTCCGCACAGCTTCAAAGAGCACTGAAAGCAGTTTGAAAGTGCATTATTCTGCATGTGCGGAATGAGCCACAGAGTTGCCTTCCATCGAGTCAGAGCCTTGGTCCCTCCAGTCCTGGCTACTCAGACCAGAAGCTGCTCCCAGGGTCTCAGGCAAAGGTCTCTCATGTTGTCAGGCCCTTTTAACTGGAGATGCCGGGAACTGAACCAGGGCCTTTCTGCTCCGCCACTGAGCCACAGTCTCTGTTCTCAGGTCAACTAAGAGGGCCTCTTTGCAATCCTGTCTATATGCTAAGCACAACCCAAGATGCGTTTTGTGGGTGGCTGCAGGCCAAGTGAGCAAGCCTCCTGCCAGGAAGACAAGCCAAAGTCTGGAAGAAGCACGGGTGAGCTTTGGAATGGGGCTGGACCAGGTGCCATAAAACCACTCCATAGGATCGTTCTCTCTCTCTCACACAAAATTAGTTTCAAACAACTGTACCCAGCACAAACTGCATAGCCTCCCCCTGTCCTTCCTCTCGGCTCCTGTTCTCATCCTGGCTGTCTCCACTGCTCCTCCATTTATGGTCCCTGAAGGTCTCTTGCTCCGGCCACACCACCTTCTGCCTCCAATAACCCTCTTCCCACACACGAGATCACCTAAATGGGGCCACCTGCTCTCCTTTTCCGGTAGGTCCTTTGCTCCACCCCACGGCTCCACGGTCCTTTGCTCCACCCCTGGTTCCCAGCTCTACTTCCATTCAGCTTCCTCCAGTCTTTTTCCCTTGTTGACTTTCCCCCTTTCCCCCAAATCTCTTTGGGGTGGGGACCTGCCTGCAGTTTGTGCCTGCACACTGGTCCTTCGAGTGTCTTTAGAACTGTCAAAGCTCAGGTGGGTCCAATGAGATGATTGGGTTTTCAGCCGCAGCCTGGAGCTGGGGGGTGGGGATCAGGAGGCAGCAGAGGAAGGGGCTGAGAAAGTCACCTTGGTCTGTTTCTTCTCGGTGGCGTACACGATGGAAGTGCAGCAGACCTCTGCGATCTTGCGCCCCTGGCCGTAGAAAGACCAACAGCAGATCTCGTCTCCGATGACATCCTTGATGAAGAGGACGCGCCCGTTGAACCGCAGGGACAGCTTGTCAAAGAGCTCAATGTTTTTCAGCATGTTGTCATCAGAATTGCTGGAGGAAGGCAACACGGACGGGTTACGCAATCCAACAGGGGGCCATGACCCCACCCAAAGTCAACTGCCAAGGCCGCCTTCTTCTTCCTCAGGGTGGTCTTTGTCAGCGAAGGGCACAAGGCCCTCCCACCTCTGATCAAAGCTCTTCTGCCAGCGCTTGGAGGGTCGCAGCTATCTCATCTCACTGGGCTGCAGCTCTCGGATTGTAGTTCTAACATACTCTGCTCCATGTTCCCCAAGAGAACAGCTAGACTTGAGTACAGCAACACCTTGGAGACCCAGATTTTGGGAGTAGAAGCTTTCAAGAATCTGATGACATACCCCCCCTAAGATCTTAGGGTGGCATACACAGTACGCTCTGCAGAACGATCTTGTGAGGTAGGCTAACAGAGAATGACTGACTGACTCAAGGCCTTTCAGCGAGTTTCATGGTTGTGTGAGAATGTCAACCACAGCACAGTGTGATGCCCCACCCACCAAACCTCAGTGGCTTCCTGTAACTATTCTACAGGCACACACATTGTCAAATAGATCATTTGCTCACTGCCAAACCAAAGAAAGGGTTTTACCTGGTGTAAGAGTACTTGTTGTTGCTTCTGTTGTACAGCAACTTGACTGCTGGCTGCAGGGAAACAGGTCACTTTAGTGCTCGGGCCAAGAGGCCACCTTGACAGCTCCCCCCACCCCACCCCCCACCCAACCAAGCATCAGGATCAGCCCAAAGCCACGGGGGAGGGGAAAGTCAGAGAGAACGAGCCCCACTGAAGGCCGAGGGGAGAGAGTGCTGCACAAGCAACGCTCAAATCGACACCAGCGACGCCAGAGGGAGCCTGTTAAGGTGTACGGTCGGCTTACCTTGTTAGACGTGGCGATCAGTTTTTGCTCTTCTTTGGAGGATGTAATGATGGGCACTTTGCAAAAGGGTTCATAGACATCTTTATTCTGCTGAAAGGAGAACACGGAGGTCAGAGGCAAGAAAGTGAGCGGCAGTCGCCAATTCTGGGTGGATAAATTCCTGGAGATGGGGTGTGTGTCTGTGTGTGGCACAAGAGACCGGGGAGAGGGGGTTTTGAGGACGGAACTCAGCAGGCTATAAGAGTTCAACCCTTCCTCCAAAAGCAGCTTTTTCTCCAGGGGATGTGATCGCCGTAGGCCGGAAATCAGTCCTAACTCCAAGAGATCTCCAGGTCCCACCGGAAGGCTGGTGACTCAAGCCAAGGTAGAACCTGTGGCTGCTTTTCAACAATCAACGGAAACGCAACAGAGTCCATCAACGTGCCACTGCAGAGGAGCAGGGACACTTCTCTGTTGTGGGTGCATGAAAATTCAGAACCCTCCCCCCCTCCCCACAACATCAGCAGCTGGGGGTGTGCATCCTTCTCTTCTGCTCTGTTGGCAAACCTGGGGCAGGTAAGACCGCAAAGGCTTGGGACTCATCCTGATGGCCTGGAAGGGGGCGGGGGCAGTAGGGGAGGCTTCAAGCTCTTTGCTCAAAACCAGCAAGCCAGGCCCAGCCTGTTACCACTGATGGGTCAGTGCGGGATCCTTCGTATGCCCACCTGAAGGGCAGCCTGGCACTCATCTACCAGGCCCTGCACCAGGTAATACTTTGCCTCTGCCAACAGCTCTTCGATCTCCCGCCGGCTCTCTGGAAGCGGCACAGCACCGTCACGCAGGTAGTTCAAGATGGTTCCGAAATGCCTGCCACAGCGGTCTATCAAAATCCAGCCTGGAAAGGGGCAGAGCCAAGACAGAAGCAGAAGGGGCTCATTGTGGGGAAAGAAAAAAGGGAATGGATGCCAACGGGCACAGATGCTGCCCAAATGTTAGGTCTCGGACCTTGAATCAATAAACAGACTCTGTATTGTTGATGAGCAGTGTTTATTGGTAGGCAACGAAGCACCCAGCTTGGTAAAGCCAGTTCTACCAAACCTGGCTTTTGCTATTCCCTTTATTCAGATGTAATCATCCCTCCCATTTTTCCCAAATGTAAAAAAGACACCCCAAGGTTGGCGACAGAGAGAGATAAAGTTACCTGGCCTCCTGCCCCCACTGAGCAACAGAAACATTCAATTTCCCATGAGGCCAGAAGTGTCAGGGGTAAGCCTAGTTATCTACTCAGCATGTGAAGCCATAAAGTAAAGATCAAGAAAAGAATGTTCCATTACAGCAGTGGTAACATATAGCAGGCTGTTTACATATTTCTTGTAGTGATTACATTGAGCTGGGAATGCATCTCAATCACCTAGATACAATCACCGACAATATATTTTATAAAACTCCATTGAGTTAGGAATGCATCTCAATCAACTAGGTGCAATCCCTGAAACCAAAGCAAGCACTGCTCTCTGATCGGCACATTCAGCCCCAGGGCTCCAAAATACTTTGCTGGCGCCAAGTTGGGAGTGGAACAAGGAAGACGCACAAGCTTTGCAAGAGGAGATGCAAGACTCAACTTTGGGAAGTGCAAGCAAGGCCAGACTTGCAAACATCCCCCATTTGGTCCCCTGGGCCAGGCGGGAATCTCTTCTAGGTGAGCAGGCAGGGAAACAAACAGAACATAATGTTATTGACCTGACAAAGGAATTCCAAAGGGAGATGCAACATGAAAACATTCGCAGGGGTAGGGAACCTGCGGCTCTCCAGATGTTCAGGAACTACAATTCCCATCAGCCTCTGTCAGCATGGCCAATTGGAGCATGCTGGTAGGGGCTGATGGGAATTGTAGTTCCTGAACAGCATGGCCAATTGGAGCATGCTGGTAGGGGCTGATGGGAATTGTAGTTCCTGAACATCTGGAGAGCCGCAGGTTCCCTACCCCTGAAATATAGTTAATAATTGTGCGATGGCAAGTTGAAATTGCCTCATGGCAGCTGTGGGACCAGGGGTTTTCAAGACAAGGGGATGAGCAGAGGTGGTTTGTCATTGCTTTCCTCTGCACAGCGACCCTGAACTTCCTTGGTGGCTTCCCATCCAAGTACTACCCAGGAATGACCCTGCTTAGCTTCTAAGCTCTAAGGACGTGGTGGCGAACCTTTGGCACTCCAGATGTTATGGACTACAATTCCCATCAGCCCCTGCCAGCATGGCCAATTGGCCGTGCTGGCAGGGGCTGATGAGCCAACGTAGATCCGCACACATCTGAGAGCTCAAGAACTCGCCACCTCTGCTCTAAGGAGTGTTGGCCAATCTGGGCTATCACTGCACTAGAATTCGTCAATATATTCCAAGGTTGATTCATCTGAAATGTGGTGGAGGAGAGTTTTATGGCTACTGTAGACCACCTATCCCTAGAAGCTACAGTGGCTGAACTGAGAGTGTGGTACTTTGGTCACAGCATGAGAAGAAAAGACAATAATGCTGGGAAAAAAGGAAGGCAGCAGGAAAAGAGGAACAGCTGGCCTGAGATGGGTTGACTCAATCAAAGAAGCGGCAGCCTTCTATTTGCCAGACCTGAGCAAGACTTTGAGGAGGTCGTTCATTTGCAGGGTGGCCGTGAGTCAAAAGTGACTTGACAGCACTTAACACGTGAACACAACCCATTCAAGAAGATGCCCCCTTAGGGCTTCATAGGGACCTGGGATTCCCTAACTCACAGCTGATGCCCAGGATCTTGCAGATCCAACATCTTTCAGGAGTTAATTGCTTCAGCGACATGTTTGTAATTTCCTCCTGTATCTGTTTCTCTTGTTCCATCTGCCCCCAGATTTACATTTTGCCGACCTGGCACTAGCTGGAAGCCTCTCACACCCAGGCTGAGCAAACTGATCCGTCTGTGTTGCCTGTTGTTTTGAACAGGCCTCTCTTGTAACACCCCTCCCTTTGGTCATGCATACAAAATAGTGCGAGGGGTTTATCCTCCAAAGCCTCTGAGGAAGTGATCTCCGACTCATGAAAAGCTGGTGTTAGAATAAATGTTATTTTTTAGAATCTCCCTGGGACTTCTCTCCCTCCTTTGTAAAAGCAGCTGATGCGCCACAAATAGGAATATGGGAGCTGCCCGACTCAGAGCTTCTGCAAACTACTGGCCTGCTTTGTTAGATCCCGGATTTGACCAGAGCCCCGGCTCAGGAAAGCCAGCCAGCCTGCAGAGATTCAGTTCTCGAACGAGTTGCATTTTAAAAATGCAAAAATGATGACGGACTGCTGAATGGCATTTGAGGCTCATGTCTTGCACAGGAAATCTCCTGCTAGCTGAGAAGAGACGGAAGAGCGGGTGATGGAAAAGTGGAACATCTTGTTTCTGAACCAGGGTGCCAGCAGCAGCAGCCGCCACGCTTTTGTTTCCAGCGGCCTGAAGGAGTTGCTCCGAAGAGGTCATTTTGCACAACAGCAGGAGGGGCCCAAGTTTCCATAAATTAAGCAAAGGCCAGCTCTATGGGCAGAGATGCAAGAAGGCCCTCTGGGGGAAGGCAGAGCAAAGTTCTGGCAGGCAGGCAGGCAGGAGGCCTTTTCTTGGACAAATAAGGCCAAAGAATGTACAGGGGGACTCCCTTTCATGGCATCACAGTTGCTTTGCACTAGGCGAGCTAGGCTCTCTCTCTCTCTCTCTGTGTGGGGTGTGGGGTGTGTGTGTGTGTGTGTGTGTGTGTGGTGTGCTGCAAAGAAATTAGGCTCTAAGGACCGTACTTGGAGTCCAAGACTATGGACCTGTTCCTTCAAGGGAAGTGCCACCCCACACAGATCAGGTGACACCTCAAATCTCAGGTGAGGCCTTTCGCTCATCTGTAGCACTTCATAGAACTGAACATCATCCCCATCTTGGTGAGAACCCAGCCCAAATCTAACCCTCACCCAGCAGGTTCATTGAAATGTTAAGGAGCACAGGCCAAGGGGCTGAGGAGCCGACCCCCAGGACTACCTGCTGAGACCGACCCTTCAGGTAGGACCAGAACCACTACAGAGCAGCCTCCCAATCCTTGCCCAGAAAGATGGTCCGGAAGGATGCCATGATTACGTAGCACCCGCTTCTCGGAAAGAGGAGGATGTTCACCAGAAAGATAAACGTATCAGAGGTATCAACCAGTTGTGTCCATGTTGGGCCACTGATGCAACTAGCACAGTGATGGCGAACCTTTTTGAGACCGAGTGCCTAAATTGCAACCCAAAACCCACTTATTTATCGCAGTGCCAATTAAGCAATTTAACCTGAATACTGAGGTTTTAGTTTAGAAAAAAACAGTTGGCTCTGAGGCACGCGTTACTCGGGAGTAAGCTTGGTGAAGCAACTGTGCAACACTTTGAATGGGTGAATCACTACCCTAGGAGGGTTTACTCAGAAGCAAGCCCCATTGCCAGCAACTGAGCTTAATCCCAGGTAAAGAATTGTGCCCAGGCCAGCCTAGATGTGTGTGTGTGTGTGTGAGTGGGGTGATTTTCCACCCCCCTTACATGACGAACTCTGTGGGTGTGTGCAAACAGAAAAGGTTCTGAGTGCCACCTCTGGCACCCGTGCCATAGGTTCGCCACTGCTGATCTAGCAGCTTAGTCGCATGCCTCTTCTGCCTCTTCAAGGTCCAGGAAGCAACTTCACATCTCTGCTGCCTGGAAAGTACTGACGGCGTGCAAGACAAGAGGCCCAACCCAGCTGCCCCGCTCTTCCCTGCGCAGTTCCAGACTTCCCTTGGATGTCCTCTGCTCACGTCTCCCCCTTCTTGGCTCTTTTGGAAAAGCAATGTAGGGAGTGGGAGGGAGGGCTCCAAGCCTCTGCTTGTCCTCCACCGGGTCCCCTGGCAGCCACCACCAACACTATCTGCCACCAGAGTCACCAGTTTTTCATCACCACTTCACTTACTTGTTATGTGTTGGAGCCCTGCAGTGACTGGGGGAATCTGAGGCTCATTCCGCACATGCAGAATAATGCACTTCAGAAGCTGCTTTCAGTGCTCTTTGGGAGCTGTCGCGGAATGGCAAAATCACTAACAAACAGTCCCAGCCCGAAAGTGGTTTTGAAAATGCATTGGCCCTGGCGTGTCGCGGGGAAGGAGGGCCTGAGCCTTTGGCCGGCCTTTTCCTTCAGGTAACAACCCTGTTGAGGGGCTTCACTGTAGCTGCCTCCACTGCATCAGACCCTCAGTCCAGGAAGAAGAGTCTGGATTTATAGCCCCCACTTTCTCTCCTGTAAGGAGACTCAAAGGGGCTGACAATCTCCTTCCTCCCTCCCCCCACCCCCGCAACAACAAACACCCTGTGTGAGGTAGGTGGAGACTGAGAAAACTCAAGAACTGTGGCCTTGGGCAAAGGTCACCCAGATGGCGTGTGCTGGAGTGCCCAAGCTAATCTGGTTCACCAGATAAGCCTCCACAGCTCAAGTGGCAGAGTGGGGAATCAAACCCGGTTCTCCAGGTTAGAGTGCACCTGCTCTTCAGCACTACACCACGCTGGCTCTCGTATTGGTCAGTATTGTCTACTCAGACGGGGGGCGGCTCTCCAGGAGGAATTCACCTCCTGATCAGTCCTTTCAACTGGGGGTGCTGGGGATTGAACTCGGCATGCCAAGTGGAGGCTCTGCCACTGAGCTATGGTCCTCCCCTTGCCCCTCTCTTCATGACCCAGCCCCAACGGGGTGAGGTTTACCTTCGCTGTCCGTGAGAACCTCCATCCGGCCGCTGAACATGGCCTTCAGCATGGTGTCCTGCTTGGTCAGGGTCTGCATGGTGGTGTAGTAAAGGGCCCCCCCGATGTTCAGCTTCACATACTTGGAGCTTGGAGTGGCCCCTTTGAAGGAGGTGGTGCGAGTGGCAGCTGCCGGCACAGCTGTGCTCACCACGGTCTCTCCGGACATCTCTTCCTGCAAAGGAAAGGGAGCTGCTGTCAGGGCCTCAGTCCCCCTTGGGCCTGGTGGGAGGGCTAACGGGCGCAGCTTTGCAAAACAGTGCCCTGGGCTCACACCAGGATCAAACTGAACCGGAGGAGCAGACAGGCTCCAGCTTTATACTTTTGGCTCAGCCTCCCCCTCCCCCCAGCTACATCTCACCTGGAGTCCACTGGGGTGGGGCACTTGCAAGGTGCCCCCCCAGGAAGTGGTGCCAGGGCCCTACCCCCCCCAGCACCTTAGCCTAAGCCAACAGACCAAGTAACAGCTCCCCTTTGGTAGGCAGAGGTGCTCAGGAGCAAAGCAGCAGCAGAAGGGCTCTGCTTTCACATCCTGCATGTGAGCTCCCAAAGGCACCTGGTGGGCCACTCGCGGTAACTTGAGTGCTGCTTGGACAAGATGGACTCTGGTCTGATCCCAGCAGAGCTAGTTCTTGTAATTCAGAAATCTCCCTAGGTCCAGGTGTGGCCCGAGGGAATTATGGAAGGCTGCTGGCGTATTCTCAGTGCAGCCGTTTCTGTCTCCTTTGGATCTGGTCACTGGACACTGGGCCTTGCTGCGGGATTTGCTGTGAGCTGCCGTTGTTGCCCAAGGACTGGCCTCGCTAAACATGGCCACCTGGTCCCTGGTGACGGAATGGGACCACAAAAGCATGCAGATGATAACAGCGACGTCTCCCTCGTGGAACTGTGGTGAGCCTCCCCGAGCCCTGTGACCCAGGTGAGGGGCGGATTAGAAGTCTAAAATAAAGACAAGGTCTCTGACGGGAGGGCTGTGCTGTAAGCTGCACCCTTAAGCCCCTTGCCCAAACGGAGCAGGCTGGCAGCCAGCAACTAAGCTGGGAATTGGCGCCTTAGGTGAGCAGGGTCTGCCGGGCTCCAACCGAGTGGCTCCTCCCCCACTCCCATTTCAGGCAAAGGAATGCAAAGGTTGGTGGGGAGAGAAGAGACCTCAAGGTTTGGGGGCAAAGAAGAGATCTGCAGCCACAACGCAGCCACCAATGGCGTTAGGAAACAACCTCCATCAGATCCAGGTGCTAGTAGGTACGCGTTTGAGAAATCATGGGCGCCCAGCAGAAGCCGATGACAATCCGCTGCCGGGGGCTCCTCAGAGAGCGTGAGCTTCGCTTCCCAAGGGGCCCCAAACACATCACCGCGGGGAAACCTCTCCAGATGTTTACACCACGGCGTCATGAGCACTTCCCAAGAGGCTCCAAACACATCACACGTGGGAAACCTCTCCAGATGTTTACACCACGGCGTCATGAGCACACCATGCCTGCCAAGCTCACCTGTTGTCAATTTCAGCTCTTCCCCCTCAAAATATTTTTCAGAGCCCGGAGAGGGACTCTACGGAAGCCTCTTGGAAGGGTTTTGCAGCCCAGAGAACTGCAAATGGGTGCTTACTTTTAAGGCCTTACGCGGCCTGGGACCCTCATACCTTCGGGACCGCGTTACCCCATATGCTCCCACACTAAGACCTCTGCGTTGGCGGGAGCCAATTTACCTAGTAGTCACTTGGCCCCTCAGTGATGATCGCGGCTAGCCTCCCACTTTCGGGCGGGGCGCTGCAACCCTGGCCTGCCTGATGGAACACTCTTCCCTCCAGCTGTCCGGACCCCTCACCGGGATCTTGCAGTGATTCTGCACGCGCCAGGGCCTGTAAGACAGGATTGTTCCGCCCGGACTTTTGGAGTGTCCAGCCACTGAAATTGCCCCTCCCCTTTCATCCCCACAGGAACTTTGGGTCCATTATCATCTACAGGACCCACCCTCTCTTCTCTCCTTCCGGAGGACTTAAGAAAAGGATTTTTAGCGGGCATTGTTATGTATTAATTGCTGCATTTTAACTTATATTATTGAAAGATTCTTGTATTTGATTTTATGTCTGTTGTATTTGAACTTTTATGTTGTTCACGCCCAGAGCCCTTCCGGAAATTGGTAGGCATTATTATATAAGACTAATAAAATAATAATAAATAAATAAATAAATGGGGGATGAGTAATTGCAGCCCCTCTGAGAGGTCTTGGGCTGGGTGTCCCCTCCCAGGGGGCTGCTCAGCTGGGCTTGTGCCAAAGCTGAGCGGCTCCTTCTGTCAAGAGAAGGTATTCCCCTCTAGCCCCTCTCCTGAGCTGACAAGGCGGCCTTTCTTCATCGCCTGCAGACTGTTTGTTTTTCATCTGGTCTGGCCTGGGAATTCCAGAGTACCACCCCCACCACCCGCCAGCAGAGTTTTGACCCAAGAAAGGAATCAAGCAACGGCTTAGTGAGTCAGATTTTCCAGATTGCGAAAAACAATGGAAGAAGCTCTCCATTTGCCCCTCTTTGCCTCCTTCCCCCATGAACTTTAGCTACTGGTAATTAATTCTGCCCTCATAAAAAGAGGCGCTGCGCACCTTCATGAAACGAAAACGACCAAAGTGTTTCAGCTTGCAGGAGGGCAGAGCTGGAAGCGTCCTTCCTCAGACACGATACTCGGGTAGTAACTTATCCTGGAGTGGGGATGCATCCAGTTGGTCCAGCTCGGGTGCCGAGTGGCATCTGCCCAGCCAGGGCTCTCACCTCTAGTTTGTTTCCCAACTTCAGAATTTTGGGATAGCTTTATTCTCCAGACAAACTAGGGAAGTATTGTCGAAGGCTTTCACGGCCGGAATCACTGGGGTGCTGTGTGGTTTCCGGGCTGTATGGCCGTGTTCTAGCAGCATTCTCTCCTGACGTTTTGCCTGCATCTGTGGCTGGCATCTTCAGATCCTCTGAAGATCCTCTGAAGATGCCAGCCACGGAGGAGATAGGCGAGAAGCGATCAGGAGAGAATGCTGCTAGAAATTCTGTTTTCCATACAACCTGGCACCTAACTGCTGGAAAGGTGAGACAAGCCCATCACCTCCAATCCAAGAACTGACATGAACCAACACAGCAGAGGCAAGAGTCGGAGCTGCCAGTCCAAATGCCGGCTCAGTCAAGAACTTACAGGAGAGCCTTAGGGGAGCTTTCCCTCCCTTAGTATGGGTGTTTTTCTTTTAGTAATGGCCCTCCTCAAAGGGCTGTTGTGAGGGTTACTGAAAAGATGCAAAGGATTTGAACATTTTGAATTTGCCAGAATTAACAAGAACTGGACCATGGATATAAAGAATGAAGAGCACCCCTAAGGGTGCGTGGCTTCTCTAACCCCCAACTGGAGGAAGAGGTTTCCAGCCCTGTTTCTAGACTGGGGTATGTTTGCACGGAGGAACGGGAAGACCTGCCAGGGGTCTGCAACCTGAGGCTCTCCAGATGTTCACCGACTACAATTCCCATCAGCCCCTGCCAGCATGGCCATGGTGGCAGGGGCACAGGTGGGGTTATGATCGATGGCTATCTGAGAGAGCCACAAGTTACTGAACCCTGTGCCTGTACCGATGAGGGGGTGTGTAAGGACGCCACTTGCAGAGGAACAGCAGAGCCGGAGAGGGCAAAGTTTCTTTGGAGTTCCTGGCCTGCCATTATGAGTTCTGTTAATGACCTCAGCATTTAATACATTTATACTCTGTCCCTAATGGGGACCCCAAGCGGTTTATTTGTTCTCCTCCCCACAGCCCTGTGAGGTAGGCTAGGCTGAGAGTGTGGGGCTGGCCCAAGATCAACTAGCAAGATTCCATGGCAGCACAGGAATTTGAACCTGGGTCTCCACAGAACTTCACACAACACAACAACACTGGCTCCAAGACCCTCTGCTTTTGCCGCCTCTGACTACCCGGTTCACTTTCTTCCAAGGATGCAGCAACCTGAGATACCTGCTAAAAAACCAGCTCTTTTTAGAGCCCCTCCCTCGGCTGAAGAGCTCGATCAGGAATCCAACGCCCAGAGCTCTGGGCCCAGCTCCTTATCAGGCCGCAATCCTGGCCCAACAGGCAGTTCAGAACAATGCAAAGACTGCAGCCGAAAGCCAGGACCCTCCCTTCAGCTGAGCAGGGGGGGGAGTGGGGGGGTGACCTGACCTTCCAGGCAGCCCGTGCTGGCGATGCTGTGAGACTCAAGAGGCAGAGGAATCCATCAACCAATGCAATTCCATGCCAGTCGGCTGAAGCATTCCACAGAGGATCATTGGTAGCAGCAGAGGAGCTCTGGTTACCAGGCGGCTCAGAGTCGCATCCTAGAAAATGCACCAGGGCCTGAGAAAAGTTGGTCCCCTTCTCTGCAGATAACTAAAGAGGAGCCTGGCCACAAGCAGATAACCCAAAGAACAGCAACAGCAGCAGCAGCACCCTGGCCTGTGCAGCAAATGTGTCGGGGCAGAGGTGGATGATTGGCCACGCTTGTTTCAAGGGGGAATTGTGTCCTTTATCTTTGAAGCGTTCCTCTGCCTTCCAGCCTTTCCTCTGACCTGGGGCTGCTGGCAAACCCGCTTGGCTCCCATAGATGCCCTGCTGGTGGCCCTCCAGGTATTCACTGCCCCCCAGCACCCCCCCCCTTGCAGCAAAAGGCTGTGGCCGAAGAGGGCTGCAAAACCATAGCTGAGAAAAGGGCTGGTCTTTGACTGCAGAAGAGGACTGCATACACGGTAGAGAGATATTGGGGGGGGGCAGTCTGATGGGGGGGTCGCGACCCCACCCAAGCAAAGGGAGGAAGTTCTGTTTCAGGGGGGTGCATTCCACCACTGGCATCTGTCGGACGAGCCACTACAGCTGCTGCTGGACTGACAGGTGGGGGGGGTGCCTTTTTGGGGTGCCCCCAGCTCCATCCCCCCAAGCAAACAAGGCAGGAGTGCTCAGTTCTGCCTGGATCGTGCCCTTCAGAAGAAGTGGGACCTTCTCGAGGGAGGCTCCCCAGTCCCCATCCTTCACAGAACACCCCCAGAGCAGTTGGGCCATTGCCCAGCCCAATTTGGCTACCCCCCCCCCCATTATTCCCCCCTAAGGGACCTTCAGTCTCCCTGTTCCCCCCGCCCCCCAACAAACAGGCAGGAGTGCTCAGCTCTGCCTGGATCGTGCCCTTGAGAAGAACAAGCGGGACTTTCTTTCTCCAGGGAGGGAGGGAGGGCGGGCGGACCCCCCCCCCGGGAGCCCCACATCCTTCACAATACCCAGGATCAATGTAGCCACTGCCCCTCCCGGAATATCTATCCCCCCCCCCGTTAACTCCCCCCCCCGCGTGGTCCGGTGCTCACCATCATGAGAAAGAAAGCCGCGCAGGAGCCCCTGCAACGCAAGGTTCCGACGAGGACGGAGAGGGAGGAAGCAGCAACCCAGGCGGAGCGGGGAGGGAGAAGTCAATGACATTACGAGGGAAGGGGCAGGGGACAGAAGGAGGAACCGCCCCAAGCACCGCCCCCCAAAGGCTCGCTGCACTTTGCCTTTCTCGGCCGGAACCAAAGGAAGCGGAACCCGAAGAGCGCGGCAGGAGGTTCCGGCCGCACGCAGTAATGAGGCAGAGACTGCTCCGAGGTCCCCCGGCGGAGGGGCCCCAGGAGGCGAAAGGGGGCGCCCCACGTGACGCTTGTGACGGCAGCGACCAGACTTTCCCCTTTGGACCAGAGGCCGCCGCGGCACCACGGGCGGGCCGCTTCTCAGGGACAGAGAGCGCGACTTCCGGCTGGCTGTCGGAGAGCGGAAGTGCCTCTCTTTCCCTTCACTCTATGCCTCCTGGGAGCCGCCGGGGAAGGAAGGCAGACAGGCAGGCGGTGAGATGACCCTGTGCCGAGGCAAGTGGGAGAGCAAGGAGGGCTGGGGGGGCGGGAGGCAGGAGTCTTTGGCCCTCTCGAGCGGTCACAACAGCCCCGCGAGGTCGGCCATTCTCCACAACCTCATGCGACAGTGAGGGAGGGAGGGAGGAGGAGAGCCTCTTGGCCCCCAGGTTTACCTCCCCGTGCTAAGGGCAGCCTGACAGCCTGAGCGAGGACGTTGTTACCCCGTTATCTGCATGGCAGGGGGCAGCTTGTCCAATCAGAGGCTGGAAGCTGCACCGAATTAAAATTCTCTCTTCCCCCGGGGTGATTCAAGGGCCCCCGAGGTCTGCTTTGGCATCAGTTCTCTTAAGGGTCCTGCTCTGAATGAGACTCTCGCTGAAGCATCCCCTTCCCAAGGAACGTGCGAATGGACTTTCTTGGGTTCTTGGATGACACGCAGGAGAAAACATTACGCCCCTAGAAGATTTCTAAACAAAGTAGGAGATGGTGGGGCGGTCTGCTAGTTTCTGGGCGCCTGGCTCATTCTGGTTGCTGGTATTCTTGCCAAGGAGGCTGGCCCGGGGAGGCCTTGGAAAGATGCCAGCTGAGGATGCCACCGTACAGACTGGTTGTTCTGGAGCACATTAAGTGGGCACTCCCACCTGGTACAGGTTGCAACCGATGCCCGGATCACAGGAGCTCCAAGTAGACCAGGGGTGTCCAATTCTGGCCCTCCAGATGTTAATGGATTACAATTCCATCAGCCCCAGGGTCCATTAACATCTGTAGGGCCAGAGTTTAACACTCCTGAAGCAGACCATGCAAGGTTGAAGTCTACTCAAATAAGACGGAGAGAGACCTGCTGCACACCATTTGTTGGTGTGTGAGATCTCACAAGGGACAATTTTCTCTGATCCTTAGCATCAATATGTGCTCTTTCTCATTTACTATCTGCTGCATCTTTGGGTTGGTGGAGACAGCTCAGAAAAGGATCTGCCTGGAAAGCCACTAAGGAACAGAACCTCCGGTCCCTGACAATTAACTTGATTCTCTTTCTGCAGTGAGAAAAGGAGGCATTTATTAGAAGTTGAATTCAGAGTGAGGGTGAATCATGTTCATCTGCAGGTGACCTCGGATCCTTCCGCTGTAAAAAGCACGTCCTTGGAGTGAGTAGCTCATTTTTTTTAAAAATGTGAACACTGCATTTGATTCAGCTTTCCCCTTTAAAGATTTCCTTACATCAGAGGACCACAAGAGCACCATCCTGGCTCAGCCTTGCACAGAATTCCACAAAGTTATTATAGCCCACATAAAGGGTTCAGAGCCTCCTTGCTCATGTGCACATCAATTTTGTGCACGTCATCAGGAACTGCTCACCTGGGGGAAATGCTTACTCTCCACTCGTGAGTCTGCAGGCGCCTTCTTGGCCTGCCACAGTAAAGTTCTGATGTTTGCAGAATTACTCAGCCATCTGTCAGAACTGAAGAGGTTCCAAATTCACGTCAGGGAGCTCCTCTCTGTACAAAAAAAGCATTCCAGAGACACTGGGAGGAACTTTGCTGGCTTCCCCTACTAGAGTACTGTAGACGGAGTCTTCTTAGTGACGGCTGCCAGATGACCTTACCTGGTTCATCCAGATGGACTAATGCAGTTGGCGGCAGTCCTAGTTCTTCTGGCACTTGTTATTTACTTTCATACACTTTGTTTTTGAAAATGCACAGCTCAGAGTGAATGGGTCGCAGCAGCAATAGAGGCATGGAAGGGAAGGGGCTGGGGGGACCCAGGAACGAAAGGAGAGCTGCATTGTGGCTAGCTGGACGAAGTGCTGTGGAGGAGGTCCCCTTTCCGGCTGCAGTTTTCCTGGAGTCTCCCCCACCCTGCATTGACCCCTGTTCCTCCCCCTTATTGTATTCTTCCATTGCCAGAAGTCTGCAAACATGTTCAGCAGCCATGATCATCCCAGGCTGGGAGTTCTCGATAAAGCTTCGCCAGGCCCGCGTGAGGGGCTTGGCGTGGCTGGCTGAAGGCAGCGAGCCGGACTGCTGTGCAGATCCAGGCCCAACCCTGGTCCCGAGGAGGTTTCTGTGCCAGCTGCTGGCTGCGGCGGGAGATCGGAGGTGTGGGATTACAGTGTGCCTGGCCAATTTGGGTGGCCGGGGGGGGGGCTGCTGGAGTGGAGGCCAGAGACCCCCCTGAAGCGGTGGAGAGCTGGGCTCTGGGATTTTGGGGTTGCAGACCCAAGGCCCTCCTTAACTAAGTCAAGGTGAGCAGGCTGTCCTCTTGGAGCCCCCAGGGCCTCCTTGGTGGGTGTGTGGAGGATGAGAACGGCAGGTGCTGCTGGGGCATCAGTCCCTGGGCCCATCTTGGAACTAGAGATGTCTCCTGTCAGGAAAGTAAAGGAACTTCTTCACTTTTCTCCCTGGGCATTCATTTTTCCTCTTGAGGTCCTGGCAAATTCCCTGCTTTGCTGCCCTCTAACGCCAGCCAGGAATCTTGAGCCAGCTGTTTGCAATTTCTTTCCTTCTCCAGGAGAGAGGTGGATGATTTCTTGGAAGCCAGTGGCTCTGGACCTGGTAAAAGAACAGCCCTCTCCATTTTCAGGACTTCCCGGAAGCTGCTGTTTGTGTTTAGCTTCCGAAACGACAAAGAGGTATGGCTCCGTCTAAACTGCCTGATCGCCTGCTGCATTTTCTCTTGCCCTTTATCCTTGAGTAGCATCTCCGGAGGCGGAGGTTACAGCAGCCCTGGGACGCATGAGAATGGGGGGGCTGAGCAAGAGACAAAAAGAGTAAAGCGAGGAGGAGCAACTGGAGCTTTTCAGAAACTGACCTATGTGTTATAAATAAAATCCCCACCCTGGGCACTGCAGCGTGCTTGTATTGGATGTTGTGGGTTTTTCTGGCTATGTGGCCATGGTCTGATAGCTTTTGCCTCTAATGTTTCAGTCACATTTATCTGTGGCATATTCAGAGAAGTGTCAATGTAATAATTGTTTCTCTCCATGGCATAAAGACAAACATAATTTACTGTGGCATGGCTCGGAAGATGCTAGCCATAGATGTGGGCAAAACTATAGGAGTAAAAATGGCCATGTAGCCCAGAAGACCCACCATGGCTAGTTGATTTCCTAAGGTAGCTGTTAGATTGCTGTGAGGACTGAACTGAGCCCTGTAGCTACATCGGCCAAGGAGCCTGCCCTCGTCTCTGTGCAGGGCACTACTCCCAGTGTGTCAGTTGACAGCTGTCCTTCTGTGAGAGTAATGGCCAGTTCTCTTTCAGAGGGATGATAGGAACCAGCCTGCAGAGTGGACGGCAGGATTACCCACTCTCATGAGGGGACTCCCTGTTGCACCTCTGATGGCATCACTGTTCTGGGTTGGTCTGCTGGGAGGTATGCCTAGATCACTGACTCATGCAGAGACAAAAGGAGACGGAATCCTCTCTGAGGGAGTCAGAGCGCAGTGTTCTTCTTATTCTAAAGCGTGCCTGTTGTCTTGAGGTTTGGAGTCTACTCCTTGATTTCATGCCCTGGGGTCAGGGTCACAAAGCCATAAGCGTGCCATCATGGATTGTCTGTCCCCCTCCCCCACATTTTGTTGCAGAGATTTGAAAAGCTGTGCCGATGTATACTGAGCAGTATGGACGTGGAGAATGAATCTAAGGTGAGCCGACTGGATTGCCTGAGTGGAAGTTAATGAAGAGCTGTGGTTTGTTAAACGTCCCAGCTTTTTTTTTCTAAACATACTAGTTCGCGTTTTCCACGGACAGAAGATAGAAGGAAGTGGAGAAATGCTGACATCCCGCAGGGTTGTGTTAACCCGTTTTAGCTGCCAGTCTCAAAGTTCTTCTCAGAAGTCCCTGTTTGTTCCCCCTGCGTTTCCTGTGGGTGGGTCTCTTCACGCCATTTTCTTCAGCCTCCCATCCCAGGTGTCCTCCCCCCTTGCGCCAATTAACTGCCCAGTCCCGAGTTTGTCCCTGCATGGCTCCTCCTTCTAAAGGGAGGAGCAGTGAGATCCGAATCCTGTTCAGAATTGATCCCTCTGCCTCCTGCAGGAAGCTGGCCTGTGAATGTCTTGCTGCTCTCCGCTTTGCTGCCTGAGAAGGTAGATGGGCCAGAGACATTCCACTGGCTTGATCCACCTGTGCTGTGGCGAAGAGGCCCCTCCCCTCCTGCCAGTCATTTTCACTGTTTCCTCCTGGTTTTTGGCCCCAGGTGTGAAGGTACGTGTCGCTAGCGCTTTCGAAGGATCTCACTCTCCTGTGGATCAAACAGGTCAAAGATATTCTGTGGCTTTGCTGTGAATATCTCAAGCAGCTCAAGGTAAAATAGATTTGGGGGGTTTTTTTGCTCCTGCTTTTGGGGGCGGGGGGGGCCTTGGTCTCCAGCTTCCGTTTGACATCTCTGGTGGTTTCTTTTCCCAGCCTGACATCTTGCAAGATTCCAAGTTGGTGAACTTGCATCTCGCAATGTTGGTGACCTTTACAGACACCTGCACATGGAAGGTCCTGCGGGGGAAAGGTGTGCGGTTCTAGAAGGTTCCATTTTCTAACCAGTGTTTCAAGGCCTTCTTTAGGAGGCTGGCCCTTTTCTCCATAGAAAGTGAGGTTTCTCTTTGCCCTGGCCTCTTACAGAAAGCTGTCCTTTGGTGTGTACTTCATGCATAAAGCCTCGAAAATGCAACCAAAGTCTGCAGTCCTGTGTTTTAGCCTTTCTGCTGTTTTGGCTGTCACTGGCTTTGCTTGAAAGCAGACATGCAGAGGGTCGTGTTGTAAGCAAGTTGCAGGAGCTGAGGTGCAGCACCCAGAGTGACTGTTTATTTATTTTATTTATTTATTGTTTCCCATTCTATATACACCGCTTCCTCCCCCGAGTGCTCAGGGCTGATTTACAACAATAAGCTGAGACAAGTGGAAAACAAAAAAATACATAAAAGTTACAGAATTAGAAATGCAGCTCAATTTATCATAAAACCAATTCTAAAATGTAGATGGCACCCGGCTATTAAGAACTCCTCTTAAGAGGGGAACAGTGGGCCTCAGATTTTGCTCCGGGCACACACATCAGCAGCTGGTCTCCCCAAAGGCCTGGTGGAATAACTCAGTCTCTGCAGGCCCTGCAGGAGACTCATTATAGGTCCTGCAGGACCCCCTGGACAGCTGGAGGAGAGCATTCCACCAGCGGGCGAGGGGCCCAAGACGTCAAAGCTCTCTCAGGGTACAGAAGTTGGCCCCGCCAGTGCAATCAATTTCCTACTGCCAGCCACTGCTGAGTTTGCAGGAGGAAGTTCTGCAATGAGCCAGCCATGGGTTTCCTGCATGCCAAATATCATGGGACTGCATATTTGGACTGTGGTGGGAGAAGCCTTGAGGCGGGAGGAGGAGGCTGAGGAGCTATTGGTTTGTATGGACCAGGTGTGGGGCAAGGCCTTGGGGTGCTCTCCTCAGTTCTGGGTACAAAAGCAGGAGAGGAGCTTTGTCCCAATATCAGACAATCAATTCCTTTTCGACCACTGCTGTTGCAGGAGAAGCTCTGCGGCCAGCCATGAACCACCTCTGTGCAAATATCATGGGCCATCTCAACCAAAAAGGCTTTTATTCTGTGCTGCAGGTATGTTTGCCTCTCCAGCTCCCAGCCTCAGACGTTCAGTCTTGTGCAGAAGATGTGTGTACTCCACGTCACTAAAATTCATTGTGGTTGTAAGGTTATTATGCTTTGTAATAGGAATAAATAAAAATGGAGTTGTAAAGAAAAGCCCGGGTGTGTGTGTATACAGACCAGGCTGGATCCTGGTAGTATCCTCCTTACAAAGGTTCAAGACTTTGAGCCTTTTTGACCCAGGACAGGTGCCACCTTGAGCAGAGCGCTGCCAGCCGTAGGTGCGGGAGAAACGTTAGGAGCCAGAATGACCAGACCACAGCCACGTAGCCCAGAAAACCCACAACAGCCAGATGATTCCGGCCATGAAAGTCTTCAGCAACACATTTCATGATATTGCTTTTTTAAAAAAAACTGAGGGCCGGGACGGGTTGTTTGGGCAGCGCACCCACCGATACCTGTCAGTTGCACCAGTTGTTGCAGTGTTAAGAATGAAAAAAAATGGTGGTTGTCTGAGGACTACGACAGACCCTGACGGAGTGACTGTCCAAGACTTGACTTGGAGCCAGGTCGTAGCCCCTTGGTGTTAACAGCCAGCGTGAATATTTCCCACCCCTGCCCTGTATCCTTTCAACGCTTGACTTTCTTTTCAGATTCTGCTGACAAATGGATTGGCCCGATCCAGACCCTCCCTTTCTAAAGGCACTTTGACAGCCGTGTTTTCTCTTGCATTGCGGTAAGACCAACAACGGGAGAGGCCTGGCAGCCGTGAATTCAGCTCTAAAAACACCCTGTCTCCATTCCCCTCCCTCCTTATTCTTGATTCTTAATACTTAATGTTTGTATAGGATTTCCAATTTCCAAAGGTACTTCTATATGTTATCACAATAATCCATACAGAATCCCTATAAGGTAGGGATCCCTGAGTCTTTGCATCCCAGTCTGAAGGTGGAAGGAGTATTGCAAGGAAGGAATTCGGGCAGCCCAGTGCATTGTGGGTGGAACATGTAATGCAGGGGGTGGGGGGTGGTTGTGGACTCAAGGGCCCTCTGCACATGGAGAATGCATCTGAAAATACGCCCCTGCTTCCCTGGAGGAGACTGGGAACACCACAGAGCCCCTCTGAATGAGGCCACTGTCTGTCTAGTCCTGCTTCCCGTTTCTCAACGTGGTTGATCAGGTGCTTCTGGGAAGTCCACAAACCAGGCCACAAATCCACAGCTGGTCCCAGCATCTGGTGCTCAGTGGCACCATGGAATGGCCCAGACTCACAGCTGTTGATAGAATGGGGTTAGCTTCTCATTTCAGCCAGTGCCCATCGCTACATCTTGTCCTGGTCATGGTGGGCAAACTGACTTTGAGGGAGGGAACTTCAAGATGCGGGACCTCCGATAACATCCAAGGAGGAGCTGGTTCCCCAGAGGACACACTGGAAACATCCCTTCTGGCCGCAGGGATTCCTTTGGAGCAAAATTGCTAACTACTTGCCTGAGCACTTCAGAGGGTTAATATCTCTCTCTCTCTGTTTGTTTCCTTTACCCTCTCTCAGTCCTGTGGTTGCTGCTCAGTTTTCCGACAACCTCTTGCGATCCTTCTTGATCCACATCATGTCTGTGCCAGCTGTAGTGACCCATCTGTCCATGCTGACTCCAGAGGTAGGCAGGCCCTCCAGAGACAAACATAAGAGCCTTGCAGTGGGGGGTATCTTTGTAGTGCTTTCACTCAGCAGGCAGTTCTCTAAGACAGTGGCCCATGGCACTGGTCTGGCAGAGGAGTCTAAGAACCAGGCCCTTAACAAAATACCGTTTGGCCTCTTTGTCATGGATTTGGGGTGATAATTTAAATAATGCTTTTTAGTACTCCTAAACACAGTGTATTGATAGTCCAGGGGTCTCCAGTCTTTTTAACCCTGTGGACAACGTTGGAATTCTGATACAGCCTGCCAAGCGTATGGCTACCTCTGCTTACCTTCAGTCACACAGTAAAGATCCTTGTTTATTAGCAGTGGCGGCTGCCAGTGCAACAAAATCTGCATAGCCAATTAAATCTCAAACGGCTGATGAGAAACCTTGCTGCAGGGAAGCCCCACCTGGCCCCTCCCACTTTCTGAAAACGAACCCTGGGCCTGCCAGTGGGCACCATGTTGGGGACCCCGTAAGAGTCTTCCGGGCAGCCTGTCAGACTGGCCAGCATTATAATCATCTTCCTGATATTGTCGGATGGACGAAGGGATCCGCCTCCCTCCACCCCAACTGGTCTCAGACTGAAGCAGGGCTTGAACTGGTGATTTCCTGGCTTGTGCTGATGTTTGCCAGGATACTGTAAAACTCCGCTTTACTTTCAGTGCCTGGCGGTGATCGACTCGCACCACCTCTTGCACAAATTCCTTTGGTTCCTGAGAGACGAGGAACAGTGCCGGGACGTCTGTGTGTGTCTGGAAGGAAGCCACACGCTCTGCCTGCTGGGTGAGTGAGTGAGGGAGGGAGGGAGGGAAAGAGTCCCTTGTGTAGTTCCGTCCCTGGCTCCCGGAGCTGTTCTTCGGCTCTTCAGAAGCATGTGGGTGTTTCCTTTGGGATTCCACCCTCCCTGGAGAGTCGTCAAAACCCGTCTCCACATCTAGACTTTCAGGTTATGGTTTAAAAGATGTTTTTGTGCTCTGCCTATAGCTCAAGCAGTGTGAGGAGCAGCAGTGGCATAGGAGGTTAAGAGCTCGTGTATCTAATCTGGAGGAACCAGGTTTGATTCCCCGCTCTGCCGCCTAAGCTGTGGAGGCTTATCTGGCGAATTCAGATTAGCCTGTGCACTCCCACACACGCCAGCTGGGTGACCTTGGGCTAGTCACAGCTTCTCGGAGCTCTCTCAGCCCCACCTACCTCACAGGGTGTTTGTTGTGAGGGGGGAAGGGCAAGGAGATTGTCAGCCCCTTTGAGTCTCCTGCAGGAGAGAAAGGGGGGATGTAAATCCAAACTCTTCTTCCTCTTTTTGTGCTCCATAAATATTGGTTTTTATGGTGTATTTTATGATTGCTAATTTTCTGGTGGTGGCTTTTATGATTTTACCGGTGATGGTCTGTGGTTCCTTCAAGGATTTGGGCTGCCTTTTTTTCTGTCACTGTTTTCTAGATCTTGTCACCATAACCTGCGGTGTTAAGTTACAAGCAGGTGCAATTTTAACATCCACTGGGATGGCAGAGCTGGCATCTGGTCGCCAGATCAGACCGCTGAGCGTGCCGTGTGGATTCTGTCAGCACCCCCGCCACGCAGGCATCCCTGCTCCCTGTCTGATGGCCGTTGCTGCTTTTGTGTGTTTCTCAGGCAACCTCATCTGTCTGAGCTCCCTGAATGACAAAGTGCTGGAGGAGGAGACGGCCCACTTTGTGAGCGTCCTCATCCAGATGCTCTCGTACTGCCAAAAGTACGTCTCGCAAAAGAAGTCCAACCTCACTCACTGGCACCCCGTCCTTGGCTGGTTTTCCCAGACGGTGGATTACGGGTGAGTGCCGTGTGATGTGCCGTGATCTCGAGAGGCCCAAATTACGTCCCAGTTGTTGACTGATCCGATCGTTTGCTTGATGCAGCATCTTTTCAGTTGCATCTTTTGTAGACAGATCTTTTCTGTTTCTGCTGGAAATCCGAGCGCATTGCGAATTGCACACTTTGGTTAAAAATTCCAACCAGATGGCTGTGCAGTCAATGGCAGCGCAACTGAAAGGAGGGCTTCTGGCAACTTCAGGACTAAGAGATCAATTGCAATGTTTTCCTGGGTGTGGATTTTGGTCTCTTCTTTCCTACACCAGCATTCTAGTCATGATTGAAAAGATGGCGACTCTCTATATCTTGGCTAGATTCTAAGCCAGTAACACTGTAGAGACAGTCAAGATTTTCAGGATGAAGGCTTTTAAAATGGAACTTTACTCTCGGTAGCTTCTGCCCTAAAAATCTCACTGGTCTCTAAGGTGCTGCAGCTCTTCTGCTACAAACCAATAAAGCATGTTTCTTCAGGAAATTGAGTTCCACATCTTATGGATAAATAGCCCATAGAAGCAGGGTTCTTTTTTGCATTTCTTGGCCATGGAACACACTTTCTTTCTTTCTTTCTTTCTTTCTTTCTTTCTTTCTTTCTTTCTTTCTTTCTTTCTTTCTTTCTTTCTTTCTTTCTTTCTTTCTTTCTTTCTTTCTTTCTTTCTTTCTTTCTTTCTTTCTTTCTTTCTTTCTTTCTTTCTTTCTTTCTTTCTGTTATAAAATCTGATGACTAGGAAATCACTTCACGCATCTGGAGAAATGGGCCCTAGCCCACAAGCTATTAATTTATCCCTGACAGTCCTCCCTGTCCCCTCCTGTTGTAAAAGGGATGATTATATGGCAGGGGAAACACAAAACACCTCTCTGAGCTCAGCTGGAACTCAGAAAAGCACTGCACTAATAATAGATTATGAGTTCCAGCCGATTGCTTTGCAACCTGAAAGCCTCCAAATCTATTTTAAAATAGTCCCTTAAACTTATTTATAACATTCCTCAGTTGCCTCTCTAGGGAACCTGATCATAGCCCTTGTTGACTGAGTGCTGCTGGCTTTGAATCAGGGATGGCGGTTGGAGGAGAGCTGGTGTTTGCATAGAGCTGTGCCCTCAGAAAATACGGAGGGTCGTCAGCACCCTCCTGGCTTGGAGTTCAGTTGCACGCTGGTTCTTGGCTTGCCGCAGTCAGTTTCTGGATAGCGGAATAAATGGAACCCTTGCTTAAAATGTGCAGCCTCTTAAAAGGGGGCATGAACTAGGTAGGCACTAGGACCCAAGGGGAGCATTCTAAAACAAAGACAGTCTAGCACAGTGGTGGCGAACCTTTGGCACTCCAGATGTTATGGACTACAATTCCCATCAGCCCCTGGCAGCATGGCCAATTGGTCATGCTGCCAGGGGCTGATGGGAATTGTAGTCCATAACATCTGGAGTGCCAAAGGTTCGCCACCACGGGTCTAGCACATGGTGAATGAAGTTATAATTCTTGTCAGATCTCAGAAGCTAAGCGCAGCTGGCCCTGTTTAGTTCTTGGGGGGGAGACCACCAAGGAAGTTGGGGGCCACGATGTAAAGGCAGATAATGTAAAGGCAGATCCTCTTTGATCTGAGATTGCAAATGCCTTAACAATCCAGGTGCTCGGGAGCAACAGCCGCAGAAGGCCATTGCTTTCACCTCCTGCACGTGAGCTCCCAAAGGCACCTGGTGGGCCACTGCGAGTAGCAGAGTGCTGGACTAGATGGACTCTGGTCTGATCCAGCAGGCTCTTTCTTATGTTCTTAAGGCCCTTGCTTTCACCTCCTGCACGTGAGCTCCCAAAGGCACCTGGTGGGCCACTGCGAGTAGCAGAGTGCTGGACTAGATGGACTCTGGTCTGATCCAGCAGGCTTGTTCTTATGTTCTTAATGACAAACCATCCCTGTTCATCTCTTGCTTTGAAAACCCTGTGGAGTCCCCATGAATCACCCGCAAGTTAACACCCCTTTCCAGCACCGCCAGCGGTTGGAAGGCACAGGAACCTGCTCCCCAGAGGTTGGCCCTCCCCCTAGCTGGCCCCTTTCAGGCTCCTTTGTAGTTTCCATCCTCTCCAATTCTAGTTTTCCACTCTGGAATGTAGCCAGCAGTGCTTTCTGGATGCTTCACCCGCCTCTCTTCCCTCCTCCCAGCTTGAACGAGTCGATGCCCCTCCTCACCAAGCAGTTGCAGCACCTCTGGGGCGTCCACCTGATCCGCATCCTCTTCAGTGATGTTCTCAGCAAGAAGCTCCTGGAGAACCCGGAGGCGGCTCATGCGGCAGCACCTTCCACCTCCCCGCAGAACAGCCTGCCCATGAAAAGTCAGTCCGCTGGTTCCGGCTCCCACTTTCAGGCTGTGCCTTTTGGCCCTCCTTGCCTGTCCTCTGACTTCTAGGCTGGGGTTAAGAGGGCCGAGACTGGCTCCTGGCTGTCCCCAGGGTCAGTTCGAAGGTCCTTTGGCAGGCTTGGCCTCCCTGCTTTATCTCTTGAGCCAGCAAAGGGCCCTTGGGTAGTGTGTGAAGGAGAGGCATTTGCATGTTGCAGGACCCACCCCCTAGGCAACACGACCCCGTGCAGAGTCCCTGTCTGGGTGGGGCTGGGACTTTGACACACTCACGGTGCCACCACGCTGGCCCTTAAACAGTCCTGCCTTGGGTGATCCTCTCCACAAAACACCAGGCCTTCCTTTGCTGTTTCCCACCAGGCCTCTTTAAGCGCGCCTTTCAGAAATCTGCATCTGTCCGCAACATTCTGAAACCTGTTGGAGGCAAGAGGGTGGATTCCGCAGAGGTGCAGAAGGTCTGTAGCGTCTGCGTCCTTTACCAAATGGCCCTCACCACTCTGACGCAGATCCGGCTGCAGATACTCACAGGTGGGTGGGATGGCGAGGCAGCAGAGGGGGCGGGAGGAGGGGAGTTGCACTGAAATCGAGGTCCTTGCCATTTTGGGAGGACAAATTCCAGTAGCGAAGCAAAGCAGACAGAGGGGAATTCTCTGAGAGGAATGTTGTGGTGCCGTCGGGAAATCTGAAGAACAGCAGCCAGGACAGAGAGAGGCAGATGCTTAGGTCTTGCCCCCATGTTCAGACATTTCCCCACCCCCATTCCTTGTACTGAGGTTGTGCTGAGAACCTTGAAGACTTGGAACTCGTGGTCATTTTTTAAAAAAATTGAGATTCTTGGGTTGCTGAAATTTGTTCAGTGCCTTGTGTCTGTGCTTTCATGGAGCGAGTTTAGCTTACACATGGCACAAGGCAAAGTGACAGCTGCCAAGAAGAAGAGTTTGGATTTATATCCCCCCTTTCTCTCCTGTAAGGAGACTCAAATGGGCTTACAACCTCCTTTCTCTCCCCACCCCCCAACAAACGCCCTGTGAGGTAGGAGGGACTGATAGAGCTCTGAAGAACTGTGACTAGCCCAGGGTCACCCAGCTGGCATGTATTGGAGTGCACAAGCTAATCTAGTTCACCAGGAAAGCCACCACAGCTCAAGTGACAGAGCGGGGAATCAGACCCGGTTCTCCAGATTAGAGTGCACCTGCTCTTAACCACTACAACCGTGGTGGCAAACCTATGGCACTCCAGATGTTAATGAACTACAATTCCCATCAGCCCCCAATTGGCCATGCTGGCAGGGGCTGATGGGAATTGTAGTCCATTAACATCTGGAGTGCCATAGGTTTGCCACCACTGCACTACAACGCGCTGGCTCATTAAGGATGCTCATTAACCATTATATGGTCTCCTGGAGCCAGATGCTGCTTGGAAAAGGGGATAAACTTACAATCAGTGAATAGTTCATGTGCTCTTGTATGCACAAAGTAACACCTCCTTAGAAAAGATGTGAAATTGCCATTTTTCTCAGCTCGTTTCACGTGTTTGATGAAGAGCGTTGTTGCCTGCTGCAGCTCGCCACCCCAGGAAACCCAAACCTCTCTGTCTGCCTGGTTGGTATCTTGCATTGGGCCAAGGACAGCTGTTCGTTGATCTTCTCAGAATGGCGGCTCCCTCTCAGAATAGATATCCGAGAAACAGCTTCTGTTCCTCACTTCTGAAACTCTGACTCTCCAGAACAGACGTTTTAAACAAGGGTGCCTTTGGGGGTTTTTGAGCCTGTATCTGTTGATACTTTGGACCAGTTCAGGCCTATTAATCTGTTGTCTTTTGCCAGGGTGGAGCATTTTGTTGTATGGGATAGGAGTGACTTCTCGTTGAGGGAGCGGGGAGTTTTCTGACTTTACAGATTTGAGGGCGAGATCCATTTGTTTGTCTTGTCTCCTGTTCCCCCTCGTAGGCCTGACCTATCTGGACGACCTCTTGCCCAAACTGTGGGCTTTCATCTGTGAATTGGGGCCCCAGGGAGGCCTCAAGCTCTTCCTGGAGTGCTTGAACAATGACACGGAAGAGTCCAAGAGGCTTCTGGCCATGCTGATGCTCTTCTGCGATTGCTCCCGTCATCTCATCACGTAAGTGGCTGGCAAGCAAGAGAATTGGGCCTTGCTGGTGCAGGCTCTCAGACTGGGACTGGAGGGAGCTTGGAGCCAGGGGACTGGCCAGCCTGCCTTTGTGCAGAGGAGCCTCCCTGGTAGCTGGTACCCTGCCGGGTGCATCCTTGCGGGAAGAACCAAGCCTGGCAGAGATGGGCAGCAGGACCTCCTTAGGGGTGGCTCCCACAAGAGTGGGAAAGGGGGTACTGCAGGCTTGCTTCACCTGTGGCCAGAGTGGTCTGTGAGGCAGAGAGTTTGTTTTGTGGCCCTCTCCTCTGCCGTGCGCCAGCTCCTGTGTGGGGAGAAAGGGGTGGAGGGCAGCAAAGGAATCAAGGATCGGTGCAGTTTGAAGAGGGGTGTTGGCGCCTCGTCCCCCCCGATGCTCAGAGACCGGTCCTTTCCCCTCCTTCCCCCCTTCTAGGATTCTTGATGACATCGAGGTCTACGAAGAGCAGGTCTCCTTCAAACTGGAAGAGCTTGTTACCATTTCATCCTTCCTGAACTCCTTTGTGTTTAAGATGGTCTGGGACGGGATTGTGGGTAAGCGCTTTGCACATATTTAGACCTCTGCCATACCCTGCTTTTCTCCCCAACAACAATCCAAAGCTGCTCGTTTTTTCTTCCTTCTGTTTTTATCTTTCCAAGGAACCCTGCGAGGTAGGTTAGTGTGAGGGAATTCCTGGCTCGACATCACCCAGGGAGCTTCTGTTGCTTAGTGGAGGTTATTTTATTTAATTCATTTATACTCTGCCTTTCTCCTCAATGGGGACCCAGAACAGCTTACAGCATTCTCCTTGGCTGCATGTAATTCTCACAACAACCCTGTGAGGTAGGTTAGGCTGGGAGAGTGTGACTGGTCCGAGGCCAGCTGGTGAGCTTCCTTGGCCAAGTGGGGGTTTGAACCTGGCTCCTCCAGATCCTAGCCCACCGTACTAAGCTGGCGTCAGTTCAGGCTGGACCTGGAGGTGTGGGTGCAGCCATTTCCTCCTGAGCTTTGTCCCGTTTCTCAGCGTGGGAGTGGCTCAATCGGCAGCTCTGGCTGCATCATCCTCTTGTCCTCCGTCTGCCCCAGAGAACGCCAAAGGAGAGACGCTGGAGCTGTTCCACTCCGTCCACGGCTGGCTGATGGTCTTGTACGAGAGGGACTGCCGCCGGCGCTTTGCCCTGGAGGACCACTGGCTGCGCAAGTGAGCACTCGGGTCTGGTGAATCGTGTCCCTTCTGGGGTCAGGCAGGTGACGGAAACGGGGCTGGTCCAAGCAACTTTGCTCCCTCCAGAGTGTGGGAAGGTCAGCCTGGGAGTTCTGCAGGAGCTTGGCTGGGGCTCATCCCCGGGTAGCGCCAGTCCAGTGCGGGATGCTGGTGACTTCCTGGGCCGATCCTGTCGGGGGGGGAGCTGAGCCCTTGTGGGGCATCAGTGCCCTCCGCATCGCTCTGCTCCCAGCAGTTACTGGCATGACATGGCTGTAGAACCAGTCCTGTGCAATCTCAGTAGCCAAAAGATGCCTTTAGCAATCAAGACAGAAATGCTGTTTTCCAGAGGTCAGTCTTTTTTAGCCTTCGTGCCTTCCTAGCTAAAGTATTCCGTGGTGGCGAACCTTTGGCACTCCAGATGTTATGGACTACAATTCCCATCATCCCCTGCCAGCATGGCCAATTGTAGGGGCTGATGGGAATTGTAGTCCATAACATCTGGAGTGCCAAAGGTTCGCCACCACTGGTATAGGTCATAATTCCTCCAATCCTTTGACTGGGAGAAGATGAGGCTGGGGGCAAGTAAGATGTCCCAGGCGAGCAGGTGAGTCATTGGCAGGGATGCAACCACCTGTGCTAGGACCCGCCTTCCTTGGATTCTCTGCCACAGCCCAGTTCAGGACAGACTCTGGGTGGTCCTCGCGGGGGCCTGGAATCACCTCCCCCTATTCTTGTTCTAGGGACCTCAAACCAAGCTTGCTCTTCCAGGAACTTGATAAAGACCGGAAGCGAGCCCAGCTGGTCCTGCAGTACATCCCCCACGTCATCCCCCACAAGAACGTAAGTGGGCAGTCAGGAGAAGGGAGCGTGGAAGGCGGGAAGGAGGTGAACGCCGGATCAGGGAGTGACCATTTTTTAATTAGGCCAGGGGTGTCCAACTCTGGCACTTCAGGTGTTCATGGACTACAATTCCCATCAGCCCCTGCTGGGAATTGTAGTCCATGCGCATCTAAAGCGCCAGAGTTGGACACCTCTGAATTAGACCTCCTCATGGGAATTTCCAGTTTTTAAACCGTTCTAAACATATAATTGGAAAACCTCTCGGTCGGCTGCTCTGTGTCAGCCGTTATCCAAGGGACGTCTCGTGCATCGTCAGTGATGTGTTCAGGCGGGGGCTCTGGGGACCCTCCAGGGAAGCCGGGTCCATCCACACGAAGCAGCCATTGAACACGCTTCTTTTAGACATGAACGTTGCGCTGACGGCATCTGGCTCTCCTCCCTCTCTCTCTCTCTCTCTCTCCCCCTCTCCCTCTCTCTCTCTCTCTCTCTCTCGGTAACTGCAGAGGGTGCTGCTCTTCCGGAACATGGTGACCAAAGAGAAGGAGAAGCTGGGACTGGTGGAAACTAGTTCCGCCTCACCACACGTCACTCACATCACCATCCGCCGGTCGCGCATGCTGGAAGTAAGGGGGGGATGCTGCTTCCCAAAAGTGGGGGCGGGGGTGGGAGACAGAAACCAGCTCTTCCGCATGCTGGGCCAACTTTTCACTCCAGTGCAGTGTTTCCCAACCTTTTCGAGGTCAGGGTACCCTTGACCTCACTCTTCATATCTCACGGTACCCCTGCCGCCACCCTCCACCTTCCCCTCCCATTGCCCCTGCTTGCCACCCCCCCCACTGGGGGTGGTGGTGACTGCTGACCTTGTGGCAGGCCCTGCCCCATGGGCCAGCTCCATGTCCTTGCTGGCTCCGGTGGGAGTCACCACAAAAATGAGGGGGGGGGGCAGTAGTGTTGCTGCGGTACCCCTGGGACAGGCTCACGGCACCCCAGGGTACCACGGAACCCTGGTTGAGAATGGCTGCTCTAGTGTCTTGATTTGAAACTCAAACAGCAAAGTGGCGGGGGGGCGGGGGGGGGGCGGCAGTCCCAGAAAATGGAGGCAGGGACAGGCATTTTGGTTGTTGTTTTTTCCAACCTGTTGGGGATCTGAACTCGCCACAGGCAACCAAGTGAGATGGCCTTTGAAGCCTGGAATTGGGACGAGTCTGTAATTTTGCAGCGTTCACAAAGAAGCAGTTGCGTTTCTCTGCACTTGTTGCCTTGTGACATTTCCCCTCCCTAGGATGGGTACGAGCAGCTGCGGCAGCTCTCTCAGAATGCCATGAAGGGGGTGATCCGGGTGAAGTTTGTGAACGATCTGGGGGTGGACGAGGCCGGCATCGACCAAGACGGGGTCTTCAAGGAGTTCCTGGAGGAGATCATCAAGAAAGTGTTTGACCCTGCTCTCAACCTTTTCAAGGTACCGGCACTGCGCAACAGAAATGTCCCCTGTATGCATCCTGCCACGTTTCCGCAGTGACTGGCCTGTGTCACTGTCTTCTCAGTCCCTCTTGCTTTGTTTGTGTAGACCACCAGTGGCGACGAGAGGCTGTATCCCTCCCCCACATCCTACATCCACGAGAACTACCTCCAGCTCTTTGAGTTTGTCGGGAAGATGCTTGGGAAAGCTGTTTATGAGGTTAGATGTGGTCACCGAGGGTGGGATTTGGGAGTGGTCCCCACGGTCAGTCATGGCTGGGGCAAATGCGGCCCCTCATCAATGGCCAGGTCCCTCCCTACACCCAGGGCACGATCCCCCTAATCCGTTATGGCTGCATCAAATGCAGCCCCCTGCTAAACAGCCGTCTCTCCCAATTCTTAGGGGATTGTTGTGGACGTCCCTTTTGCATCTTTCTTCCTGAGCCAGCTGCTTGGCCACCACCACAGCATCTTCTACAGTTCAGTGGATGAACTTCCTTCGCTGGACTCTGAGTTCTATAAAAACCTCACCTCTATCAAGGTTCGGTGGCCAACGTTTGCAATTTGGTTAAGGCTCCAGGCTGACCTCTTTGAAGGGGTCCCTGTCTACTCCCTGCTTGTTGTGGTCTCCATAGCCCAGAGTGTTGCATGTAGCCCCTCAAGGCTTTCACCTGCATGGTCCCTCCCACTCTCCTGTCCTCCTGTGGACCACCGGGAATTAGGGATGCTTCAGACACCTTAAACAAAAGAATCTGGCAGATTTCAATTTGCGCTTTGGCATGCTTGGTCCCAGGAAAGCATAAACACTTGCAAAGCCAGCGGTGTCTGACTGTGCAAATATGCTAGAGAAGCAGAGGCATTCATGTTGGGTGTAGAGTCCGGCCCCCAGAGAGTCTCAGCCCTTTAAGAGCTGGCAGGCAGGCCATGTCTGGTGGCACAATCTCAGAGGCTGGGGGAGATTTCAGGCTGGGGGAGGCTTCAGGATTCTGCCTGGCAAAGCTTGTGGTCCCTCCCCTGGTACAGAGCAAATGCCTTGCCAAACCAGCTGATGCCCCATTGGTGCCTGCTGGCAAATTCAGCTTTTCCTTGGCACAGATTTTAAGGGGCTTTTAGCGTTCAAGTCCACGCACCCTTGCCACACGGATGATGAATTGCGGAAGCTGCAGGAGAATTGACCTCTTCTTTCCCCCTCTTAGCGTTACGATGGAGACACCAGCGATTTGGGTCTGACTCTGTCTTATGATGAAGATGTGATGGGCCAGGTAGGCCTTCCCTTTTCTTCTGGTCTCTCATTTTCCACCCTTTTTCTTGAGCGTGCTGTCGAATTTCAAATTGTCCAGCCTAGAGGGCAGGCAAGGTGGATGCTTTATTTCCTGCCGAGCATCTTTTCCTGCCACACACTCTGTTGTTAAAGGGAGCTGTCTTTTTTAAAATGGTCACTCTTTACAGCCGTGGTGGCGAACCTATGGCACTCCAGATGTTCATGGACTACAATTCCCATCGGCCCCTGCCAGCATGGCCAATTGGGGCTGATGGGAATTGTAGTCCATGAACATCTGACGCGCCATAGGTTCGCCACCACTGCTTTACATCCTGCCATAAATCGGCTTTGATTTCTTTCCCTCCCACCTCACTTCCCCCTCTATACTTCCAAACTCCCTGATGATTGGGAGGACTTTATAAAAACTTTATTTCAACTTCAAGCATTTGTACCATATTAGATCTATTGAAATAATGGCAGATTGAATACAGGAATATTGAAATATGAAGGAATATCGAAATAACAAGCCACTCCTCCTGCGGCAGCAGCAGCAGCAAGTGTGTGTGCATGTATGTGAAGCGGGGGCGGGGGAGAATATCAGTTCTAGGACATGGTCCGCTTCTTCAGCAGAGTGTGGTCCAGGGAACTGCTTTGCCTCTTTCAATTGTCGGGGGGAAGGGATTATATTTGGAAAGGGGCTACAATATTGATATGATTGCAACAACAGCAATATCAATATAACAGCAATTTAAAGGACGTTAACAAAGCCAGCAATCTTGTGACTTGCGTGGTGAGATTTGTGCCTTTAAGAGTGAGTTGGTGGGGAGAGTTAAGAGAACCAGGAAGAGCAGAGACCTGGGAGAGTTTAGCAGACAAACCGTGCAGCAGGCCCTGAGGTGCCGCCTCGTGTGTAAACAGGGAAATATGACCCCGCTGCAACCCTACTGTGCAGCAAAGAGCTCGAGGTAACCGCTCCGTTCATAATGGGCCGTAGGCTCCTCCCTCAAGGGTTTGTAAGCAAAACTGTAAAGCAGATGTGCCTCTGACCATGTGCAAGTGCATTTCCTACTGCTTATCCACAAACTAGGTAAACCTGCACTGAAGTATCTGGGATGTGGTGGGGGGTGGGGGGGGCGGGGTAGGCCCCTGGGAGTGCTGGCAATTTAAAGGAAAAATAGTCCTTCCTGGCACCATAGGGCAAGGTCTTCCACAGCAAGTGATCCACTGTCTGTCTGTCTGTCTTCTTGTTCCTTCTCCCCAGCTTGTTTGCCATGAACTTGTTCCTGGTGGGAAAACCATGCCAGTTACCAATGAAAACAAGTAAGGAGCCCTCCCGTGCCCCTGGCTCACTGCTCCGCCTGAGGGGTGATTCTAACTCTTAAGATTTCCGCTGACCCCGAGACTGGGTGCAGTCTGAGAAAGTCTTGGAAAGTCTGAAGATAGGAAGGCATTTCTTTGACTCTCTCAGATTGGGGGGAGGGGGGGGGGTGCTGCTGAAAACATGTGCCGGAAGTGAATCACTTTGGGTTTGTTTGTGCAAAGAAAAAAAAAGCCATAGAAGAAGAAGAGTTTGGATTTATATCCCCCCTTTCTCTCCTTTAGGAGACTCAAAGGGGCTGACAATCTCCTTGCCCTTCCCCCCTCACAACAAACACCCTGTGAGGTGGGTGGGGCTGAGAGAGCTCCCAGAAGCTATGACTAGCCCAAGGTCACCCAGCTGGCGTGTGTGGGAGTGTACAGGCTAATCTGAATTCCCCAGAGAAGCCTCCACAGCTCAGGCGGCAGAGCTGGGAATCAAACCAGGTTCCTCCAGATTAGATACACGAGCTCTTAACCTCCTACGCCACTGCTGCTCCTACGCCACTGCTGCTTACTATTTGCTGAGTAAATCTATCTTGTGAGGTAGATTAGACCAACTGGCCCCAATTCACCCAGTGAGTCTTACGGTATGGATGGCCATGCTAGCCAGGGGCTGATGGGAATTGTAGTCCATGAACATCTGAAGCACCAGAGTTGGACACCCCTGTTCTAAGACTTTGCATCCACAGTTGATCAGGAAGTGGGGAGGGGGATCTGCCCCACTCCTACATCCCTGCTGGGTGACCTTGGGCTCTTGTAGGACTCTCTCAGCCCCACCCACCTCACAAGGGGTCTGTTTTGGGGGAGGAAGGGAAAAGGAATTTGTAAGCTGCTTTGAGACTCCTTGCAGGAGAGAAAGGTGGGGTATAAATCCAAACCCTTCCTCCCTGGGGGTGAGGTTTTGCCCCCCAGGGGCTCTATGGGATGGATTCCTCCGTCTGACCGTTCTCCGCTCCCCTACCTCCTAGGATCAGCTACATCCATCTGATGGCCCACTTCCGGATGCACACCCAGATCAAAAACCAGACGGCCGCTTTCATTAGTGGCTTCCGTTCCATCATCAAGCCGGAATGGATCCGCATGTTCTCTGCGCCGGAGCTGCAGCGCCTGATATCCGGGGACAATGCTGAGATCGATCTGGAAGACCTGAAGTAAGCGGGTGTGAAGTGAACAGTAGACGGTGTCTGGTGACCCTCCTGGCCTGAGGGTGGGGCATAGAGAGTCCTGGGGGTGGGGAGTAGAGCGAGGTACGAGGGAGTTTGGGCAGCCTTGTTCTCCTCTGAGCAAAGGGGTCCCTCTCCCAGCCCAGTTACTTGGACACCCCATTTCCAGTTGAAGGTGGCCGATGCTCGGCTAGGAGAACAGCTAGCCCCCTAGAGGGGTCGAGCGGCTGCCCTCATCCACGTCGTGGCTGTTCCACCCAACTTGCAACAGGCTGAAAGTGGGCTTCCTCTAGATCAGGGGTGTCCAACTTTGGCGCTTCAGATGTTCATGGACTATAATTCCCAACAGCCCCTGTTGGCATGGCCAATTGGACACCCCTGCCCCTAGGACTTGTGTGGCTCGTATCGTGACCTGTTGGCTTCCCATCCGTTCTTTCTCAGGAAACACACGGTGTACTACGGGGGCTTCCACGGCAGCCACAGAGTCATAATTTGGCTATGGGACATCCTCGCCCATGACTTCAGCCCTGACGAAAGAGCCATGTTTCTCAAGGTAAAGTCTGTGGCAGAGGAGGGATGTGCGTGCGTGCCCGTTTTGTCTCCCTCGCTCCCCGGGAAAGCTTTCCCAGTCAGGGTCAGAGTTCCCCCTTAGCAAAATCAGAGCGGTGCCGTTGCTCCCTGCTCCCCACAAGGGGGGTTGAGAGAGGAGGAGTTGCAGAACACGTGAAGCGGCCTCATCCCGAGTCAGATCTTTGGTCTGTTGAGGCAGCCACTCCGGGGTCTCCGCTGAGAGGCGTTCCTTGGCACTCGCAGCCTCGTGCTGGTCTGGGGGCTGCTCTTGGTCACACGCTGTCTCTGTCTGCTGCTTCAGTTTGTCACCAGCTGCTCCCGGCCGCCACTCTTGGGCTTCGCCTACCTCAAGCCTCCCTTCTCCATCCGTTGCGTGGAGGTCTCGGATGATCAGGTACGTGGCTGTGGCTGGGGGCTGTGAAGGGCAGCGGTCCATCCCACATACCCAAAGGGGCCAAGAACCTGCCTTCCATCCTTCTGGAAAATGGCAAGAGGTCTTGACATGTCTGGGGGTGGGCAGGGGGGATGGAGGGGCATGTTATGCCTCTGTGCCCCTTGAGTGGAAGGAAGTGAGGAGGACCAGTTGATCCCAGTTTGGTGATGAAATGGTGGGGCAGGGGTGAATTCCCCGACCAAAACGATCAGGTGCTGGGTGGTGTCCTCTAGGCAGGAAGACAGCCAGGCGAGATGCTGGGCAGCCAGAATGCTTCAGGTGTTGCCTGCTGACCTCCCTCTTCCCAGCTGTGATGCTCTGGGTCCCCCCCCCCTTTTATGCCACCTGGGCAGGGTCGGCTGAAGGGCGGAAGCGGCTTCTCTCCTACAGCAGTGGTGGCGAACCTATGGCATGGGTGCCAGAGGTGGCACTCGGAGCCTTCTCTGTGGGCACATGCACACAGAGTTCGTCATGTGCAGACAGAAAATCCCCTCCCCCCCACACCCCCCCCCACACCCCTAGGCTGGGCTGGGCCACTGAGCACGACGTGCACGCACTGCAGTGAGGACTTGGCTGCCAGGCCTGGTGCCTGTGCTTCGGGTGGTTGCTGCCCAAGGGGGGGTGGGGGGTGCAGAGGAGGCAGAGATGCTAAAGAGGCACAGAGCGTTGTGCGCGGGATTTGCTGGAGGCTAGAGCAGGCTGGCCCCTGCTTGAGCAGGTGGGGTGGAGGAAGAGGGAGCCAACTAGTTTTTCTAAACTAAAACCTCACCATTCAGGTTAAATTGCTGGGTTGGCACTTTGCGATAAATAAGTGAGGTTTGTGTTGCAATTTGGGCACTCGGTCTCGAAAAGGTTCGCCACCACGGTCCTAGAGGCTATTCGATTCTTGTGTTTCTCTTTGCTGCCTTGAGCCCGAGGGATGCTGCCAGAGCCGACCACCGCAAGGCCTGCCGTGTCGGAGAGGGAGGGGTGGGGTGGTAACACGTGGGTCAGCAGGCTCTGGATCCCATTCCAGACGTGGGGTGCCGCGCTCGGTGGGGGAGAGGGGCCCGCGTGGCCTCTGCGGCGATCACACGGCAGCCTTCCTTTCTGCCGCAGGACACGGGGGACACCCTGGGCAGCGTCCTGCGGGGCTTCTTCACCATCCGGAAGAAGGAGCCGGGCGGGCGCCTCCCCACCTCCTCGACCTGCTTCAACCTCCTCAAGCTGCCCAACTACAGCAAGAAGAGCGTCCTGCGGGAGAAGCTGCGCTACGCCATCAGCATGAACACTGGCTTCGAGCTCTCGTAGCTGCCGGGGTCTTTCCGGGGCCGCTGCCTGGGCCGGGTGTGCCGTGCCAGGTCCTCCCAGGCAGGAGGGGGAAGCGGGAGGGGCAGCGGTCCTCTGCTCTGCGCTGTGTGGGCTGGGCACTGAGCGTGGCGGCCCCAGAGGGGAAAGGGCCGGCCTTGGCGGCGGCAGCCGTGACTCACCGGGATCTGAAAGCAGCTGGTCTGCTATTAAAGGAAGCTTTGAGTGCGAAGGCTGTGAAGGTGCGGAGCGGGAAGAGTCCTGATCGGTGGAGGCTGGAGCTGGGGCTCTCTACTTCTGAACCAGGGCCTGGTGCCCACAGCTGGAGAGCTGCGTGGAGATGCTGCTGCGTGCTCCTTCAGCTCTGCTGAGGTTTGGCCAAAGCTTCTCTGTGTGAAACAGGCACATGGTTGGACTTTGGGGTGTGCAGGATGGGCTGGAACAGAGGCCATGTAATGAATGGGGGTACTTCCTTCTCCCTGTCCTGTTTATGAAAGTTGGGAGGGGGCCCAAGCCCTGTTGTTTACATCACTCCGAAAGGGCAGTGAGGTCACTCCAAGGCGGCCTTTTGCCCTGTGGCCAGGAGTTGCAGCTGGTTTGCCAAAAGCCTCGCCTCACCTCACCTGCAGAGACTTGAGCCGCCCTCTGTTCCGTCTTTCCTCCAAGCGGAATCTCTCACCTTGGTCTGTTCCGTCACCTTAAACTTGTCCATTTGGTCCTGCTGCAAAATTTGGTCCTGGTCAATTTCTTTCTTTTGCCCTTAACTTATTATATGAGACCTTCAGCGGCCAGGTTGTCCAGGAAGCTGTAACCAAAACATCTTCTGGCTAGATCTGTGGTGTGCATGGTTTCCACTGGCTAGTTGGCAAGCCCTCAGCAGCCAGATCCTGCATAGGGGACAGTGGATTGTGAGCACAGGCCAGCCTCCAAATAGAGACAAGGCGCACTTTCACCCTGTCCTCTCCAGAAGCTCTGGCATATTTCTGTCCTTCTGCTGCACTGGAGCCGACTCTCGTCTGGGTCCAGGAGTGAGTAGTCTGAGCTGCGTGCAGACAGGGCTCTCCGAGAGTCTTGCTTGTTGCTCGCACTGAAGAGGAAGGGCTGAAGAGCCCTTGGCCTGTGAGCAGAGCCAACCCTTCTACCACTCGCAAGATCCCGTGACAAAGGCCTCTTGGAGGTTGTGTAGCTGCAGAGTCCCCTGAGCCATTTGGGACACCAATTTCACCAGGGCTTGTTTTTGCTCCCTTCTCGAAACCGCCAGGAACTCCGGAGTGCCCAACTCCTGCAGAGCTCAGCACTTCCAAGTGAGTTTCGGCTGAAGTTGTGAACTGTTCCCTCTGTGGGTTTGTGTGAGTTGGCTTTCACGTTTCTGTCTGCTCACACACACACCCCCTTTAACATTTTGAAAACCTGGATTAGAGCAGCTTTGGGGTGATGCTGTCCCCCTAAATAGGTTGTGGCTGTTCATTCTGACGGAACGTTCCTGTCTGTCCCAGAGGATCTGGCCTTCCTTCGGGCAGTTCAGGAGGAGAGAGAGAGGGCAGCCAGCCACTGCCACGTTCTCATAACCTTTTCCCCATCAAAATGGATTGGTTGCGCATATGCAACAGAAGCTGGCTTGCTCCCTCCCGGGCGGCGGCAGTAGCAACTCCCGATCTCTTTCCCCAAAGGCATTCAGGGATTGAAACTAGGACAGTCTTCAAGGTTGCCCCTTCCTGCCAGCTGCCGGCTGATTCCGTGACCCTTGCTTGTTTGGGAAACCCCTCCCACCCCCCGTGAGGGAATTCTGTGAAGGAAGGAAGTGCCCAGATAAAGGGTAGCTGCAACTGTAAATATTGTACAGAATTTTTCAAGGAAGTTGCATGTGCCGTTTTATTAATTTCTTTTGCCGAAGAAGCCCCGTTGGCACTTCCTGGTTTGCGGGTTCTGCTGACCGGCAACAGCATAGCTGGAAGGTGTAAAATAGTTTTGTTTTTTAAAAAAACTCTACTGATGGGCAGGGCCCAAATGAGCTTATAGGCATGAAACATTTAACACTACATCTCTCTGTGTGTGTGTGTATTCCCACCCCCACCCTACCCCTTTCACTGACTTTTAAATGTTTCTCGAGAATGAAAAGCTCTCTAATATTCTGTGGCCAGGAGCTCCATGGTTTTCTCCAGGAATCTGAAAATATTGCAGTACAGAGGAGGGGAAGCAAAGCAAACGACAGATTGTATCGTCAAAGGCTTTCATAGCCAGAATCACTAGGGTATTGTGGGTTTTCCGGGTTGTATGGCCGTGTTCCAGTAGCATTTTCTCCTGACGTTTCACCTGCATCTGTGGCTGGCATCTTCAGAGGCTCAGGTGATTCTCTGAAGATGCCAGCCACAGATGCAGGCGAAACGTCAGGAGAAAATGCTACTGGAACACGGCCATGCAACCCGGAAAACCCACAACACCCTAAAGGACAGATTTCTTGGAACAGGAACGGGGGCTGGATGATCGCTCCCTGACTCTCTGTCATAATTTCAGTGCAGGAGAAGGCCATGTACTCCTCAGCCCAGAGTGCACCGCGTCTCCCATCTCTGTGTACAAACTGATTATGTGATTTGGCAGCCAGGGGCCACCTGCTCTCTCTTTATGGAAGCCATGAAACCAGGAAGAGGCCTACCCTCGACCTGTTTGCCCTGCAGGTGCACTCTGTGTGGCCAGAAGGAAAATCTGTGCCACAAGAGATGAAGGAACCGCGCTTCTTCCACCTGTCTCCTGACCCATTTCATCTTGAGTTTATAATCCTGCTGCGTTCTCTATGGCAGAAATTCAGGAAATAAACTTGGTCTGTTGATTGAATATGGTTGTTGGGTTTTTTCTCTCTCCACAGGATCACTTGAGAAGCCGTGGGGGCAGTCAGCTAGCTGGGAGATATGCTGACTGTCAGTCCCAAATGCTCGGTCTGTTCAGATTTTGCTGGTGGGTCTCAAGAGTGTTTTGAGAACATACCCTATTTCCCCGAATATAAGACATCCCCAAAAAATAAGACGTAGTAGAGGTTTTGCTGAAGTGCAAAATATAAGGCATCCCCCGAAAGTAAGACATAGCAAAGTTTTTGTTTGGAAGCATGCCCGACGAACAGAACACCGAAAAATAAGACATCCCCTGAAAATAAGACATAGCGCATCTTTGAGAGCAAAATTTAATATAAGACACTGTCTTATATTCGGGGAAACACGGTAGCTGCAGTACACTTAAACATTTATTTATCTACAACAGGGGTCTGCAACCTGCAGCTCTCCAGATGTTCATGGACTACAATTCCCATCAGCCCCTGCCAACATGGGGCTGATGGGAATTGTAGTCCACGAACATCTGGAGAGCCGCAGGTTGCAGACCCCTGATCTACGTTATTTACAGTTGGCTTCCCTCACGGGCTCACAGCAGATTGCACTCTGAGGCGGCAGAGTCACCAAAGTGGGACGTTCAGTAGCCAGCGCGTCAGGATTCCAGAAGTCTGGAACCACCAGAAAGGACTGAAGCAGAGCATAATTATTTCTAGGATGCATTAAGTGGGACAGAAATTCTGTAATGCGATCCTGTTTACAGTAAGCTAAACTTGGCAGTCCCTGGTCATTTTTCCAAGCAAATTTGTAAAACCATTTTCGGGGCAACCCTGCTGCCTGTGCAGAAGAGCCCTCTTGGGTAGTTCGGTTTGTGGACGGCCGGGAGAGCAGGAGCCTTCCTAGTCTCAAACAGGCCTTACACAAAGTGGGAGCCACTAAACTGTCTCTAGGCCGGGAGTTGTGTACTTCCACAGCCCAGATGCTGGAGCAGGGCAGGGAGGGCTAGTGGCCTACCTAGTTGGCAACGGCGGCTAGCTGGGGCAGGATCCCTTGGCTCCCTCCTCAAATTGGTGGCGCCCTTTCATGACTGCGGACGCCTCCATGTGCTGGTAGGAAAGGGCATCGTATTAGTTGAAAAGATCCCACTCCGCACTCTGAGCAGGAAGGACCTTTGCCCTGTCGCATAGATCTCCCTGCCCACACTTTGCAGGGTATCTGCCATTCTCAGGGCAAATTGCATTTCCACTTATAGAAAGGAGAGGCAGGCTCAAAACACTCCTTCGCTCACTGCCCCCATCCTTACGAATCTCTAAATTCTGTTTCACAAGGTGCCTTGGAATGGGGGTGAACGTAGGATCCTAGCGGTGGTCACTGGGGTGCAGACGGCCGACTGGGGGTTCAGCTGCAGAGCTTCGGCGGACGTGTCTGGGCTTGAACTGGTAAACTCCAGGGGAGGAACTGGCTGGCCCAGATTTTTGGTTTCTCCCAGCTGCTCCACAGAAAGGCCTGGATGGGGGAATGTTGCTTGGGGATCCTGAAGCTAATTTTGCAGCCAGCCTCATTGGTTGATCTCTCTCCCACATGTTGTGTGTGGGGGTGGGGGTGTGTGTGTGTGAGTCGAACAGTAACCACTTTTGTTGCCATTCTCCACACAGAGGTGGAACTCCAGACGCCCAGCAAAGCACAGTGGCGTAGGAGGTTAAGAGCTCGTGTATCTAATCTGGAGGAACCGGATTTGATTCCCAGCTCTGCCACCTGAGCTGTGGAGGCTTCTCTGGGGAATCCAGGTTAGCCTGTGCACTCCCACACACACCAGCTGGGTGACCTTGGGCTAGTCACAGCTTCTCAGAGCTCTCTCAGCCCCACCTACCTCACAGGGTGTTTGTTGTGAGGGGGGAAGGGCAAGGAGATTGTAAGCCCCTTTGAGTCTCCTGCAGGAGAGAAAGGGGGGATATAAATCCAAAACTCACTCACAGTGCTTTCTACCAAGAGCTTTTTTCCCAGCATAAGTTTTTCCATTAAATGTTCAGTGGGTGGGAGTCAGCAGATGTATTTCACTCAGGGCGTCGTTTGTCTCGAGTACAAAGAACCACAAACAAGAAGAGGTTAGATTGTCTTAGGCTGTCAAAGACTTGCCTCCGGACATGTTTGCAAACTCTGCCCGCTTCTGCACCCCCTTTCTGGGACTAGCAAGCTCCTCACGCTGCTGGAGGCGTGTCATGTCCACAAGGGGAACTGTATTTCCTGTAAATTGGGGCCCCGTTCTCCTATCTGCTAGCCCTTTGGGGAAGTCCAGTCTTTGAACATTTCAATCCACTGCAAAACGTTTCCTGATCGGAAGTGAGGACAAATGATTAAAGTCATGCAAAGGATGTGAGAAATTGGTAGCTATTATTTTCCTCTCCCCGCCCAGATTGCTGCAGCTCTGAGTCCCCCCCCTCAATGGAAAGGCTTTCCATGTCTTCTTGCAGTTGCCACTTGACGTGATTTCATCCTCTCCCCGCCCCCCCGCTCTTCTCCACTGCAATGTTCATAGCTGCCTGCTTTAAACAATGAAAGACAAATTCACAAGATCCTCAGCCTGCTGACTTTGGACACCACATCTAACATACAGAATATTTCCCTTCTCCCCGCCCCCATATGCTGTCTTGCGCAGCCCTGGCCCTTGGACCTCTGCCCCATCTGCTGCATGTCAAAGTACTTGGCTCAGTTAGAGTCCAGGAGCGAGCATTAATCTCAGCAAAAATATGACAGCTTGGAAATTAAAAACAAGGTTAGGCTTGAGGGATGCAGCGCTGGCAAGAAGGTTCTGGCAGGACTTGGACACGAGCATGTGATGTCTCGGCCAGAGCTTCGCAGTCCAGCTGAGATTTTCTCCACCGCACCTGCTGGCAGGCGTTGCGGCTTCTGAATCACGGCAATCCCTCCGTGGCTCACGGAGTGGCTCACAGCTGCGATTGGTATGTTATTCCTCACGGCTCCAAGGTTTCAGAGTGGCATCCTTCGTGGATCTGGTCTCATTGAGTCCTCTCTAGCTTGCAGCGGCAGTCGCCGCCTTGCGCCTACCGTTCCTCCGTTCTGGTGTAGACTTTCTCTTCCTTCCCTTCCTTCCGTGCAGCGTAACGGGCCAAGACAAACAGGTAGTCACTAAGCCTGGAAGTTGGGGTGAGCAAGGAGTTAATGCATTGTTCACAGAACAACTAGAGGCACCAGAAATACCCTTTTATCCTACGAGGCAGGAGAAAGACTGGGCTAATTCAGCTAGCGCAGGGGTAGGGAACCTGCGGCTCTCCAGATGTTCAGGAACTACAATTCCCATCAGCCCCTACCAGCATGGCCAATTGGCCATGCTGACCAATTGGCCATGCTGACAGAGGCTGATGGAAATTGTAGTTCCTGAACATCTGGAGAGCCGCAGGTTCCCTACCCCTGAGCTAGCATTTCCTTGGCTTGCAGATCTTGTGTTCGAACCCAGCGTTTTCAGTCTCCTTTCTCCTCCCCCCCGCCAAAAAAAAAAGATGGCTTGAATTGTTGGAGAGTCACTTCAACTCCGAGGAGCGAAGCCTCACCTTGAGAGACGAAAGGTCCAGCTCAGTCAACGGCAACTTTATACCACTGACAGACGGCCCGTGACCCCTGCCCCTGCAGACTGGTGACCCAGGAGGAAGCACGGACACCACGAAGCACGCAAGGCTTAAGTTACCTGTTCAAGTACTTGGCCACGTTCGCATCCGCTTCTCCAGATTTCACTAAAGGAACGACACTGCAGAGGATTTTTTTAAAAGGTCAGATTTAGATTGATAATGTAAAGCAGACTAGCTTGGGTGCCCCACACAACATCGCAACATTCCTTCATTGCTGCCACTCCCAAAGTCACCCACAATGTCAGCATTCCAGGCTTATCAGCAGTTTCAAAGGCCCAATTTACTCAAAGATTGCAACAGTTTCTGCAAAACTCCTACCAGCATCGCCTGCACCCCGGTTAAATCACCCCTGAGTGTTATTGTGAGGCTGACAGTAACTTGGCAGTTCAACGGTTCCGTCCCAAGCAACACACAAAACACAACTGCCCACAGGCACACAAGAGGGCTTCTTCAGCCAGCCAATCCCCTTCCGTTTTCGAGGCATGCAGAGCTTCGAAGCTTACTGAAGGCACTTACCACCTCTCAGCTCTGCGACAGACGGCTCTGGAGAGATGGAGAGCAGCGCTGCTCTTGCCCCCAGACTGAAACGACAGGAAAAAGAGGCAGGGAAGAGACATAAGAACATAAGAACTAGCCTGCTGGATCAGACCAGAGTCCATCTAGTCCAGCTCTCTGCTACTCGCAGTGGCCCACCAGGTGCCTTTGGGAGCTCACGTGCAGGATGTGAAAGCAATGGCCTTCTGCGGCTGCTGCTGCTCCTGAGCACCTGGTCTGCTAAGGCATTTGCAATCTCAGATCAAGGAGGATCAAGATTGGTAGCCATAGATCGACTTCTCCTCCATAAATCTGTCCAAGCCCTTTTTAAAGCCATCCAGGTTAGTGGCCATCACCACCTCCTGTGGCAGCATATTCCAGACACCAATCACTTGTTGTGTGAAGAAGTGTTTCCTTTTATTAGTCCTAATTCTTCCCCCGCAGCATTTTCAATGGATGCCCCCTGGTTCTAGTATTGTGAGAAAGAGAGAAAAATTTCTCTCTGTCAACATTTTCTACCCCATGCATAATTGTATAGACTTCAATCATATCCCCCCTCAGACGTCTCCTCTCCAAACTAAAGAGTACCAAACACTGCAGCCTCTCCTCATAAGGAAGGTGCTCCAATCCTTCAATCATCCTCGTAAGGAAGGTGCTCCAATCCTTCAATCATCCTCGACTTCTGCCACTGAGGCAGCAAAGAGGCAGGGAAGAGACTTCTGCCACTGAGGCAGCAATTTTCAGCGTCCCCCACCCTCACTCCAAAACTGTCAAGGGGAAACGTGCGGTGGGGATGAGAGAGAATTTGCCTAGGGTTCGTTCTTCTGGGGAGTCAGCAGCTGAGGCCACACTAGCTGCTGAATCACGTGGATGTAGGCACGCACTTCTACTACCCCAACCTTAAAAATCATGCAAAATAGCTACCGGCAAAATGAAAGCTGTCAAAGGTGGAAGCTGGTCCGAGTATCGATCGATCCAGGTCTCCAGTTCTAAGATGGGCTTTTCACTAAAGGACGTTCGTTCTATAGAGGAAAAAAGGATGTGAGTGGAGGAAAAAAAACCCCACACACATTTCTCTCGCCCCTGCAGACCCTGCCCCCCCCTCCTCCAGATGCTTCCTGAATTTCTAGTTTTGTCCCTTGGCACAGTTCTGGCTGTTTCTTGGATGCTGTAAAACCTACGCCAGGGAACAAGAACATGTCGAGAGGAGGAAACCAGCTGAAAAGTGCAGGGCTTGTATTGAAAGAGGGGTTGGCCCCCTTCTTCTGTAATTACTTAAGTGAGACTCTCTGGCAGAGGAGATCGGAGTTGCCACGTTGGAACCGGCATCTTGCAGCATACGCTGTACCTGCAGGAAGAAAGCGAGGGAAAGGGCTTTTGAGTTTTATAAGATACCCAATCTCCTGAACAGCTCTGATGTACTCTTTTGTGAAACTGTTGCAAATTTTATACTGGAAATTAGTAATTTTAACTGTATTTCTTAACCTTGTTTTGTTTTAAAATTTTGTCCTGTTTTATATGCCAATAAAGGCTTGTGTTGTGTGAGTAACTGTCTTGGAAAAGATGGCCGTTGCCATTGCAAAGCCAATTGGCCATGCTGGCAGGGGCTGATAGGAATTGTAGGCCATAACATCTGGAGTGCCAAAGGTTCGCCACCATGGCCCTAGTTCAACAGTCTAGCCATCGTTGCACACTGGTAGCAACATACTGGATTATATGTTGGGATCTGTCCTTTGCACCGAGCAATGAATTTGTGTACCGGATGCCCTAAGCCAATAGTTACCCCTCACCTTGTGAAGCTCTTCCAAAAAGGAGTGGTTGTGTTCACTGCCAAATTCAGCACACAACCTGGAAAACAAGAGGACAGAACTAATCGCAAGCTCTCTGCCTGACTCCTACAAGAATTTGGTATTTCACAATAACTCTCTCTGAGCATGTCTGGGTTATCATTCTGCTTTCACAGACACTGTTTCCTCAGGAACTGAAATGCTGCCCTGGCCATATTCGAGCGTACGTGAGACAGGTGGACTAGGAATGAAGCAAGCAAGGAAATAAAGAAGGAAGGAAGGTCTGGAACAGGTTCAAATCTGTAATGCAGACCTGCCCTTATTTCTGTGGGTGTGTGCCACGCTTGTTAAATCACCGCCTCCCACTTTCTCACCACCCTGTTTGCTCAGTGCACGTCGGAAGCATGCTGAGAAATGCAATAGCTTCTGCCCAGGTTTGTCACAATCCCAAGGCACGCAGGGCTGATGGCAAGTGATAGCGAGGCTTCAGTGCTCGGCCCAGTTTGATTGTTCATCTGGAGCAGAAAGGGCATGATGTCACGGGTGTGGAGGCTGCAACAGCAACACAGCCTTTTGACAGACCATCACTCCCCATTCCTCCTGCTCCCCTCAGGATGTACATCATGCATAGGCCCAGTGACCAAGACGCAGACCGTCTCAATAATAGCCAGGGTGAGAATTTTTCACTGGCACCCTCACAGCATTGATTCATTGCTTCTCTGGAACATCCAGGCAGACAGCAAATGCATTTTAGCTATTCTGCCACTTACCCTATGGTGGAACTTAATTCGTCCAATGTCCCCAAGGCGTCAAAGATCTGGTCATCTTTTGCTCTCCTCTCCCCAGTGAACGTGCTGGAAAATCCTTTAAAACAGGCAGGATACAAAGGTTCCAACTGCTCAAAGCCAGACCCCGCAGGCTGGTACACGAGCACAGTTTTCTATGCATGATTCCGGCAACAGAATGTGTGAACCAACCCCGTTGAAAGCCTCTGGTCTTGAGGTTGAAGGCAAATCTACAAGTGCAAGTCATCACTTGATGTTGTAAGTATCACAATGTGATTCTTAACGAGATCCTATTATAATCTTCTATTAAACTGCACAAACGTTCTGTCACAGTTACACTCCAAGTTCTTTTTAAAGGACCAGAGCTGGTGAAAGATTCTACATTTGTTTGCCTGTGTAAATTAGAATCTGAAGGTGTGGCATGAAAAAGATCCAGTCAAAGGATCTCCAATGGCGGGATCTGGAGAAGGGCTTCCTGGAACCCTGGAGATTTGCATAAACCAATCCTGAGCAAGATTGTCTAGGAGGGGTCTGCAACCTGCGGCTCTCCAGATGTTCATGGACTACAATTCCCATCAGCCAATTGGCCATGCTGGCAGGGGCTGATGGGATTTGTAGTCCATGAACATCTGGAGAGCCACAGGTTGCAGAAGATCCCAGGTTCAATCCCAGGAATCTCCATTAATGGAATCTCGGTTGCTGGGAGTGATCTTTTTCAGGAGCTCTTAAAGAGCCATTCCTAGAGAAAGGAGTCTTGCCACAATCAAAAGACCAACAACATTCATAAACTTTCACAGACTGCACCCCACTTCTTTACATACAATGAGCAGATCTTTGCAAAATGTGCTTATCTGATGCTTGAGACATGAGCCTCCTCCCCCAGCGAGCACCAGATGATCAACAGATCAGATAATGTCAAAATGGGCCAGTCCCCCATAAGCCAGCTTCGGGGGTGGGGGGGTGCTCTTAGCGTTGCCCCGGCTCACAGTTGCTACCTTTGTCCCCAGTCTTCGTGTAGATCTTTGGGACTTGGCTTGTCCTCTTGGGTTTGGCATCTAGGCTAAGGTGGAAAAAACGAGATAATTAAATAGTTGTAAATATTAAAATGCAGCAGGCTTGAAACGGTTCAGTGTGCAGTGTGAACACAACCTTTTAAACTAGTTTAGGTGATTCGCATCAACTTGGACCGGTTGAAAAATAAAACAACCAAGAAAGGATGAGCAATAATATTTACTTTCCAGGTCTTTATTTATTTACTAGGTTTAAAGCCAGCTCTCCCTGTCAAACCAGGCTAAGAGCAGCTTTCCCTGTACCAATAAAAAAATGTACAACATTATTAATTTCCTGCATATTTATTTCCTGTCCATCATCAAAGTCTCTGGGTGGGGTACAATCATAAAAATACCACAAAAATAGAAACTTATTAAAACCAGTACAAAACAGAAGGGAAGAGAGATCCAAGATGGATCAAGCCTGCTGCTGGCTTCAGCTATAAGCCTGGCAGAACAGGTCTGCCTTACAGGTCCTGCAGATGGATCCTGCAGGGCTTTCATCTCATTGGACAGAGCAATCCACTAGGTTGGGGCCAGAGCTGGGGAGGCTCTGACCCTAGCCAAGGGCAGTGGGGCACTTTTCAGGGCCAGGGATCACCAGTAAGTTGTTGTTTGCAGAGCATAATATTCTTGGGGGGGGGGGGGCAGATTGAGAGAGGCGGTCCTGCAGACACAACGGGTGTCTAACTCTGCTCCTCCACATGTTCATGACCACAATTCCCATCACCCCCTGCAAGTACGTTGGGTGCCAACCTCGGCCCTCCAGATGTTCGTGAACTACAATTCCCATCAACCCCTAACAGCATGGACATGCTGGCTGGGGCTGATGGGAATTGTAGTCCACGAACATCTGGAGGGCCAAGGTTGGACACCTGTTTCTTCTCTTTCCTTTCCCTAACGATGACTTCGCATTCTTCAGGCTCATCTAAACTCTGCGCATGCGTCCTTGACACCTGCAACGCCTGCTCACCTGGGCGGCTCGCCCTGCTGCTGGCTCAGCGCGCGCCGGACTAGTCCCCACCGGGCGGCCGCGGCCACGCGGATCAGGCAGCGCCCACTCGCCATCCCCGCCGGCGCCCGAAAATGTCCCTCCCCGGCCACCGTTGGAAATCTCCTGACCGGCGCGCCAGCTCCTCCCGCCGGCGCCTGATTGGACAGAGGAGCCCTCCTCCCGCCCCGCCCCCTTAGGCGTCACCGGCCACGCCTCCTTCCTGGAGCGCACTATGAGAGAAGGCGGCCGGGACAGGTAGCGGCAGGTAGGTTCGTCAGGACAGGTAGGGAGCTCTGCTGCACCTGGCCAGGAGGCCCCCGAGTGTTCTTTGCCAGCTGTGTGAGGGTGCTCTGGGGTGGGCGTGTCCGTGTCCCCCTTGGTAGGAAATAGGGGAGGACAGGTAACCCCCCGTGTGTTTCAGCACCTTCTGATCTTGGGGGATGGGGGTGGATTTCTGAGAAATGCCGGCTGGAGTTGCATAAGCGTCTGCTGTAGGACAGCTTAAGATTTTTGTCCCTGGGGTCACCTGTTTGAGTCGGGTGACACCTTAGAGGCCAGTGAGATCACCTGACAGGAGTCAGCTGCAATGTATTGTGGAAGGGTTTCCTGGCTGCAATCAACTGGCAATTGTGGTTTTTCTGGGCTGGGGGCCGTGGCCTGGTGGCTTCAGCTCCTCTTGTCTCATCTGCATCTAGAAGCTAAAACCACCAGACCAGGGCCACACAGCCCGGAAAAACCACAGCAGCCAAAGCTTCCATCATTACATACCTTGAAAACTTCTGCCAGCCCCCCTCCAATCGTATTGATCTGTAAGGTGCTGCTGTGCTAGAATCCAGGTGTTCTACTCTGTCATGGCTACCCTCTGAAATTCTGCGCTGAAGTCACCGGTGCTCGGGGTGGGAAGAGGTGCTGAGTTTTGTAAAGGAAGTGTGTGATTCTGCAGCTGGGAGTGCAGTGGGTGGGTGGGGGGTGCTGGGAGTGCTGAAACAAATTTGGGATCTAATTGCTGTTTGTTTTTAAACAAGAACCTTTGCACCTTTGTACGGGAATGCACGGGTGTCAGTATGTTCCTGTCTTTGCAGAGGAAGGAATGCTGGCCAGGACTCTATGTGTGTCTGCCCCTGGGAAGGTCATACTTCATGGTGAACATGCTGTGGTCCACGGCAAGGTAGGTGTGTTGGCTTCTGTCTCCTGAACAGCCTGGCTTGTGGCTTAGGTGGGATTCAGCTGTCTTGGATAAATGAACTGGGAAGTAATTCATTTATAACAGAACTAGGTAGGCACTAGGACCCAAGCGGAGCATTCTGAAACGACCTGCCCAGCACATGGCAGATGTACCTTGGTGGGCTCATCCTCATCCCTTTCTCTTTCACAGGCTGCCGTGGCCGTGGCCGTGAACTTGAGGACCTTCCTTAAAATGACTCCTCGGAATGACAGCAAAATCTTAGTAGAGCTGCCAAATATCAGGACCAGACTGTGCTGGGACACCTCAGAACTTCAACCGCTGTTAGAGGCTTTCCCTGGTAAGCAATACGAATGTTACGGTAGACGAGGGAATTCCCTCATCCCTCTCGCCACCGCTGTCGCACCAGAATCCCTGGCCATCTGCCAAAGTTCATCTTTGGGAGGCCTGGGGCTACTTGCTGTCGGCACCCTGGGCTCTGTTTGGGGGTGAGAGGACTGGGTATTCCTTGCTGAGCTGATGGGCCCCCTTGCGAGAGCCCTGCCCCTCCTATACTTTCTGCCTGGACATTGCAGTGGGTCGGTGCCTCTTGCTCCTGCCATTCAGCCATTCTCTTTTGCTTGCCCCTTCGGACCTAGTAGCCTCTCTTCCTGCAGGTTGCCTGTGTGATGCCTCCTCCTCCCCCCTTTCAGGTCCCTTCTCAAATCTCTCTTTTGCCATGAAATTGGCATTGCTCAAGACCTCATCCAGAGCAGAGACTTCAGACCATCTGGATGTAACAGCATCCAGTGGTTTTTGTCTGTTGCTTTTGCTGCTGTGGTCTTTTCCTTTCATTCTTGATCAAAATCTAGATGTAACTTCCTCAGAAGAAGAAGAGAAGAGTTTGGATTTATATTCCCCCTTTCTCTCCTGCAGGAGACTCAAAGGGGCTGACAATCTCCTTGCCCTTCCCCGCTCACAACAAACACCCTGTGAGGTGGGTGGGGCTGAGAGAGCTCCGAGAAGCTGTGACTATCCCAATATCACCCAGCTGGCGTGTGTGGGAGTGCCCAGGCTAATCTGAATTCCCCAGATAAGCCTCCACAGCTTAGGCGGCAGAGCTGGGAATCAAACCCGGTTCCTTCAGATTAGATGCACGAGCTCTTAACCTCCTACGCCACTGCTGCTCCTTTCTCAGGACTCTGTTATGTTCCTCTGTGAAGCACCATGGATGATAAATAGATCAAAAAGGGCTGGTCAGATTGTATTGTGGATTTCTGGAATCTGGGGAAGGGGATCCTTTGCCAAGACTTCTCTTCAGCTACATTGAGGGGCTCTGTGGAAGGAGCTTCTCCGTGGCAGAGTTTGGCAGGCTGTTAAACCACAGCCAGGGTTGTACAGATTGAAAAAGAATACCAAGGTCTATTGTCGAAGGCTTTCACAGTAGGAATCGCTTAGAACGTTGAGGGTTTTGCCTGCATCTGTGGCTGGCATCCTCTGAAAATGCTACTGGAACACGGCCATACAACCTGGAAAATCCACAGTACTCCAATACCAAGGTCTCTATCCAGAAGAGTCTTAATAATCACATTATTGTCTGTAATTTATGCACATTGGGGGTTGGGGAGAGTCTTTCACATTAAGAATATTATCTCATTGTCTTGGCTGTCTTTTTTTTTTCTCAGCTGACCAAACCGAATCTCAACCCCCCAACCCAGAACAAGTAGAGAAGTTGAAAGCATTTGCAGGGCTCAACAACACAACTGCCACCCCGCAAAGCCTGGCTACTCTTGCATTTCTGTACCTGTACCTGTCTATCGCATCCAGATGTGGGTAAGGGCATCCTCAACATCTGCTAGGTCAACAAGAGCCATCAGATTTCACTTGGATCTGAGCTGAAGAACTGGGGCCAGTTTGCCTCTTAAATCTGCTGGTGGTTTGTCCACTGGGAGGCAGCAGGGTCCTCTGCAGACAAACAAATAGCTCACCTTATCCTACAGATTCAGAGCAGATTACAGGACGTGCCTGGAGATACTTGTAAACATTTCTCTTTGGTCCCAAAGGCTGTGCTGTTTCTCATTGTAGAGAAATGGGTCAGTGAGAGAGCGTTTCATGCAGAAAGTCCCAGGTTCAGCCTCTGGCATTTCCAGTCAATAGGATCGGGGGGGGGGGGGGGGGGGGGGATGATGTGATGTGAAAGATCCCCCAACTGAGATTCTGGTGAGCTGCAGCTGGTCAGAGCTTGACAGGTGGGTTATTTGGTATGAAGGCAGTTTTGCATATACGTGGGGCAACAGGTAATCAGAATATCTTTTTTAAAGTGAAAGTCTCTTTATATTTTCTGTGATAGCCTTCCTGATACAGTGTTCTTCAGGTGTTTTCCAAAGCCATCTAATGCATTGGGGGCACATTCAGTTGTCCTAAACCAGTGGTGGCGAACCTTTGGCACTCCAGATGTTATGGACTACAATTCCCATCAGCCCCTGCCAGCATGGCCAATTGGCCATGCTGGCGAAACTGATAAAATTATGGATTCATAGTATCCTAGAGTGCCAAAAATTCACTACCCTGATCCCCTAAACAAACCTTGGATTGTCTGTGGAATAAACTGGCCTGAAGGCCTTGAGCTTAAATGGGCCCTTCCTTGTGGCAAAGTTGAGAACTTTTTGGACACCCTCACTGTTTCTGATGGTTGAAGCAGGTGCCTGAACAAACCAGAGCTTGTTTCTTATCCACAAACTGGGCTTCTCTTCAGCCCTGGAAGGAGGAGTGGAAAAGCTTGTGGGCTTCCCTCCTGTTGACACCATGAACAAATTGGGACTTTCTTTTGGCAACTGAGGGCAGCAATTGATTCCCCACCAAAGTTCTTCCCAACCAAAGTTTTCTGCATATATAGCGATCCCTCAGGCTCGCCAACGGGCCTCTGGTCGGTGCCATAATTTCCTCAGAGCTGGAAAATGAGCTGCTGTGCTCCAAAATGTGAATGTAAAACCACTTTTCTCTTGACACCAGCTAAAGAGGTGACTGCAGCTTATGCTGTGTATCCTTCCCTGTCCTAGATTCATGCCGAGTGCGGACATCGTGGTGTGGTCTGAGCTGCCCACTGGGGCTGGGTTAGGCTCCAGCGCTGCATATTCGGTCTGCCTGGCAGGAGCCTTGCTTTCTGGCTGTGGAGTCATTGGCTACCCTCTGGAGGAGGGCCAATCTGAGAGCAGGTAAGGTTCCAGCAGAGCCTGGAGAATCTGGAGAACCGGGTTTGATTCCCCACTCCTCCACCTGAGTGGCAGAGGCTTCTGTGGTGAACCAGATGCATTTCCGCACTCCTACATTCCTGCTGGGTGGCCTTGGGCCAGCCATAGTTCTCTCTGAACTATCTTGGCCCCACCTACCTCACAAGGTGTCCGTTGTGGGGAGTGGAAGGGAAAGGAGCTTGTAAGCCACCTTGAGTCTCCTTACGGAGAGAAGCAGTGGCGTAGTGGCTAAGAGCAGTGGCTAAGAGCAGGTGCACTCTGATCTGGAGGAACCAGGTTTGATTCCCAGTTCTGCCACTTGAGTTGTGGAGGCTTATCTGAGGAATTCAGATTAGCCTGTGCACTCCCACACACACCAGCTGGGTGACCTTGGGCTAGTCACAGCTTTTCGGAGCTCTCTCAGCCCCACCCACCTCACAGGGTGTTTGTTGTGAGGGGGGAAGGGCAAGGAGATTGTAAACCCCTTTGAGTCTCCTACAGGAGAGAAAGGGGGGATATAAATCCAAACTCTTCTTCTTCTATAAATACAAACTCTTCTTCTCCATCTGTGGTAGTTTCGGAAGGTCAAAGGTCTTACTGGGAGGCTGGGCAGTGGTTGCGCTGCCAGAATAGGGATGGTTTGCTGCTCTTGCAGTCTCTTCTGTGTGCTTTGCTAACAGGTGGTCCAAAGAGAATCTGGCCGTGATCAACAGCTGGGCCTTCCGGGGGGAGCAGGTAATCCACGGGAACCCATCCGGGGTGGACAATTCAGTCAGCACTTGGGGTAGGTTTGCTGTTCTCTTATTCTATTTCTTTCACAAAGTTGACGTATGATTGAGTTCCTCTGGCCGGGTCACAAAGGCCACCATGTCCCGCTCTGTAACTCAGCTTCTTTCTTCACATGTTTAGGTGGAGCTCTGCGGTACCAGTCGGGGAAGATCTGCTCATTGAAAAGGTAGCGTTCTTTCGGGCTGTTGTGGTTTCTGCCACAAGAAGCTGTGGTTGGTCTTGGAGACAATGAGAATAAGACATTTCAGCCCTTGTGGCCATCTGTATCCTTGATCCTTGCGCCTTCAGCAGTGACGTAGGAGGTTAAGAGCTTGTGTATCTAATCTGGAGGAACCGGGTTTGATTCCCAGCTCTGCCGCCTGAGCTGTGGAGGCTTATCTGGGGAATTCAGATTAGCCTGTGCACTCCCACACACGCCAGCTGGGTGACCTTGGGCTAGTCACAGCTTCTCGGAGCTCTCTCAGCCCCACCCACCTCACAGGGTGTTTGTTGTGAGGGGGGAAGGGCAAGGAGATTGTCAGCCCCTTTGAGTCTCCTACAGGAGAGAAAGGGGGGATATTAATCCAAACTCTTCTTCTTCAGAACCAGGGTCTCCTGAAGTCCCTTTGGATCTGGTGCATTAATATGGGGAACATAGAACATGCCTAAGATGATGAAAAAGGAATATTTAAATTTGGCCTTTCTGTATTAGAGTAAGTCTTAGTCCGCACTGCATGTGAGCATCTGCCTCTGACATTCTGAAAATCATTTATTTGGGAGGTGGGGGAAGTAGAATTGATTTTTTGTTTTTTACTGCTCTTTTCTGCTCTTGGAGTGGCGGCTCTTTGGCTGCTTAGGGCTGGGATGGGGGAACTGGACTTTCTCCTGCTTTCGGGCACCTGATAGCTGCTGCATTCATCCGGGCAGTATTACTTTTACGGCCAGCTGGGAGACAGGGACTCCTTGCCAGTGATTGGTGTTTCGATAAAACCCAGAGGGTAGTGTTCCAAAGAAAGCACTCCTGTGGTGCCACCCGGCACCTTCTGCTAATGCATCGGAGTCAGAGTCTGTTAAAATCTCCTGCGGGCTGTGAAATTGCTTTGCTCTGTTTGTGTTTAATGTTCGTGCCGGTGGTTCTCACGGAGCTACAATGCGGCGGCTGCAGGGTCTTCTCAGTAGTTCAGTGAAGATTCTTGTGACGTGGTGGCCGCTGCTGCCAAAGCAACATTTAACAAGAAATCTGTGTGGCCAATCAAAAGCCTTGCTGGCCACAAGGCCCGTTTAGCCCTGCCCTCTGTCTAAAAACATTTGGCGGGCACCGGAAAAGGTGTCTGTGGGTGCCAAGGTATCTGTGAGCACCATGTTGGGGACTCCTGTTCTGAGGATCTAAAGTCACCACAAACAGCTGCTTTTCTTATCTTGTCCTTAACACCAGCCCTGTGAAGAAGGCCTAGAGAGAGGGGTAAAGGACTAGCACAAGCCCCCCCCCCCCCCATGATTAAAACCCAGATCTCAGTGATGCCAGCTTCAAATGCTAGCCAATGCACCAATACATACTTCCTCTGAAGTTCTGTCCTTGGATTTCAGTCCCCTTGTTTTGAAGTCTGGAGACGTAGGCAGAGGTGGAATCCAGCAGGTTCTCACCAGTTCCCGAGAGTGGGTTACTAATTATTTGTGTATGCCGAGAGGGGGTTACTAATTGGGTCCGCTTTTCCATCTCCATGTCCTCACCTCCCTGAGAGGCATCCTGCCTTTGAACGTGAAGGTTCCATATAGCAATTGCGACTAATAATGTAACTCCCTGAACTGGGTTAATCCCTTTCAAGTACTGCAATTCATTGATTCTCAGCCTTTCGTAACTTTTATCTCACCAGTCTCTATCAAAGAACCTGTGTGTTTCACCATTGCTGTGTTCAGATTTGTGAGTTGGGGCATTTTCTATAATGTGAAGATGATTTAGAAATGACCTGGTTCAAAAACATTTTGGGGGTCGTGGTGGGGTGGCTGCCCATGGGGGGGGGGGGCATCCAACTCAGGTTTTGCCCCGGGCTCAGGTTTGCCTAGGTACTCCTCTGCCCCCCTTGCTGAGAGGGGGCTGGCGAGGGAACCTGTTACTAAAATTTTTGGATCCCACCACTGGACGTAGGCAACTGTTCATTATTGCAGCCAGTAATTTCGGAGTCAAGGAAGGCTGAGGAAGCACAAAACCCAATGGAATGATGTACATGGGCCCTGCCGGGATGGAGACTAAAGTGTGTATCTCTTTCCCCTCCCGCTGTCCCAGAGTGCCCACATTAAGGATTTTGCTGACCAACACGCGGGTTCCTCGGAGCACCAAAGTGCTGGTGGCAGGAGTCAAAGACAAGATGATGAAGGTATCTGTCTTACCTGCCTTCTCATTCATTTAGAGAAGTTACGGTTTACCAGCTTACCATTCACGTATGCAGTTTAACATGGTTGCTTATGTATCTGGCTTCTCCCCCCTGGTCTGCGTACACAGAAAGAGGAGGAACGCCGGCAGGATGTTTGCAAACGTGTGTTTAATGGTTGTTGAGCGCAGCTTAAGGTGCCAGCTGGAATTACTTGTGGAAGAGAAGGTGGTTGCCCCAGCTCCTGGGCTGCCTCCTGCCTCACTTTGCAAAGCCCCCCACTGAGTCAATATGCAAGATATCTATCAATTCCTTTTTCCTGAGATCTAAGGGGGCAGAAACTGCTGCTATGTCTCATAACACTCCAAATGACTGGTGTCTCCTCATGGAGGTGTTTGGGGTCTCCCCAGCACACAAGACTGCAGGTGGGGGCCCGGGAGAGATGGGAGGCCCAGGGGAAGCTGCAGGGCTCCAGCTACGTTTGCAGTTGGTGCCCTTCTAGGGCTACTGGACCACAAAGACCTTCCCCGGAGGCTCCACTCCTCGTCTTTTGCTGCTGGTATCTCTCTAAAAAGATGCTGCTGCTGCTCTCAATTGGCAGAGAATGCTGACCTTTACAAGGCAGGCCCTCCTCCCCCTCATGACATCATTTTTCAGAAGACGCAGCTGGCTGATTTCCGCCCCCCCCCCCCCCCACACACACACACTATTGAGAACCTTGCCAGGCTCTCTTGCTATGATGGTTGTGGAAGTTCCCAAAAGGGTGCAAATGCGGAATGGTGCTGTTGCTCGGGATTTCCAACTTACTCTTAAGAACATAAGAACAAGTTAGCTGGATCAGACCAGAGTCCATCTAGTCCAGCTCTCTGCTACTCGCAGTGGCCCACCAGGTGCCTTTGGGAGCTCAACATGCAGGATGTGAAAGCAAGGGCCTTCTGCGGCTGTTTGCTCCCGAGCACCTGGACTGTTAAGGCATTTGCAATCTCAGATCAAAGAGGATCAAGATTGGTAGCCATAGATCAACTTCTCCTCCATAAATCTGCCCAAGGCCCTTTTAAAGCTATCCAGGTTAGTGGCCATCACCACCTCCTGTGGCAGCATATTCCAAACACCAATCACACGTTGCGTGGATAAGTGTTTCCTTTTATTAGTCCTAATTCTTCCCCCCAGCATTTTCAATGGATGCCCCCTGGTTCTAGTATTGTGAGAAAGAGAGAAAAATGTCTCTCTGTCCACATTTTCTACCCCATGCATAATTGTATAGACTTTGATCATATCCCCCCTCAGACGTCTCCTCTCCAAACTAAAGAGTCCCAAACGCTGCAGCCTCTCCTCATAAGGAAGGTGCTCCAGTCCCTCAATCATCCTCGTTGCTCTTCTCTGCACTTTTTCTATCTCTTCGATATCCTTTTTGAGATGTGGCCACCAGAACTGGACACAGTACTCCAAGTGCGGTCGCACCACTGCTTTATATAAGGGCATGACAATCTTTGCAGTTCTGCTTTCTTTTCTGCTTTTTCTTCTGCTTTCCTTCTGCAGTTTCCTGCTATAATGGAGCCGGTCCTCACATCAGTAGATGCCATTTCTCAGGAGTGCGAAACTGTTCTTGCAGCGATGGCTGAACATCCATCACTGGAGCACTACCCTGTTCTAGAGGTGAGAGAGAGTCCTGAACAGCAGCCTTGAGGGTGGTAACCTTGTTTTTCAGAATGCCAACCCCATTTGCAGTCTTCCGGGATGCTAAATTCTGTTCTGGGGATCAGATTCCAAACCGTGCTTCCAGATGTGTCATGTGGGGAGGGGCCACAGTCGAATGCAGAGCTTCCTGAGTTTGTGTAAAAATTGTCCTTGCTTTCTTCTGCATTTGAAGGGTCTCTAGTAGCAAAGTAGAGATGAAACAATTCCACAACTGTAGAAAATGCTTTTTTTGGAAAAACAGACAGTAAAAAGCAATATTTTTGTCAGTCTTAAACTGTTTTTACTAATGAAACATTCATTGGTTAGAACTTTGTTTATAAAACCGAACTATTCGGTATATTTATGGAATTTAAAAGTACAAGTTCCTTCGTTTTCTGCAAGCAAACCTGAGAAAGTACTAGAGTCAACATAGTTTCCCTTGGATGTGTATCAATTTTTCCCATCTGAGATAAAAAAATAAACACTGAAAACATCTGGCTGTAGTAAAAGGGAGCATGTATACTCCACCACCCGGAGCCCCTTGGGGATAGGGCGGTATAAAAATCGAAAGAATAAAATAAATAAATAAATAAATTTACTGTGACAGGAATGCTCTCATACTTCTGTCATATTTGGATATCCAGTTGAACTTTATGGCATTACAAACCTTTGGCTCTTGAGCAGTGTGTTTGTTGTCAAACTCATCGGCTCAACTGTTCTGTCTGTTGCATATATAGGAATTGTAATTGTTGATGCAGCTTGTTTTATGGGAAAATTTTCCTGCTATGTATTTTGTGTGGGTAAAACGTGATCGAAGCATTTCTTCATTCCAGAAGGCCTCTCATGGGGGTTTTCTTCAGCGCTTCCCAACAGTTCTTCATTTTTCTGATTGGGAGGTTCTCAGGGGAAAAATAATCTTTGGTCTCTTTTTCCAGGCCTTCCCATTTCTAGGGATAGGGGTCTGGAAGCTCTTCAGGCCAGTGGGAATAGCGGGTTCAGGATTTAATGTTTATTTTTATTGTATTAAATTTCTACACTGCCCCTCCCCTCTCGGGCTCAGGGCGGTTTCCAACATGAAATAAATATAAAACATACAATAAAACTATAAATATCTACTTTGCATTAACATTTTAAAAAGACTTTACGTCTGCCTACGAAAACAAGGTGATGAAACTTCCATTTCACTGAGCCCTTGTTGTACCTTTCAAAGGAAGGGGCAGACAAAAACCACCCTGTTGTAGGCTAACAGGGCATGGGGAGGAATGGGGAGGCCAGAGATGGCAACTGTGACTGGCTCAGCCATCTGCCTGGTGGGACAGCTCTGTCTTACAGACCCTACGGAGCTGCACTAAATCCTGCAGAGCCCTGGCTTCATGGGGCAGAGAGTCCCCCAATCAAAGTGTGTTTCTGCCCAGAGGGTGGAGCTCTGGGGCTCCTCCTTGCAGGTAAACAGTACCTCCTTTTTGACAGGAGCTGATGGACATAAACCAGCACCACCTGAATGTGATGGGCGTGGGCCATTCCTCGCTGGACAAAGTCTGTCAGCTGACCGCCTCCCACGGACTGCACAGCAAACTGACGGGGGCCGGTGGAGGAGGCTGTGCCGTCACCTTGCTACGGCCAGGTCAGGATTGCGGGCTTGTGTCCGTCTTGCGTGCTTGCTGCAGGGATTGGAAATGCTGGCCTTTGTCAGGTTCTTCCATCGTCACTTTCTGTCCTTCAGAGTCGAAGGCTGTGGCCTGATCGAATGGCCCCTGCAGCGCTTTAGTGAGGCCATGGATGCCTTCCTAGATGGCCAGATGTCAAGTGTGTGGCAGTGATCTAGTGCAGTGATGGCGAACCTTTTTGAGACCGAGTGCCCAAATTACAACCCAAACGCCACTTATTTATTGCAAAGTGCCAACCCGGCAATTTAACCTGAATGCTGAGTTTTTAGTTTAGAAAACACCGGTTGGCTCCCTCTTCCGTGCCCCACCCGCTCAAGCAGGGGCCAGCCTGCTGTAGCCTCCAGCAAGTCCCGCGTGCACCGCTCTGTGCCTCTCTAGCATCTCTGCCTCCTCTGCACCCCCCACCCCCGGGCAGCAGCCACCTGGAGCACAGGCAGCCAGCCGAGTCCTCCTTTCTCACCGCAGTGCGCGCACATCGTGCTCAGTGGCCCAGGCCAGCCTAGATATGTGTGTGTGTGTGTGCGTGTGTGGAGGGGGTGATTTTCCACCCCCCAAATGTCAAAATCTGTGTGTGTGTGCCCACAGAGAGGGCTCCGAGTGCCACCTCTGGCACCCGTGCCAAAGGTTCGCCATCACTGATCTCGTGGGTCCGGGCCTCTTTTGAAGCCTGCCTGGTGGGGATGGATGACGCAGTTGTATCTGGGAAAGCACCAGCTGTGAGGGTGAGCCCTGTGGATCCGTTCTGCTCTGGAAGTGTGAAATGTGGATCTTGGCCAGCTTGCGCACTTCTGTGCATAACTCATCAGTTCCCGATGCAGGGCAGAACAGCAGTTTTGGGGAGCTGAGTCTGTCGCGGATCGAGCCTTCCACACGCTAACGGTCACCTTCCTTTCATGGCAGACACGACCCCTCCGGTGGTGGAAGCTGCTGTCCGAGACCTCAGCGACTGCGGCTTTGAGTGCTGGGAGACGGACATCGGGGCCCCTGGAATATGCGCCCACTCACCACAGTCACTCAGAGCAGAGGTGCTGAAGGCGTTCAGCGGGGTGTAACCGTGGCAAGGAAAGAGTTTTTCTGCCAATTGCTTTGGGGTCCTGTCTTGGCCCTCTGGCGTGGTGGGATCTTTCTGGAGGTTTTCCGCTAGATTTGCGTGGACTGAGATCGAGCTTGAGCCGTGGTGCAGCAGCACAAATGGGCCCTGTTGGTGAGAGTTCTCAGCCAGCCTTCCTGTGCCTGGCTGGCACATTGTTTGTGCAGCTTGAAGAGCCGGGGCTGTGGGCTGGCATCTGGTGAGCCGATCATGATCTTTTCTCTTGCAAAGTCTTTCTGTTCACTGCTGTTCATGCACTTCTGGATTCTCAGACATTTGGCTGCTGTTCTAATTCTCCTTTGCTTCTGGGCCACGAAGAATCCCCATCCTCAGGAATGAACTAACTTGACTGGTCCCGGCGAGGCCGAAAATCCTGCTGGACACACTGAGACTGGAAGTTTTTAATTGGTCTGCTGTACAGATTAATCAACTAAGACTTGATTTGCGGGGTTGATTTTAATCAGTGGAGCTGTTAGTCAAAAGGCACATTGAGTAACTGTTGTTTCAAGGGAGGGATTAAAAATGGAACCTTAAAGATGGCCTTCTATCCAAGAGCGGTGGCTTCAGTTCACTGAATTGGCCTCCTTTAGCAGCTTCTTGAAGGCCCTTCCCGTGCTGAGGGTTTTGTAACCTGGGCTTTGATTCAAATGCATGGGTGGTTCATTGATGCATAGTGTGCTCTTGGCCCAGCCACTGAGGCTGTCTGTCCAGAACTGAAATGTTGCCTCTGGCTTGGGGAGGGCAGTGCATGGCCACTGAGAATCTGAGCCTTTTGCACAGCTGCCCACGAGGAAGCCGAAAGCCACCCTGTCTCTCTCTGCCGGTCCTTCCCCCTCTGCAGTGAACAGTGTCCTGCTGACCCACCTCACCAGGTAGCTGTAAAGATCACACCAAGGAATCTGTGTCAGGCACCTGGAAAGCATAAGCATAAGCATTTTATTGTCATTGTGCACGCGCAACGAAATTTACAGCAGCATTCCTCGATGCACACAATTTCAGACTCATCCCCCATCCTCACTTTCCCCTTCCTCCACCCATCCCTACACAGCCCCAAACACATCAACACGAAGCCGCGGAGTTCAGCATAGCCGCAGCTCTAGAGTAGAAGCTGTCTCTAAGCCTCTTTGTCCTAGTTTTGATAGACCTGTATCAGTGTATAAATGCTGCTGCTGTTCTCCTCAGTGTTTCTTGCCAAATGAGCCACTTGGTCAGGGGTCCCCACGATGGTGTCTGCTGATGCCATTTCTGGGACCACCGGGTGTCTTCACAAAGTGGGCAGGGCCAAGTAGGACTTCTGGTTTACTATTGGAAATTTGATTGGCTGAGCAGATTTTATAAAATATTAATTTCAGTGTGTAACTGAAATTAACCCGTGGCAATGATTTTGTACCTGGCTCTGCCTCCTGTGGCAGCCATTTAGTTGCGGCAACCACCAGCCCAGTTCAAAATCCCAAAAGTCCCCACAGGTTTAAATTTTGGGTGTTTTTGCTACTTTAGCCATAGCATAGCTGATGGCTGGTGGACACCAGGGGGCAGCAGAGGTCCATCTCTCCAACAAGGGCCCCTTAAATCTTCAAGGGGGGGGGGACTTCTCCCCACCGCAGAGAAATCTTTCCAATGAAGCGAGTCCCAGCAGCCCAGGCCCCCCCCCCCATTTTTTTAATTTCTGTGAGTGATTGCATTGCTGCCGATGTCGCTCATCAACACAGCTGGCAGTAAGAAAGGTCCCTGCCCCGTAGGGGTCACAATCTTGGGGAGACAATGTAGGGAAGGGGGTGGGGAAATAGCCAGGAGGCCAGAAAGAAATCACGATGAATGAGGCCAGAGTCTTCAGCTCCCCTGTCCTACCTCAAAGGGTGGCTGTGAAGACCTGGGGAGGCAGAGGGGCTGGTCTGCTGATTCTCCCATCTTTTGTCCTCCTTGGCGCAGAGTGCAGCATGACACAGTTTGGCCTCAGTGGGTTCTGTGCTGTGTTGAGTAGCCCCTTCTGAGCGAGGGATGGGGGCAGAGTCTGGCTTCTGGGTTGGGGGGGAGGGGAGGGGAGCTGCCACCCGCCTTTCTGTCCCTCTCTAGAAACTCATTCTTGGCTTTTTTCCCCCTGCAATATTAATATTTCAAAATTGTACGTTAAAATAAAGATGAAATTCTACACTTGCGAAAATGTTTTTGACAGCTGTGAGCAGACTTGAATTGTACAAGCACATATTTTCTCTACAGCTGACGTAATTCTGCTGGGGAGTGGGTGGGCAGTAGGACTGCGCTTGGTCATACACTCCATGCCCCCCAGTAAACTCCCCCTGTTTTCTGAGGGGTCAGCTAGCCTTGGCTGCACACAGTCCAGCCGCCTGGGTTCAGACCCCAGAGCTTTGGGGAAACCACGCCTCTGAGCATGGAGAGGATTTGCACCTGGGGCTGCTGTCCCATTTTTCACTGCTGAAGCAATCTGGGGTGCTCCCCATGCTCTCTGGCCAAGGCTACTCTGGGACTCTGTGCACGCACAGACGCCCCGTTGCTAGGGAAGGACTTGACGTGTCTTGTGGAAGGATGTCCCCTGCCGTTGTGGGCTAGATCCTCCCCTTGTCTTCACAACCACCCTTTGACCTGGGTTAGGCGAGCCAAACAGTTTGACCCCATTCCATCTAGTCCAGCTCTCTGCTACTCGCAGTGGCCCACCAGGTGCCTTTGGGAGCTCACGTGCAGGATGGGAAAGCAATGGCCTACTGCGGCTGTTGCTCCCGATCACCTGGTCTGCTCAGGCCTTTGCAATCTGAGATCAAGGAGGATCAAGATTGGGAGCCATAGATCGACTTCTCCTCCATAAATCTGTCCAAGCCCCTTTTTAAAGCTAAAGCCCTTTTTAAAGCTTTCAGGCCTCCCAGCTATTCCCCCTCCCCTTCCTATTATTATTATTATTATTATTATTATTATTATTATTATTATTATTATTATTATTATTATTATTATTATTATTATTATTAACTCGATTTGATAAGCCGCCCTACCCCCGAAGGGCTCAGGGCGGTATACAATAGCAAATGTCTCCCCCGACATTATATTGTCTCCCCCGACTGTGGCCTCCGTGGGGAAGGACTTTTCTTACTGTGTTCTTCTCAGCTCCCCCTCTTCTGTATTTAATCCTCAGGTTTGATCCTTGTGCCGAAGACCTGCAGCTTTGTGTGGGGATCCCTGGCGGTGCTCGAAGGAAGGAGGGCAGTCGGGCTCCTTTCTTTCCCAGGGAAGACGGCTGCTCCCACTGCCGGCCCCTCCCCTGCCTTGTCTGGTCCCTTTCAAAAGCAGCTGCTGCTTCATTTTGCCCTTTCAACACCTTCCTCGGCTTTTGCAGTTCACTTTTGCTGCAGACGGGGGTGTCGCGGAGGTGCTGCTTCCTGCTGGAAGCCTGGAATTTGGCTAATTTTTCTTCAGCTCCATTTTTCATTGCCGTGTGAAGACTGATGAAGTTTAGCCTCGCCCCGTAATGACTGGAGTGGGGAAGGGGAGGGAAGAGGCAGGTCAGGCTCCATCTAAGATTTGGGGAGGCAAAGAACCCGTGGAGCTTCCAGCGCAGCCCTGCTGGGGGCGCTTGTGGCAGTTTGCAGTGGCAGGAACTCTTAAATGGAGCATAAGAACATAAGAACGAGCCTGCTGGATCAGACCAGAGTCCATCTAGTCCAGCTCTCTGCTACTCGCAGTGGCCCACCAGGTGCCTTTGGGAGCTCACAAGCAGGAGGTGAAAGCAATGGCCTTAAGAACATAAGAACGAGCCTGCTGGATCAGACCAGAGTCCATCTAGTCCAGCTCTCTGCTACTCGCAGTGGCCCACCAGGTGCCTTTGGGAGCTCACATGCAGGAGGTGAAAGCAATGGCCTTCTGCTGCTCCCGAGCACCTGGTCCGTTAAGGCATTTGCAATCTCAGATCAAGGAGGATCAAGATTGGTAGCCATAAATCGACTTCTCCTCCATAAATCTGTCCAAGCCCCTTTTAAAGCTATCCAGGTGAGTGGCCATCACCACCTCCTGTGGCAGCATATTCCAAACACCAATCACACGTTGCGTGAAGAAGTGTTTCCTTTTATGAGTCCTAATTCTTCCCCCCAGCATTTTCAATGAAAGCTTGTGGGGGGCAGAGGGCTCCCCCCACCTGGCAAGGTCCTAGCCAAGCCTGCTTCTCCCCCGGGAAAGGAGAACTTCTCCCGGCCAAGCTGCCAGCCAGAGATCCGGCAGAGTGCTCCTAAATGGCAGCAGGAAATGCATTTTCCGCTAAGTAGCTCCAGGTGGGGACCGATTTAAGTGCTCTGTTTTTCCGCCACAGTCTAAAGAAAATGCCTTCCACTCCTGTGCCAGCGTACCTTGAACCCAGCATTGTCAAACTCCTCCTGGTTTTAGATATAAGAATGCTCCAGTAGCCTGATTTGTCAACACAAAGAGGTGCGTTCCCAGGGAAGGGGCCACAGCATGAAGTGTGTTTTGCTCGTGGTACAGGTGGCAGTGACTCAAAATGGGGGCGGGGAGGTGATTGGCACGCATGTTTACAGCGTGGGGAGGAGGTGGCCTGTCAGATCTGTGGGTTCCCGTCATGAAGGGCTGTGAAGGTGAGCATCAGTCCCCTGAGGGGATCATGGAAGCCAGTAAAAGGTTATCCTACCTTGAGAGAAAAGACCTCCTGGCTGTAGCTCCGTTTGCAATTGGCTGGCATGTGAGAAAGTCCCCCAGATCTGAGCCGTGTTGGGTTTTTTCCCTCCTTAAACTAGCAACCTAGTTAAAAGCAAAAGTGAGCTAGAAATGTTTATTTCCCAGCTTATTAGCAGGTGGAGAGCCGTGGGGGGAGGGGGGGAGACAGCGGAGTGTATATTATGGACCTGTAATTTAGAATTCACCCAGCAGTTTCTCTGGGACTGATCTGTGGGCAGATCCCTTGAGGGCAATGAGCACTAAGTCTGTGGCTAGGAGGGGGCTGCAGGCTGGGGCCCCCATTTAAAAGTTGACAAGCCTGCGGAACCACCCAGCGGATCTGGCTTCTATTGCAGGGGCCAGCCCTGCCAAGCGCATCCTGACGTGGGTTCCTAAATCTCCGTGCCCGCGCTTTCTCCCTCCTTCCCATCCGGTCAGTGCGCTTCAGTGTGGGCACTTGAGGCCGCACGGTCGGCTGAGCACATGAACAAGATATTAGAGGCCATCGCGTGGAGCTGGGCCACTAATTGTGATGCCTCCCTGTGGGGGAAGGAGCCTTCCGACTCTTGCGTGGCCCCGTGCCAGAGGGAAATGCCCTCTTAGCAGAGCCGGCTGGCGAGATCTTGCCCTGCGTGGCCGCCTCCCCCGGGCTGAACATCTGCTAGATGCTAGACGTGAAGGGAGTACATCTCTCCTCGCTGCCCGGAACGAGGGAAGGTGAATGGATGGTGCCGCGCTTTGTGGCCTGCGCCAACGCTGCCCCTTTTGTGTGGTTAACCTTGATAAGAACTTTTTAATTCCTCTTTTGCTTTCCTATGGGAATGGCAGGTGCGAGGAGGGGAGATGGGGGGCTGCGATAAGCAGGCAGCGGGGGGGGGGGGGGCGGGCGCTCCGTCTTTCCCTGTGAGGCACAGATGGCATTTTTTTTTATAATCAATGTCAGCAGAGGCTTCTTTCTGCTCTGATGAATAGATTCTAAAGAGGCAGTGACATTATTTGAGATAAGAGAGAAGAGAAAAAGGGTCAGTGATAGAAAATGTCAGAGCGCAAAGATAAAAGGCGGCAGCGGGGCGGTGGGGGGGGGGTGAGCCCTGCTCTCCATTGTTTTGGGGGTGTGGGTGGGTGCGAGCGAGCGAGCGAGCGAGACTTGGTGCTCATTGTCTGCTCCGAGGCAAATGACTGCCAAGCCCTTGAGGGGGCGAAGAGGCGGCAAGAGTCAGGCAAGCAGCTTGACATTCTAATGGAGTCGGGGGTGGGGGGGGTGGGGGAGCCATCTTGTGGGAAGAGAACCCCCACTCCCCACCCAGAAGGCCCCAGCGCTTCCTTGGGTCTCTTGCTGATCTTCCATTCAACCTGATGGCCTTTCTTCTTCCCTTTCCCCCTTTCAGAACTAGCTAACTGAACTTTAGCACTGCGTCCAGACATTATGAGACGGTGTAGTTCCGTGGTGGCGAACCTTTGGCACTCCGTATGTTATGGACTACAATTCCCATCAGCCCCTGCCAGCATGGCCAATTGGCTGATGGGAATTCTGGTCCATAACATCTGGAGTGCCAAAGGTTCACCACCACTGGTGTAGTTTGTACAGCAGCCAACACGCATGGCTTGGTCTACTAGTAGGGTTGCCAACCTCCCGGTAAGATCTGGAAGTCACCCACTTTTACAACCGATTTCCAGAGGTCAGTTCTACCAAAGACACTGGCTGCTTTGGAGGCCAGTTGGCCATGCTGGCAGGGGCTGATGGGAATTGTAGTCCATGAACATCTGGAGCACCATAGATTGGCCAACCCTGCCCTATGGCATTGTACCTTGCTGAGGTCCGTCTCCTCCCCAGACCCCACCCTCAGCTGGCTCCACTCCCCAAATCCCCAGGGTATTTTTCAACGCAGAACAGTCACCCGGGTTGTCTCCAAGGCCGTATTCTCTTTCCTTTGGATCTAGGCAACAAACAGCTTTTCAGGACTCACAGGAAGTCCAAATTGTGGCCAACAAATCATGGTGTGACCTGCTGCTGTCCTAACAACCAGCAAATCCAGTTTTGTTCACACTCGTGTGTTGTGACTACCAGGGGTTTTGATCTGGCGTTGGATGAGCAGACTGTCTGAATGCAGCCTGAACTTCACCGGACTGAGGAGCTGAACATTCGTGGCTGGCCCCCCTGAACAACGGCCCTGCGCGGGGCTGTTGAGACTGCTTTAGAGGAGAAAGGGGGAAACAGCTCCTGAGCTCAGGTGTTTGGCAGCAAAACAGCAGGTAGGAAATAGAGAGGTTCTCCTCCATCCCTTAGAGCCGTGGTGGCGAACCTTTGGCACTCCAGATGTTATGGACTACAATTCCCATCAGCCCCTTCCAGCATGGCCAATTGGCCATGCTGGAAGAAGGCTGTCATGTGAATTGTATGATCCACTAACTTATCTGGAGCCAAAGGTTCGCCACCACTGCCTTAGAGCTTCCCGGAAATTCACTCAGTGAATTTCATCCTTCTTTTTTCCCCCTTTCTTAAATTGCACCCAGTCTGAGGGGGAATTCATACAAACGTATTCATCCCTTCATCACAGCATCCAGGGGTGGTAAAGTGACCGTCGGCACCCCAGACTATGCAGTGGGATTTCCACACTGCTTGGGCTGAGAGTGTTTTTCCTCTTGGCTGGAAGTGGTTCACCCGTTCCCTGCGGTGCGGTGTGTTGGGGTGAGAGCAGGCTTTCTGTTTTACCAGCAATTCACCTTCTGTCCCAGTAAGAAAGTGGACCGTCAATGACAACAAATACATCAAAGGGAGCTCTCTGCCGCTGACTTCTTGCAGTGCCTGGTGAAGTGCGAGTCCCTCCATGCAGAAAGAAGGGCGCCCAGCCGGTTCAGGAGCTCCCCTGGAGCTAAGTACAAACAGGCAGGTTTTGCACCATCCGAAGGCCTCCCAGGAGGACCCCCCCCCCCTCTTAAGGAAGCCATGATAGAAAAGGCCCAGGCTGGGCTCCTTGCGGGCTCCTTTATAGCATCCAGCCAAGCTCAGGTGAGTCTATTCGGCCGCTTCATTTGCCGGGTTGCCTTATGGAGAGAGTAGACTTTATGGCTACCAATCTTGATCTGAGGTTGCAAATGCCTTAGCAGACCAGGTGCTCAGGAGCAGCAGCAGCCGCAGAAGGCCATTGCTTTCACATCCTGCACGTGAGTTCCCAGAGGCACCTGGTGGGCCACTGCGAGTAGCAGAGAGCTGGACTGGATGGACTCTGGTCTGATCAAACAGGCTAGTTCTTATGTTCTTATGTTCTTATGCCTGTACCAGTATCTGAATCTCCCCCGCCCCCACCTGGCTTCGGGTGGCTCATGGAATCGCCCTCCCGGGACTGAGCCTGCTCGTTCAATTCAATGTCATCCTCATCCTGTTCATCTTGGCAGATGTGCCAAAGGGCCATGTGCAGCCGGGCACTGACGCCGAGCTCTGGATGTGACAAGGCGATTCACAGGCTGGCCGGCAGGCAGAGGCGAGGCAGCCCAGGTGCCTCTTCGGCCAGGGAAGGAGGGAGGGGCTTTTTCTGGGGGATGGAGGGGAGAAAGAGACTGATGCTGGACTTGACAGGCAAGGCAGATATTCCACACTGGCATAAATAAAACGTTTTTAAAGTTTAATGAGCCTGAACACATGAAGCTGCCCTCTTCCACATCAGACCCGCGGTCCGTCGAATGCAGCACTCTCTATTCAGATTGGCAGCAGTTCTCTGGGGCCTCAGGTGAGAATCTTTCCCACCACCTACTACCAGGTATGAAGTGGAGATGCTGGAGCTTGCGCCTGCTCTACCCACTGAGACATACGCCCTCCTTTCCTGGGCCTAGTATGGACAAGGCCAGTGGAGACCTGGGCCCAGGAGGCGGGAGGCGTACCTCACGTGGAGGGGACAAAAGGCCTTGAGCCCACCCTGCTACTCCTCTTTGGACCAGCATGAAATGGACAGAACTGGCCCCGCGCAGCGGGAGAAACGGGGGCGGGGCCTGCCTGCTCTGTACTCGCTGATGGACTCACGTAGTGAGGTTCCCCCCTTCTCTCGTGGTGCTCTGAAGGTTTGAAAGTTAAGCATTGCTGCCGCCTTTTGTTGTTGCTTAACTGCGACAGACGAATTGAGAACTAGTTGTCAAAATGTCACTGCACAACAAATCAACATTCAAAATGAGTCTCGGTGCAGTGTGGTGTATAATTAAAAAAAAATCCTTTTTAGAAATTTCAGCTAGCATTGGCTTGGCTTTATATTTGTCTGTGTGATTAATAAAGGCAGCTAATTTTCAGACTTTAAAAACAGCTAGAAAATAGCGCCTAATTACAGATTAGGCTGCGAACGGCCCCCGCTGTGCTCGGCTGGTATTGGAGGGCCAGAAATTTTGGCAGGGGTTTAATTACACTCTGAGCTTCATCTAATTTTAGTTAAATGTAATGTAATCAGCAGCAGATGTCTTGAAATAAAATATGAATTATGAATATGATGAAATTTCCCTTAAATAATTCTTTTTTAAAAAATTGGTTCCTCGAGTATTTCGAGGCAGCTCAGGAAGCTCCAATAACCACAAGCTGCGAGAACTTCCTGATTGGTCGAAATGAGGGAAGTTTGAGCCGAAGGATGGCTTGTGAAGTTTCTCTAAACTGTAGCCAATTCCGCGATGTCTCTCATATAGCTCTGGCCAGACGAACTGGCATTTCCAGGTGATGAGATTGAGTGCTGCTGAAATGCATTTGCTTGTCCACGTCAGCTGGATTTGGAAACTGGATATTAGGGTTGGATTTCCTTCACTAAGATGTGAATGCTGAGGTTTGCAGGACTGAACAACTCCACGCTCTGCATCTTTCCTCAGAATTACTGAGCCTTTAAGTGTTTGTGTGTTGTATGGGGAGAGAATGGCAGCTGCATCCCTCAGGGACCACCTCCGCCTCAGTGACCCTCCTCCTCCAGATTGGGTTTCATAGGAGAGGCTTACATTATGGATTCTGTTTCCTGCTCTGGGTGCTGACATGGCAATCTGCAATTCACCCGTTTTGACTTTTTCCGCAGGCTTAGAAATGTGAAGCCCGCTCTGCTGGGCTTATTCCTGTAGGTGGGGAGGAGGCCCTTCCTCCACGGGCGCTCTTCCACACGGTGCCACTCGAACTAAAATGGCAACTGGCCGACCAGCCCAGTGCATCTTTCAGCGGGTCTGGCGTTGCCCGTCAGCCTGTCGACTGGAGCAGTTCGAGTGTTGCTCTGAGAACAGGAAGTTCCAGTCCTCAGATCCCCCCAGTCAAATTCAGTCAGGGTTGCTTGACTTCCAGGTCAGGCCTGGAGGTCTCCTGGAATTGTATCTGATCTCCAGAAACCCCCTGAAGAACATAAGAACATAAGAAAAGAGCCTTGCTGGATCAAACCAGAGTCCATCTAGTCCAGCTCTCTGCTACTCGCAGTGGCCCACCAGGTGCCTTTGGGAGCTCACTTGCAGGAGATGTGAAAGCAAGGAGCCTTCTGCTGCTGCTGCCCCGAAAGCACTTGGTCTGCTAAAGAGCATTTGCAATCTAGAGATCAAGGAGGATCAAGATTGAAGTAGCCATAAATGCGACTTCTCCTCCGCCATAAATCCGGCCAGAAGAGCCCTTTTTACCCCAAAGCTCTCCAGGTTAGTGGCCATCACCACCTCCTGTGGCATATCCCAAACACCAATCACATACAAGTGCGGAAGAAACGTTTCCTTTTATTAGTCCTAATCCTTCCCTCCAGCATTTTCAATGAATCCCCCCTGGTTCTAGCATTGTGAGAAAGAGAGAAAAATTTCTCTCTGTCCACATTTTCTACCCCAGGCATAATTTTGTAGACTTCAATCATATCCCCCCTCAGCCGTCTCCTCTCCAAACTGAGGGCTTTGTCATTATTCCCCAAATTCTACCCTCCTCAGGCTCCGCCCTCAGACCTCTCAGAATTTCCTGATCTGAAGCTCACGCAGCCCTGACCCACTTGCAGCTAGACCAGCATCTCAGGGCTGTAGGGAGGCCTGTGAGCTTCATGGCTGAATGGAGGTTTGAATTGGAGGCTCCAATGTTGCTTGTCTGAGCCATCCTCGGGGCAGACTGGGTCAGCTGAGCAGGCCGGCCAGTGGTGGGGAGAACGGTCCTTGCCCTGCAGGGACTTTCCAGGGAGGTGAATGGTCCAGTCCAGGGGTAGGGAACCTTTAACACTCAAAGAGCCACTTGGACCCGTTTTCCACGGGAAAAAGAAAACACTTGGAGCCGCAAATAATTTTTTACATTTAAAATAAAGATAACACTGTATATATTGGGTTTTTTTGCCTTTTACTCTCGCCTCATTCCCTGGAGAGAAGAGGCTTAGGGATGCTGTGATGGGCTCGCTGCCTGCAGAGGCCGGGCAAGGATGGGGACAGCGGCTGACAGATCTCCCCGCCGTCAGCATGGAAAGCCACCGCCTCGGCCCAATGGCGCAGGCGCTGGAGTGGGGAAGCCCACAGCGTGGCCCAGCCAGCCGCGGGCAGCGCTGGCGCGCCTGCCCTGCTGCTCCGCAGAATTGGGTGCGCAAGGATAGGGGGTTATGGCAGTGAAGGCCAAACGCGTGGAGCCGCGAGTGCAGTGACAAGAAGAGCCGCATGCGGCTCTCGAGCTGCAGGTTCCCTACCCCTGGTCCAGTCTATCCCTGCATGTGCTGCTGACCTTTGGGGGAAACCACGCCTGTGAGTTCAGCTCCCAGCCTGGGCAACCGTTTCTCTTCCTCCTCTCCCACCCCCTGACAGTTGTGTGGATTTTTTTCCTGGGCCTCCCCCCCAGCCAATAACACAGCTACGCCCTTCTAGGGTTAGGCAGCAGCCCTGGCTGTTCAATTCATCAAGGGATTGACAGCTAAAATTCATTTGAAGATGAAGAAAGTGCAGGCTAATCCTTTCTGGGAGACATTGATAGACTAGCAACCGAGGGAGAATTGCACCGCAGTAATGAAATTAGGCTAAAAGTGCTGGCGGATAGCACATAATTGCCCTTGTCTGTCACTTGGAATAACATCTCCCCCAACCCAACACAATGATTGGGGAAAGTTGAAGGAATTGTATTTATTTAGCCTATCCCCCCTCTTCTTTTTGAGAGAAGGACCCCCTCCCCCCCAAAGCAGGGATTAGTTTATGTGACTCCCCTCCGGATTTTCAGCCCAACGAAGATCCTTCTTTGTGGCACTTCTGATCCCATCATACAGAAGGAATTGGTTTGGAGATTAATCTCGCCAGTCCCAAGGTGAAGAGGGAAGGTTAGCTTGTTCGTTCCCCCTCCCTCCTTCCAAACAGGGCTTTTGCACCGGAGACGCAGGCGGGCAGAGGCACTGAGCCGGCCGCTCGATAGCAGCTTCTGCTCTTCAGTTTTCACCAGTAAATGAAGAACAGTTACAGGTCCTTAAGTGTACTGCTGTTGAACTCTAGTGCCCTCACTGCTCAGAGAGACTGCTCCTGCACAGTGTTGTGTTCTGATTTCTTGAGCTTTTCATGTTTCCCCCTCCTCCAAACAGCCAGAATGCTGCTGAGGGAAGGCCACTGAGCCTCCTAGCAGGATAATATCAATCTTTTTTCACCAGCCACCTGCTTGGTTATTGCATGCTTCAAAGACAGCATTGCACAACTGTTCTCTGTTCTCTCTAGCGAAGGGGTCTGCAACCTGTGGCTCTCCAGATGTTCATGGACTACAATTCCCATCAGCCCCTGCCAGCACAGCCAATTGACCATGCTGACAAGGGCTGATGGGATTTGTAGTCCATGAACATCTGGAGAGCCGCAGGTTGCAGACCCTTGCTCCAGACATACATGTATGCATTACCTGTTCTTGCATGTCCACTGTACATTGGGATGTTGTGTGGTTTCCGGGCTGTATGGCCACGTTCTAGTAGCATTTTCACCTGATGTTTCACCTGCATCTGTGGCTGGCATCTTCAGCATTTCCCTGCCATTAAAGATTTTTTTCCCTTGTACCCCTTAACTGTTGCGTACCCTTTGCCCCTTGCATTTTGTAATGCTGACTATAAAGTCACAAGTGACTGGATGGCTCACACACATAAAGTCACAGCTACAGGAGCTCCATCCTCTATAAATAGTTTTCAAGTCTGTGCTCTTTCGAGAAACCCTGGCCGGCTGACGGGATGGTGGGCGCAGGTGCAGGCCACAATCTTGACGCGGGCGGCTGGCGGGGTCATTTACTGCAGGCAGCGGAGCATCGTTCACTTCCTGCCGCGCCGATGCAGATGGCTCGAGCTCGAATGCACCGCTGGCCACAGGCGATGCCGCTTCGATGGCTGAGCACAGGAAAGGCTCACGGGCTTGCCAACCTCCAGGCGGGGTCAGGATTGCTCCCAGAATCACCCAGCAAGCTCTGGGGGGGGGGCAGTTTTGGAGGGTGGGGGCTCTATGGCATCGCCCCCTTACGGAGCTCCTCCCCAGCCCTGTAGCCCTCTAAAAAGACCCTCTTATTCTAGTTTCATTTCCCATCAGGAATCCAGTCTTTATTACCGTGTTTTCCTTGCCATTTTCCCCTGACTCTTTTAAATGACCTGATTTGGGTACATGTTTTTTGAAGCAGGTACCATTTGTGGATGTAAAGGGCTGTTCTGTTGCAGCCAACCTGTGGCAAACCCAGAGGGTTTTCAAGGCCAGGGACCAACAGAGGTGCTTGGATGTTTCCTGCCACTGCAGAGCTCTAATTGGTGACTCCAGGAATTCCTGGCTGCTCCTTAATTCAAAATGCCTAATCCCAGGCTCGACTCATGGTTAGTTTCTAAAGAGGAATTTCGTTAAGGTGGGATTTGGTTGGTCAAAAGTGTTGTCAATGCACTGTGGACCACCAAAAGACACATCCGGTGAGATCTAGATCAAATCAAAGCCAAACGCTTATAGTGGTGGTGTGGCGGTCCTATGGTACTCCAGATCGTTCATGAACTTCCTGAGGACTAATTGGCCATGCTGGCAGGGGCTGATGGGAAGTTGTAGTCCATGGAACATCCTGGAGAGCCGCGAGGTTGCGATTCCTGAACCCAGACACCTTAATCTTGCCTCTGTGAGTTGGATTATGCAGAATTCTCAGGGCTCCAGGAAGTTCCTTCTCCAGATCCCAATTATTGGAGATCGCTTTGACTGGATCTTTTTCATGCCACATCTTCAGATTCTAATTTACTCAGGCAAACAAATGTAGAATCTTTCACCAGCTCTGGTCCTTTAAAAAGAACTTGGAGTGTAACTGTGACAGAACGTTTGTGCAGTTTAATAGAAGATTATAATAGGATCTGCGCTAAGAAGAAGTCACATTTCAGTGATACTCTCTACAACACGTCAAGTGATGATCTTGCATCGTGGATTTTGCCTTCAAACTCAAGACCACAGAGGCTTTCAAGCGGGCTGGTTCAATCACATTCCTGTTGCCGGAATCATGACATAAAGAAAAACTGTATGGCTCTGGTGCCTACAGCCTGTGGATCTGGCTTTGGAGCAGTTTGAAACTTCCTTCCTTGTATCCTGCCACGCGGTCCTAGAAGGCTAAACTGACTAGAGCACTGAGGCTATCCTCCTTTTGGTCATGCATTTAGAGAAGACCTGAGAGTCACTGGAAACACGACAGTGCTGCCACAGGAAAAGAAGACCCACCACGAGATGGATTGATTCAGCCGAGGCAGCCGCGGCCCCCCGTTTGCAAGGCCTGCCCAAGACTATTAATAGGATATTTTGAAGGTCGTTAATTATAGGATCTCTCTAAGTCAGAAGCGACTTGACGGCGCTTAACACACATGCACAGCCAATGCACTAAGGAGACTTCTCGGGGCCCTTTAAATTTTAATCCTTTCCTTCTGTTTCCATCTTAATTACTTCCTGTTCTCTGGTGGCTGGCCAGGAAATTTATAAATCAGTGAAGTGGGTAATGGGGAGAAAGTGGTTCTGTGCCGCTTTTCACATGGCAGTCCAGGGCACTCTTCTTTCCCTAATTTATTTATGATCATTGCACTGTTGCAAATTATAGCACGTAACATGAACAGTTACCTTTGCACGGAAGGCAAAAGATGGAGCTCTTACCCCTCCTCTTCTACTAACAAGAACGATATGAATTCGATCCACCAGTGCTGTCGCGGGCCCCAATTTTACATGCAAAGGCTTGAGTCAGCGACGTAAGGAAACAAAAAGAAGAAGACTGCCAGGAAAAACTGGGGCCTTTTACTGAACTGGGCTGGCTAAATGGGATAATGAATAGACCACAAACCGAACATGAGTCAGCAGCTGGATGGGGCAGCTTTCAAGAAAGCCACGCCTTGATTCACTGGCACCTGTATCCAATCAGAGTACAAAGTGTCCTAGATCGAAGGATGTACTCTCATTGTTTCTCTCCTATTCTGCATTGGTTGTAGAGCTTTTTACACTCGGAATATTGTGTGTACAGTTCCCGGTGCTGCAATTTCAAAGAAAGGATACATTGACGAGCTGGAACAGGGCCATCCAGAGGAGGGCAACCAAGAATGGTCAGTTGTCTGGAGTCCATGCCCCTACGAGGGAGAGACGGTAGGGAGCTGGGTATGTTTAGCTTTGCTGAAGAGAAGGTTAAGAAGCGAGCTGCATTACGATAGCCAGCTGTTCTAGGATATTTCCAGGCTGGAGTGTCACTTGTCCGGTGAGGAAGCAAGCTTGTTTTCTGCTGCTCCAGAGGCTAGGACCAGGAGTCATGGGTTCAAGATGAAGGAAAAGAGATTCCACCTAAACATCAAGGAAAACTTCCTGACAAGTATTGCAGGGGGCTGGACTGGATGGCCCTTGGGGTCTCTTCCAACTCTATCATTCTATGATCTGACTTCTGAGTCAGCCTGCAGTAGGCCTTGATGGGTTTTTATGACACCATCTGCAGCTCCACCCACGGTCAGTTGCAGAAGAGGAGTGCCTCACTTGTGCAGTGTGGATTGTCTCTGACTTGTGGGATTCACTCACCCCGCTGTGCATGGGTGAGGACTCCTTCACTCTTGGTGGTGAAGTGAGGAAGCGTTTTTCAGTGAGGTGAGAGATCCAAAAAATTTTAGTAACAGGTCTCTCCCATGCAAAGTGATTCAAACTGTGGCATAGCGCCAATATAGGGCTAGGCCCGAGAGGCACCTACTGCATAGGGGTGTGGCCGTGGGCATCTCCTGAAGGGCTGTGGCTGTGGCAAGGCGACGCAGCTGCTGTGCCGGTCCTTGGGCGGAAATCAGATAATGCACGAGGGCGCAGGCTGCCACGCATCTGCGCACTCTCCTGCTAGATCTGGCAGTTCAGTTCTACTGCGACTTCACTGCTGAGAAGGAGGGAGTAACTGAAAGCCCAGAAATCACATGGCAGAAATCCCCATTAGAAGTCACCCCTCCTCCTCTCGGCACACACAAATAACCAGTGAACCCACTCTCGGGGATCCTGTGAGAACCTGCTGGATCCCACCTCTGGAGAGCGCCCTCGCTTCACAACCAATTTCTGGCAGCCCTGCAGAGTTTTCAAGGCAAGAGGCGAACGGAGGTGATTTGCCATTGCCTTCCTCAGCATAGCATTCCTGGGATTCCTTCTGGGCTGGCCAAGGGCTGACCCTTCTTAGCTTGTAAGATCCAACATGATCAGTCTAGGCGCAGGGTATGGATCCTGTGTTTTCCAGATAAATTAGGTCCAGGCACCTTATCAGCTCTTTCGTCACGCCTCTGTATCGCTGACCAATTGGCCGCGCTGGTAGGGGCTGATGGGAATTGTAGTTCCTGAACATCTGGAGAGCCGCAGGTTCCCTACCCCTGGTCTAGCGGCTGGGTCATCCAGGTCTGATGCCTCAAGGGACTTTAAAAGGATTGTACACATTCGTGGAGGAAGAGAAGTTTCTCGGTGGCTGCTGGTTAAACGGAGCCTCGGTGTTCAGAGGCAGCATATTTCTGAAGAGCAGATGCTGGACTAAGCAAGCGGGGTCCTTGTAGATTTCCTGGGGGCGTTGGGCAGCTGCTGCTGATATCAGGAGGCTGGGCCTGGGCTGACTTTCATCTCCTCCTGCATGGCTGTGCTTCCGCTCTTAGGAGCTGACAACTTACCAGCATGATGTAGTGGTTAAAAACAGGTGGACTCTAATCTGGAAAACTGGATTTGATTCCCCACTTCTCCAGATGAGTGGCAGACTCTTATCAGAGGAAGCAGATTGGTCTCCCTGCTCCCACATTCCTGCCAGGTGACCATAGGCTAGTCACGGTTCCGACCTCTCAGCCCCACCAACCTCACAAGGTGCCTGTTGTGGGGAGAGGAAGGGGAAGGAGTTTAATGTATTAGTCCAGAAGGGCTTTCACGGCCGAATCAGTTAAAGAGGCTTTGTTACAGTGTGGTTTCTTAGCAGTTCTATGGCGTGTTCTGTAACCCTTCTGGACGTTTTGCCTGCATCAATGCAAGCGAAACGTCAGGAGAGAATGCTGCTAGAACACGGCCATACAGCCCAGAAACCACACAGCACACAGGGAAGGAGTTTGTTAGCCCCTTTGAGTCTCCTTGCAAGAGAGAGGGGGGGGGAGGTACAAATCCAAACTTCTCCTCTTCCTCCTCCTCCTCCTTCTTGCAAAACAATTTGCAGAAGCAGCCACAGGTGCCAATCAGGAGGCCAGAAAACGGTGGTGGGAAGTCGCTAAGATTAATAAAAGAGGATGATCAACCAGAAATTCTAGCTGCAACCAAGAACTCTCCAAATGAGTGAGAGAGTCTTAGACCCTGGGTTGGGTCTCACAGATCCATTCCTCTGAGGGTAGTATTTCCCCCACAAGGAATTTTTTTTGCTCCTAGAGAAAGTGCCACTGTTAACAGAATGGTTCTACAGGATGCAACGTAGAGTCTAATTTCTACCTATGACTTCTGTTTCGGTGATCGTGAAGTGCTGCTGAGGCTCTTTGCTCTACCTCCGTGGTGGCGAACCTTTGGCACTCCAGATGTTATGGACTACAATTCCCATCAGCCCCTGCCAGCATGGCCAATTGGCCATGCTGGAAGGGGCTGATGGGAATTGTAGTCCATAACATCTGGAGTGCCAAAGGTTCGCCACCACTGCACCTGGATCGTTGCACTACAAATCTGTTTAATCCTGAACAGCTCTGTGGATGCCACTGGTTTGCCGTCGGAGTGCAGAATCCGCCAGAGCTAGAATCCTGCCCGGTTCCTTCCACCAAACTGCTGCCCTCCGGACCCACCTGGTTAGACCGAGAAATGCAGGCTGCACCTTTGATTGACCTTTAATCTGACAGGGCGAGGGGCTCTGTGGCATTTGGAGGAAGACACGGGAAAGGGCAAAGAGCGCAAAAGGTCGGGAGAGGTCGGCGTAAAAGCCACACTTCTTTTCGCTTCTCTGCACTTCTCCCCCTAAGAGCTTCTGACAGCTTTTGGTACGGCAAACACATTAGCTAGTCCAGGGCACCCTGCTTCCAAGCGTATTAATAGCCGGCTGATATTTCAGCTTCCCAGCTTCACCCTGCTGAAATAAGAAACGTTCGCAATAGCACGGGCCGGCAGCCTAGCCCCTTCTGGGGGACAGGGCGGAGAAGCAGGGACGGTGGTGGACTCCAGCTGCCCTCCCATCCAGGTGGCAGTGCTTATGGTCAGAGGTGGGATCCAGCAGGTTCTCACAGGTTCCCGAGAGTAGGTTACTAATGATTTGTGTGTGCCGAGAGGGGTTACTAATGGGTGATTTTGCCTCGCGGATTTTTTTGCGCTTGAGTTCGCCCCTCTCCTGCAGCAGCAGCAGTAGCAGCCGCAGAACTGGAAGCAGCTCTAGCAGTGAGGTGCACCGGGCGCGGCGCGGCAGCCCAGCCTGCGTGCATTCGCTTCCTCTCTCGCCATGGGACCGGCAAGATGCCAGCTCGTTACTGCCTTGCCACAGCCTCGCCCAGCAGTGCCCTGCCCCTGGAATGCCCGGCCACACCCCCATCGTGCCCCGCCCATCCCCATTGGTGCTACGCCACTGTTGGAATCCCACCACCATGGGAACCTGTTACTAAAATTTTTGGATCCCACCACTGCTTATGGTCCAGCGTGGGCAATAAGGAGTGGGCTGGGCAAGCAGTTTCTTTATTAGGGTGCTGTGGGTTTTCCGGGTTAAGTTGCCAGCCACAGATGCAGGCGAAACGTCAGGAGAAAATGCTACTGGAACATGGCCATACAACCCGGGAAACCCACAACACCCTAGTGATTCCAGCCGTGAAAGCCTTTGACAATACAATTCCTTTATTGCTCTGCCCCCAACTTGTTCCTTGCAGGCAAAGACCTAAGAACTGGGACACCCGCCGCTTTGCTGCAATCGGTGACAAATTGCTGGGTTTTAATTATCTCCCACCTCCAAGATTTAATTTGACTGTGGGATGAGAAGGAGCTGGGGACGTAAATGCAGGTGTAATTGATAAATGTGATTGTGCCAGTCTTCAGAGTCCAAAGGAAGGCGCTGGGTGCCGTTTTGCTGAAGGAAGGACTGCCTGGGGAGTGGGCCACTATAGTAAGGTGACCAGATTGTCACTTTTTAAAACGGGGACCAGGGTGGGCGTGTGTAACCCCCATGCTCAGAATGGGTTGACCCAGTAAGGGGTGGAGACTCAGAGCAGCACGAGGCAGCAGACCTCATGTAGTTTGGAGGAGACAAGGCTACCAGACTTGGACCTTGATTTCTATAAGCCCTTAACACCTTGTTAAGGGTTTCTTTTTGTGGTTGTAATGATGGAATTTGAGTTATCTCCTGAAACCTTCTCATCATGTTGAATCCTGTTCACCAAGCCCTTGGAGTCTTCAGGAGCCAACCCACTTGCAAAGAAGAATTGGACTTGGCAATATCAGTAGACTGTAAATATAAGGACTTGAAAATGCAACCTGAACAGGACCTTGAAGTGTGATGTGAAATGTTGATGTTATATGTTATGTGTTAAGAAAGTAAACCATTTTGTTTTTTTCAAAATCGTTGTTTACCAATCCTTCATTTCCAGAGTTCTGCCCCCACAGAACCCACAAGCTGAGGTTACAGAGGCAAAGATTGCTGGTTACAGGGGCGCGACTAAGATTTAAAGCCTGCTTCCCCGCTTCCTGTGACCGGGCTGGAAACCGGGAGCCTCTAAAGGCAGTAAGTGCTCCTGTGGGTCCGCTGCAGCAGGGAGGGCTGCCGCACTGCCTTCTGGGGTACTTCCCTCTTTCCCGCCCTGTGACAGAGGGGGAGCGCCCCAGGGGAGCGCCCCAGAAGGCAGAGGAGGCAGGGGAGGCAGGGGAGCGCCCCAGAAGGCAGTGCGGCAGCCTTCCAAAAATCGGGACAGAAAAAAAACCCCGCGGGACAAATTGGTTTAAGGCGGGACTGTCCCGCCAAAAGCAGGCCGTCTGGTCACCTTACACTATAGGGAGTTCATGATCATTCTTTGCTTCAAAGAACAAAAGTGCCACCACCTGCTAAGGAAGTCTGGGAAAAAACCTCTTCTTCCTAATTCCAGCTGTGCTGCTGGCAGGTGTTTGCTGAGGTGAGGTCAGGCAGTCCAACATCAAGGTGGGAAGCAAGCAAAGGTGTAGTCAGACAGGCCAAAGTCAAGACCGACCCACCTCACAGGGTGTTGTTGGGGGGGAAGAAGGGAAAGGAGATTGTAAGCCCCTTTGAGTCTGGTTGTGGTGGGTTTTCCAGGCTGTGTGGCCGTGGTCTGGTGGATCTTGTTCCTGACTTTTCACCTGCATCTGTGGCTGGCATCTTCAGAGGTGTATCACCTCTGTGTCCAAAGAAAAGGGAATGTTTAGGGTATATAAAGTGGTGGGATTAAAATAATTTAACAACTAGTTCCAGTGGTAGGATTCAAATAATTTAACAACTGGTTGTTTACAAGCACCATTTTAACAACTGGTTCTACCGAAGTGGTGCGAATCTGCTGAATCCCACCACTGTGTATATATTGTCCATGTCCCAGGGTGGGGAACCAATCAGTAAGTGTTTGGGTAGAACTTGTTATGCAAAGATGTGGTTGATCGTATTGCAGGAGCAGCAGTGGTGTAGGAGGTTAAGAGCTCATGTATCTAATCTGGAGGAACCGGGTTTGATTCCCAGCTCTACCGCCTGAGCTGTGGAGGCTTATCTGGGGAATTCAGATTAGCCTGTACACTCCCACACATGCCAGCTGGGTGACCTTGGGCTAGTCACAGCTTCTCGGAGTTCTTTCAGCCCCACCCACCTCACAGGGTGTTTGTTGTGAGGGGGGAAGGGCAAGGAGATTGTCAGCCCCTTTGAGTCTCCTATAGGAGAGAAAGGGGGGATATAAATCCAAACTCTTCTCTTTTTCTTGTATTGCGGGTGGGGCTTATCAGTCCAGTGAGTGATTCACCTTTTCATGCCCTGCAGCAGCAGCAGTATTGGTGAATGCAAATCCTATGTTTGGGTGGAGTCCATTGTTCATGAACTTAGCATGCCTGGAGAACCCATCACAACCAGTTGAATCTGGCCGTGAAAGCCTTCGACAATACCTTCGAGTCTCCTTACAGGAGAGAAAGGGGGGATATAAATCTAAACTACTCCTCCTCCTCTTCCTCCTCCTCCTCCTCCTTCTTTCCAGACCCCTCCAGCAACCTCCAGACCCCTCCAATAACCTCGGAAGCAGACTTCTGCTCAAGTGACCCAATCGTGGCCCTTGGCCACCCGCACGTTTCTCTGATGTTTGCAGTGGGAAGAATGAGCCCCCCTCCTTTTGTTTGCACCCGTGCAAAACTCTGGGTTTGGCTCTTCAGGGGCACCCGAAGTCTGTTTGGCTTGGGTGAGGCTTGCACGGAACCTCCTCCAGGTGGCAACAGTCAAGAGCCGAGTGGCCTTCTGCCTTGTAGGCAGAGGTGGGATCCAGCAGGTTCTCACAGGTTCCCGAGAGTAGGTTACTAATTATTTGTATGTGCTGAGAGGGGGTTGCTAATGGGTGATGTTGCCATGTGATTTTTGCCTTAGTTACGCCCCTCCTCTCAGCAGTAGCGCGCAGAACTGGAAGCAGTCTAGCAGGAGGTGCACCGGCGTGCGTGGCAGCCTGCGCCTGCGTGCATTCGTTTCCCACCCAAGGACCGGCGCAGCGGCTGCATCCTTGCCACAGCCTCGCTGTTTCGCTCGTTTCCCACCCTTGCCACACCCCCGTCGTGCCCCGCCCAGCCCCATTGGCGCTACGCCACAGTTTGAATCCCACCACCATGGGAACCTGTTACTAAAATTTTTGGATCCCATCACTGCTTGTAGGTCACAGTAAGCTGAAACCACAGACTGGCCTTCTGATTGGGACTGTTGTTGGAGTCTAAATTGAGTGCCTGTTCCAGGGGTGCCAACAAGAAGTGGTCTGTTGTGTCTCGTCCAGAGACCTATCATGAAGCCTGGTTTAAGAACAGGTGCCCTCATTGTCCTCTCCAGCTTCCTTCAATTGCCATCACACCAACTCCCATGAGCCTCTAGGACAGCAAGGGCAGGGGCGTCAGCTTGATGGCAATTGAAGGAAGCTGGGAAGGACCATGGGGGCACGTGTTCTTAAACCGGGAGGCTTTCTGGTGAGCAAAGGATGGATAGGCCCATCATTCCCTGGGGTTAGGTTGCCAACCTCCAGGTGGGGTCTGTAGATGTGCTGGAATCTACAATAGAAATCAGGGAACTCCAGACGGCGGGGATCAGTCTCTCTGGAGAAAATGTCTGCTCTGGAGGGTGGATTCTCAGGCATCATGCCCAGCTGAGGTGACTCCCCTGCCCAAATCCTGCCATCCCTGGGCTCCGTCTCTGGAGCCGGCAGCCCAGAGGTGGGATCCAGCAGGTTCTCACAGGTTCCCGAGAGTAGGTTACTAATTATTTGTGTGTGCCGAGAGGGGGTTACTAATTGGTGATTTTGCCATGTGATTTTTGCCTTAGTTACTCCCCTCCTCTCAGCAGTAGCGCGCAGAACTTGAAGCAGTCTAGCAGGAGGTGCATGGGCGGGCGTGGCAGCCTGCGCCTGCGTGCATTCGTTTCCCGCCCAAGGACCGGCAGAGCGGCTGTGTCCTTGCCACAGCCCCGCCCAGGAATGCCCCGCCCCTGGAATGCCTGGCCACGCCCCCATCATGCCATGCCCCATTGGCGCTACGCCACTGTTTGAATCCCACCACCATGGGAACCTGTTACTAAAATTTTTGGATCCCACCACTGCGGCAGCCATACTTGGATGGAGCTTGTGCCAGCCGCTCGTTTTTCTCTTTTATTTATTTCACCTGGTAGGCAGGCAGGCAGGCAGGCAGGCATGTCTGGTACCAAGACTGAGAGCAGAATCCGGGTTAATGCCAGCTGAAATGTGCATTTGCCTGGCTGTCATTGTGATCGATTTAAATTAGAACAGACAGACGTTGGTAGATTAGCAAAGAAATGTTACTTAGAAGAGATAATAAAAGAGGGTGATACAAACAGCTGAGCTGAATAATGCAGCTGTGAAGGAGAGCTTCGGGGGTGCAGATTCTGCAAAGCGTAAAGAGATGGGGTTGAAGATACACCCAGAAAATGATGGAAAGAAAGCTAAGGGATCAATTTTGCCGGCAAAACTTGGAGGAAGCCCCCTACCTTGGCTTGGCCTCCCTTCCCTACCTCCCGCATGCAGTAGAGGAACACATTTTGGAAAGGGGTGTTCTTGTTTTAACTAAAGCTGTCTGCGAAATCTTTCCTGGTTACAAGATGTCAATCTAGGCCACTGTACAGCCTGACAGGGCCATTACCTAAAGACCCCCTGCGAAAGAAACCGTGCTTATGGGGTACAAGTGGTGAATGATCTGGGAAGAGAAATGTGGTCAGTTGTGTGTGCGAGTCAGCACATTTGTCTACCCAGATCGGTCAGGCCTGCTGAAAGGCAACGGCTCTCCAGGGTTTCTGGCGAAGGGCTTCGACATCACCTGCTATCTGGTTCTTTTAACTGGAAAATGTTCTGCAGCGTGAATCTGGGCCCTTCTGCAGGCAAAGCCGACGCTCGGCAACTGAGCCACGACCCCCTCGCCGAAAGACGCAGATAATTCTGCACTCGGACCCACTCAGTTCTGTGCGGAGCTGCATAAGTTATGCAAACTGAGCAAATTTGCTTCCCGGTTCTTATTCTGGAAAACGGTTTTTGATGTTTTGAATAATTTATTCCGACTTGTCACGGGAGGGTGACTGCGAGACCCAACGCTGGACCCGTTGATTGGATTACTTTCCTGGATGCTGAGATTTTGGCTGCAACGGCTTGTACATCTTTAATGGTATCTTTCCACCATAAGAGCTAGAATATTGTGGGCTTTTCAAACAGGACGGAGCTGCTGTGCACGCCACGTGCCCCCCAGGCAATAAACTGGTGTTTGTTCTTGAGACATGCTGCTGGCTTGGTAGACACCCCCCCCCACACACACACACACCCCAGTGCTAACCCACCCAGTCTTTGCCTACCCTGATAGTTAAATTTGAACATACTGCCCTGGAGCAAATCATGACTCTACAGGTCAAGTGCCCCCCCATCCCCTTAATCCCCCCCCCCATCCCTCAGACGCTCTTTTCACTGTAGGATTTGCTGGCTGGGTTTCCGCAGCCTCTGGCCCTCTGCTCCCCCTCCCTGCCCTCCGAGTCTAGAGGACAATCCTGCTATCCTGTGCTATCAAACAATTCACACTCCAGCAGGCCCTTGGGCTGCCAGTGGAGTTGCCACGGTGTGCCTCCGGGGAGGAGGGGGGGGGGCCCGCATGGCTGCTGCTGCTGCTGCACTCCCTTGGAGATAAAGCGCCCTCCATATCTGGGCCTGACACTTTGCTTCCCGAGACAAATGACAGGGTGGCTGCCACCGCCGAGCGCGTCCTTCCAAAACCAACAGATTGGATTTTTCATAAGCGAGTTTATTTTTCGCTGTGCTAAGCCAAGTGTGGCAGATTACAGAGTGTCAGGGAGCCAGCCGTTGGGGGTGCTGTCGTGGGAGAGCTTCTGCCATCCCAGAATGTGCACACAGGGGCACAGGAGCAGGGCACTCTGTGCCCATCCGCCCTGGCCTCGAACACCAGCCACGTGGAAGCAGAATGCAAGCCTTGGACAGCATCTGTCATATGTGGCATGCGAGATCCACCTTCTCTAGGAGCTAGGAGAGGCCTGCTGGTTACCCTGCAAACAGAGCCCGCATGGTGTAGTGGTTAAGAGCAGGTGCACTCTGATCTGGAGAACCTGCTTTGATTCCCCGCTCTGCCACTTGAGCTGTGGAGGCTTATCTGGTGAACCACATTGTTGTTGTTGTTGTTGTTGTTGTTGTTGTTGTTGTTGTTGATGATGATGATAATAATAATAATAAATTAAATTTAGTATACCGCCCTGTCCCCGAAGGGCTCAGGGCGGTGTACAGATAAAACATCATCTAAAAACATACATATAATTAAAACAACAGTCGTATCTTAAAGCATCGTCCCACGTCCTTCACATGCCAGCTGGGTGACCTTAGGCTAGTCACAGTTCTTCGGAGCTCTCTCAGCCCCACCCACCTGACAAGGTGTTTGTTGTGGCGGGGGGGGGGGGAAGGTTGTCAGCCCCTTTGAGTCTCCTACAGGAGAGAAAGGGGGATATAAATCCAAACGCTTCTTCTTTTTAATATATAGACTCAACATCAGAGGCTGGGCCCCTTTGGCATTTTGAGAAGTGGCGGTGAGCGCCACCACCACAAAGAAGATGGAGCCAATTGGAGCCTCTTCTGGGAAGCCATGAAGGGGGCACGGAACCACACACTGGCTCCTCAGCCCTCCGGATCCTCCGGAGGAAACCTCCATAGGAATCAGGGAAGCTGGTAGCAAGCCTTGCCTTATAATTGCCCCACTCGCTGTCTGAGACACTCAGCAGGCCTCAAGGGAGCCCTGCTTTGCATCGTATCAAGAGCAGGAAATTACTTGGTTTCAGCAGGAGTCATGAAAAGTGGTTTCCTGAGTCAAACGATTCAGTTCAGAGTCCCGCTTCCAACAGTGTCAGCCAGGACCCTCCCTGAAGGGGCAGCGAGACAACCATTCCCCCCTGTCTTACCCCCATTCAAAGGTACAATGCCTTTGTACATGGAGGCTCCACTCGGCTATCCTGTCTAACAAGATCAAGGGATGGCACATCCAGGGGAGAAAAAAGAGCAACTTCAACGTCTGTTTATGTATTACCAGAAAAACTCATGAAGCGACACCCCGCCCGCCGCCCCCCGCCCGTCCCCCGCCGCTGAGGGCCCGCCACAGGGAGACTTGCCTCTCCCACTCCCCCCTGCAGCTCGTGATTTGCATGGCGGTTCATTATATAATGGGAAACCCCTGTTAGCACTCCGTCAAACGTTGCAAACACGAGAGCCGAGCGTTATGTAGTAGCTTGACAACTGAGCAGAGGAGGTGTGAAACAGAATGTCCCTAATGTTGCAATTAGACACGAACAACGATCACACTCCTTTTCAGCTCTCCTTTTTGGGAGTCTTTTTTTTAAAAAAATGGTAGTAATAACACGGAGGGGCAAAGTGAGAGCAAGGCCTATTTGCAGGAGGTGGAGGTACTTGGTCAGGGCTGGGAGTACCCAATCCACCAGGCCATTCTCGTATGCCAGCCCCACAGAAATGACTGGGGCAGCTACAGAGGGGGTTTGACTAGTTGAATCCATTATCCAATTGGGTTGCCAACTGACCTGAAAAAATGCCCCTGGACTGTGCCTATGCCAGTGGTGGCGAACCTACGGCACTCCAGATGTTCATGAACTACAATTCCCATCAGCCCCTGCCAGCATGGCCAATTGGGTAGCCAACTGACCTGAAAAAATGCCCCTGGATTGTGCCTATGCCAGTGGTGGCGAACCTACGGCACTCCAGATGTTCATGAACTACAATTCCCATCAGCCCCTGCCAGCATGGCCAATTAACAGTAAGCACCATCGGCAGGAGAAATCGAATCCAGCAGGATTCTTTGCCAGTTCCAATATTTTAAAAGGCAGAAGTCAAGGAAGCAGATCTCCCGGGTCTGCCCCTGACCACTGGCTGTATCAGTGAGGTGCCGGCAGGTTAAGAATGGTGCAGCGGTTAAGAATGGTGAACTCTAATCTGGAGAAGCGAGTTCGATTCCCCACTCTTCCACATGAGTGGTGGACTGGGTTTGTTTCCCCACTCCTACACACAAAGCCCTCCTGTCTCACAAGATGTGTCTGTTGCGGAGGGAGGGAAGGCTTTTGTAAGCCACTTTGAGACTCCTTGCAAGAGAGAAAAGCAGGGTATAAACCCCACCTCTTCTTCTTCTTTTCTGTTGCTGGGGTCTAGGCAGTGGTGGGATAATTTAACAACCGGTTGTACACAAGCACCATTTTAACAACCGGTTCTGCCGAAGTGCGAACCGGCAGTGGTGCGAACCGGCTGAATCCCACCACTGGGTCTAGGGCAGTGATGGCGGACCTTTTTGAGACCGAGTGCCCAAATTGCAACCCAAAACCCACTTATTTATTGCAAAGTGCCAACACGGCCATTTAACCTGAATACTGAGGTTTTAGTTTAGAAAAAACGGTTACTCGGGAGTAAGCTTGGTGGTAGCTCCGGTGGCTTCGCTTTGAAGCTAAATCCATTGCCAACTCTTCCAACAGGTGAATCACGACCCTAGGAGGGTTTACTCAGAAGCAAGCCCCATTGCCAACAACCAAGCTTACTCCCTGGTAAAGGATGACGCTTTAGTTCTTCACATGAAAATCAATGGGGTTTAACAGCGCTTAACAGGGTTACCTACACTGCTTCCCCAAAACTAGGTCTTAAGTTTAATGCTAATCATCGAGCCCAGCGGCCCAGGCCAGTCTAGATGTATATGTGGGGGGGGGGGGCAACTCTGTTTGTGCGTGCCCACAGAGAGGGCTCTGTGTGCCACCTCTGGCACCCGTGCCATAGGTTCGCCACCACTGGTCTAGGGTAGCAGCGTGCTCTCTGGGAAGTCTTGCACAATCAATTCTAGGGTTGCCAATCTCCAGGGGTGGCTGGAGAGCCCCCACTTTTACAGCTGGTTGCCAGGCAACAGAGATCAGGTCACCTGGATAAAATGGCTGCTTTGGAGGGCGGAGCCTGGCTCTGGAGCCCACTGAAGTCCCTCCCCTTCCCAAACCCCAGATCTCCTCAGGCTCCACCCCTGAAATCTCCAAGTGCTTTCCAACCTGGTGCTGGTGGTCAGTTCCTCTTATTTCTCCTTCCACTGAAATAGGGGAACAATCCCAATGCCATCCAAGTTATAGGGTTGCCAACCTTCAGGCACGGCCTGTAGCTCTGCAGGAATTTCACCCGGTCTCCAAACCACAGAGATCAGACTGCAGAGATCATTTCCTGAAGAAAATGGCTGCTTTGGAGGGCGGACTCTGTGGAACCACCTCCCTGCAAAGCTCCCTTTCCAACTGGCCGTGGTGGGCTTTCTGGGCTGAGTGGCCGTGGTCTGGTAGATCTTGTTCCTAACGTTTCGCCTGCATCTGTGGCTGGCAACTTCACATCCCAGAGAGAAGAGTGCACACTTCCCTCTGTGATATATCTCTGGAGATGCCAGCCACAGATGCAGGCAAAACGTTACGAACAAGGCCTACCAGACCACGGCCACTCAGCCCAGAAAGCCCACCATGGCCAGTTGAGTCTGGCCATGAAAGCCTTCAACTCCCTTTCGAGATTCCACCCTCTGCCACAAATCTCCAGGAATGTCCCACCTCAGAGTTGGCAACCCTAAAAAGTTGCTACAGATACCGCCCCCAGCACCTCCTATATTCAGACTCTGAATTCTTTCTGCGCTAGACAATATTTGGTCATTGACCGTAAATAAAAGTAAATTAAATTAAGTCGCTGCATCGCCGTAAATGCCATTAAATTGCCGCCGCCGCTGCCGCCGCTGCCGTCACAAATAAATTAAAATGCGTCGTCGTCAGCCGCTAGTCGGGTCGTCGCTGCATTAAATGCCGTCGCTCGTCGCTATCGTCGTCGTCTGCTGCTGCTGCTGCTGCTGCACTAGACATTGCTGGAGCCACAGGTGTTGCGATTGCAACACCTGGGCTTCTGTCCTGGCAGAGCTCGTGGCCCTCTTGCATCCTTGGCTTTGCTGTTCTGGCTCTGAGTGTGCCTTCCCTCACCCACTTATGAAAAGGCTAATTGGGCCTCAAGCAAGCTCTTCTCCCTGGATGCTCCAGTAATAGAGGGAAACGTGTCAGGAGGGTTTTGGCGGGCTTCCACCATTATGCCTAATTGCGGTTTCCACCTTGCAGTCAGCGGTGTCAGCTCCCTCTCCTGTGCTCTCCATCTCGCTGGCTGCCGTTAACAAAGATGGTAATTGCAATGTGAAATCTTGCAGCTCAGAACACTTACTGGCAGGGCCTTTTCACTCAGAGCTGCAGCATCAGTGTTCCTGGTTCCTGAAACGGTATACTCTGAGACCGGGACACAGAGTATATAATGGATTCAGAGTGCAGGAAAAGAGATCCCACCCAAACATTAGGAAGAAGTTCCTGACGGCCAGGGCTGTTGGGCAGTGGAAGCTGTGGAGTCTCCTTCTTGGGAGGTTTCTAAACAAAGGCTGGATGGCCACTTGTCAAGGGAGCTTTGATGGTGTGTTCCTGCATGGCAGGGGGTTGGACTGGATGACCCCTCTGGTTTCTTCCAACTCTATGATTCTGTGCGGGGGCTGGGTTGCCAGATCCAGGTTGAGACACTTCTGCAGGTTTGGGGGCAGACCCTGGATTGGGCGGAGACTTCAGTGAGGTATAATGCAGGGCATGCAAAGCCTGTGCTCAGCTGTTCAACCCGGATGACCCTTTCAGACTCTCCACCAGTGGTGGGATCCAAACATTTTAGGAACAGGTTCCCATGGTGGTGGGATTCAAACTGTGGCGCAGTGCCAATGGGGCTGGGCGGGGCACGACGGGGGCGTGACCAGGCATTCTGGGGGCGGGGCATTCCTGGGCGGGGCTGTGGCAAGGACGCAGCCGCTGCGCCGGTCCTTGGGCGGGAAACGAATGCACGCAGGCGCAGGCTGCCACGCACACCGGTGCACCTCCTGCTAGACTGCTTCAAGTTCTGTGCGCTACTGCTGAGAGGAGGGGCGTAACTAAGGCAAAAATCACATGGCAAAACCACCCATTAGTAACCCCCTCTCGGCACACACCAATAATTAATAACCTACTCTCGGGAACCTGTGAGAGCCTGCTGGATCCCACCTCTGCTCCCCACCCTCTGCTTTTCCCAGCCAGAGTGTAGCCCGGCCCGCTGACATACCCCACAGCCCGAGGAGTCAGGCTTTAGCCCAGCCCAGCCCTGTACTTGCACAGCTCTCTTAGAGCCAGAGCCGTTTCTCCATACACACAGAGGAGGCGGCGTCTTGTTTTTAACTCAGCTGCCTCCGGGGAATAATTGTGTTTTGTGAGGTGGAAAGAAGCACTTAAGTAAAATTAATATCGCCATTAATACTGATACAAAGCACCGTAATTGTGAAGCCTCGGTAAGTACGGAAGAGCAAATGATCTGGAAGAGAAATGCGCGAGATGGTGGTTTACTGAAAGGGGGGACCAGAGTTTGACTTTTCAAGCAAGAGGTGCTGGAACTCCGGTCAGCCTGCAGAGCGTCCGCTGTTACCCGGCAGCAGAAGCAAGCAGGAAGAAAAAGCCCTCTTGACCTGCTCAGTGGAGAAGAGGAGGCCGCAGCTGCTGACTGTCCTCCATTGCAGGTTGCTTCACAGGTGAACGGGGCCAGAGGGAGGAAGGCCCTGCACTCAGCTCACCTGGATAAGACTTTTTTTTTTTTAAAGGGGTGAAGTTGAAATTTGAGGAATTTTTTTGCGTAATGTTAAAAGAATATCTCCTCATCCCACTTTTCCTCCATGAGTTTCAAGCAGAAGCTTGAGTTTGAAGTATCAGCTGAAAATTGAATTCTATAACTATGGATCAAAAATGTACAAATGTCAAAAAAGAGAAAATATATATATACCACAAAAATATTCAAAGCTATTGTCGAAGGCTTTCACGGCCGGAATCACTGGGGTGCTGTGTGGTTTCCGGGCTGTATGGCTGTGTTCTAGCAGCATTCTCTCCTGATGTTTCGCCTGTATCTGTGGCTGGCATCTTCAGAGGATCTTCAGAAGATGTCAGCCACAGATGCAGGTGAAACGTCAGGAGAGAATGCTGCTAGAACACGGCCATACAGCCCGGAAACCACACAGCACTCCATATTCAAAGCTGCAAAACTGTTCCAGATACACAGAGGTGACGTGTATTTTGGTGATGCTACTGGTTTCTGCTGAAGTTTTCTCATCCGTGCCTGCATCATCTTAAAAGCTTTGCTGAATGGCTTCCTTTTTTTCAGAGCTCACAACTGTAAATAAATATATAAGTGTTCTTTCAAACAGCAAATATGTTTGAAACATCTTTACCAGGCTGAAAATGTTATATCTGGCATCCTAAGTTAGGCAGGTTTTGTGATTCTATATGGATCAAGTTAAATTCTGGTGAAGACACTTTTGAGAGCAGAACCATGTTGGCTCCATGACTAGAAAAGCACATCGTATTCCAAACGAGGCCACCCTATTGTAGATCCATACAAGGGCATGACAAGAGGGACCATTCTATTTTCAATCCCTTTCCTAATAATTCCTGCTTCGGAGTTGGGCCTTTTTCACCACCTCCATGGATTGAGATAACCTTTTTGTTGAACTCTGGGCAACGAACCTGGAGATCTTTTTCAGTCTAACTCTCAACCAAGTTGGACTCTTGTCAGCAAACATTTAACATTAAAATATATTTTTTGTTCCAGGATGTATCTCCTTACACTTAACCACAATTAACTTGGTTTGCCATGTTGTCTGTCACTAACCCGATTTAGAAATATCTTCCTGGGGCTTCTCGCAATTCTGCACGCTTGCCCACTATGCAACTCATTCCCAGTTTAGACCATCTGTGAATCAATTAAATAGCACGAGCTCCAACACCGATCCTTTGGGGACCCCACTGCTCACTTCCCTTCATTGCAAAAACTGTCCGTTTGCTCCTAGCCTTTGCTTTCTGTTGTCCATGCAATGTTTAATCCATCACAGGACCTGTTCTCTTATCCCAGCGATAGCGAACCTTTTTGAGACCGAGTGCCCAAATTGTAACCCAAAACCCACATTTAGACGCAAAGTGCTGTAACACGTGCAAATTTAACCTGAAATACTGAGGTTTTGTGAGCTTAGGAAACCGGTTGGCTCCGAGGCATGCGTTACTCGGGAGTAAGCTTGGTGGTAGTCGGTGGCTTTGCTTTGAAGCAACCGTGCAACTCTTCCAACGAGTAAATCACGACCCCAGGAGGGTTTATTCAGAAGCAAGCCCCATTGCCAGCAACTGAGCTTACTCCCAGGTAAAGAATAAGCGGCTTTTAGTTCTTCCCATGCATTAAAATCAGTAGCTTTTAACAGGGTTACCTACACTGCTTCCCCAAAACTAGATCCTTTAGAGTTTAATGCTACATGTCGAGGCCCAGCCCCGGCCCCACGGTGCCAAGCCTAGATGTGGGTGGGGGGCACTCATGTTTATGCGTGTGCTGCCACAGAAGGAAGGGCTCTGAGTGCCACCTCTGGCACCCGTGCCATAGGTTCGCCACCACTGTCTTATCCAGTGGTTGCTAATCTTAGTCCCAAGTCTTTGGTGAGGTTCCTTGCCAAAAGCCTTTTGGTATATAATAGTCTGTACCTGATCAATTCCTACCTCTGCCCAACCTGAGGACCAGAGGACCTTTTCTTCTCCTGGAGTGAGTGGTATGTACCCTGTATAAGGAATGAGTGCCAATAATTGCTTGGAGAAGGGTGTGAAGGGAGGTATGGAGAGGGTCTTCTGTTTCTTGACCCTTCCCCCTTCCTCTTGGTCTTATTGTGTGGTTCATTTGGAGCCCTGCGGCTAACAGGGTTAGGATTAATTTGCAAACCAGCCTTCTCTCTCTGTGTGCTGAGAACTGGAAACTCTCTCCCTTTTCTCATTGATATTTGTTTTATTCAGTTACGTCAGCAGTTCATAGATCTTCCAAGCTCTTCCATCAGCAACATCTTAAGTGCTGGGAGACTGCATTATTTAAAACAGAAATGTGAAATTTAGAGAAGGAGGAGAAGGAAGGGAATCCTTAATGAACATGCCTAAATGTGCTTTTTAACAAGTTAAAAGTGAAACCAGAATTGGAAGGAAGACCAATTCTAATCACATGGTGGTGTGTTCAACTGGAAACTCTGCCTCTGGCTGAATTTGGGGTATTATTATTACTATTACTACTACGACCCCTGCTGCTGCTGCTGCTGCTACAGGGTGGTCAGAACTAATCTAATCAGTGGTGGGATCCAAAAATTTTGGTAACAGGTTCCCATGGTGGTGGGATTCAAACAGTGGCGTAGCGCCAGTGGGGCTGGGTGGGGCACGATGGGGGCGGAGCCGGGCATTCCAGGGGCAGGGCATTCCTGGGCACAGGGGGCCTTGGCCGCTGCGCCCAGAGTGTAGGCCCTTGGCTGGAAACAGATGCACGCAGGCGCATGCTGCCACTCACGCCAGTGCACCTCCTGCTAGAGCTGGCTTCTGGCAAGTTCTGTGCCCTACTGCCTGAGATGAGGGGCGTAACTCAAGTGGCAAAAAAATCACGTGGCAAAATCACCAATTAGTAACCCCCTCTCAGCACACACAAATAATTAGTAACCTACTCTCGGGAACCTGTGAGAACCTGCTGGATCCCACCTCTGAATCTAATCTAGGGAAAAGAGTTGAGGTATCTCCTCAAGCTGTAAATGTTTACATTTTCAAATTCACTTTGATTTGTGACCATTGATAAGGGGGGATTAGGATTCAGCATTAAAATCAAATGGGGTGTGCTTGTTGCTTTTCAAAAAAAACCTGAGGCGTGAAGAAGCCAGTGACAGAGTGCCCTGTTACCAAGAGAGCAGGAGGTGCGAGGAGGGGGGAGGAAGAGCTCAGTGCCTGACCCCGAAGCCAGGGGGTCCTCCAGGAAGAGTTCCCAAAGCATCAGACAGACTGGTCCGGTGCTCTCCTTCCAGCTTTGTTGCGGTCCCGAATGGCTCTATTATTCTTCACTTATGTGTCCATTAGAATACTGAAAAGACAAATAAGAGTCAGCAACGCAAGATGAAAATGAGCAGCGTAAAAAAGCAGCAGCTGCAGCAGTGAATATTCAAGGGGGCAGGAAGTCAATAACGCCAGTTTTCACCCACTACTAGAACCAACAAAAGCCAACAGTGAGCGGAGAGGTGGGCAAGATAGAAGGTTTCCAAATCCACAGGTGTGAATCACTCCTCCTACAGACAGCCCAGCTGGAGAGAATTCCAGGCAAACACCTCCACTCTGGCCAGGTTTTTAGGGTTGTTGTAACTAGAAATAGAGTGAAGAGATAGACATAAGAAACACTTAAGAACCTTATAAGAACAAGCCCAGCTGAGGAGGGATAGACCAGAGTCCATCCTAAGTCCAGCTCTCTGCTACTTCTGCAGTGGCCCACCAGGTGCCTTTGGGAGCTCACGTGCAGGAGGTGAAAGCAATGGCCTTCTGCGGCTGCTGTTGCTTCCTGAGCACCTGGTCTGCTAAAAGGCATTTTGCAATCTAGAGGATCAAGGAGGATCAAAAGATTGCGGTAGCCAGAGATCGAAGCTTCTCCTCCATAAATCTGTCCAAGCCCCTTTTAAAGCTATCCAGGTGAGTGGCCATCACCACCTCCTGTGGCAGCATATTCCAAACACCAATCACTCGTTGCGTGAAGAAGTGTTTCCTTTTATTAGTCCTAATTCTTCCCCCCAGCATTTTCAATGGATGCCCCCTGGTTCTAGTATTGTGAGAAACAGAGAAAAATGTAGGACACACGGACACTTCTGGATGACTGCACGGGGTAGAAAACGAGGGAGCGGAGGACCACGTCTCTTTCGTGGAAGCCTGCCTGCCATTATTGATCTGAGGAACTTTTGGAACACAGTTTGCTAACTGCTGATTTGTATGAAGACCCTCCCATTGGTGGACCTTCAAACAATAACCAGGGTAAAGGGGCCATGGAGGGCACCTGCCTCTAGTTCACTCGTTCATCCTTTATTGACATTTAAATTACACAGTAACTCCGGTCTAGAAAAATCTCACAATAGACTACTTTCTGTCTTCGACAATTTCTGCAAACTGAGCAACCATTTTAGTAACCTCTGGAGTACAATCATTTAGCAAGTATTGAACACTGCTATTCTTGTTCGCAAAATCTTTGTAGTAGAGTAAGGGTCTAATAAAGAAATGGCGTGGAATTTCTTGTAGCTGGCAATCCAGAATGATGTGATGAATTGTGTCAGTAGAGCATAGGGAACGTAGACACGGTCTCTCCGGCTGTGGGTCTTCTGGTATCTCCCAGCCAGTATTTTTAAGGGAAGAATGTTAAATCGAGTTAACATAAAAACTCTACAATAAGAGGGATCTTCTAAATTTCATAAATATTGAGCCATTCTTCTATAGGAATTTGATAATTTTAATGTGGCAGGAGAACAGATAGGTGGGTGGGCCACTGCGAGTAGCAGAGAGCTGGACTAGATGGACTCTGGTCTGATCCAGCTGGCTTGTTCTTATGTTCTTATGTTCTTATGTGGTTGAGCTGGAAATATTCTTTGGTATTCCAGATCTAATAATCTCTGTTTTAGAGTCAGTTGAGAATGCAATGTTGAATTTTGGTCTCTATATTGGAGAACTATGAACAACTGTGTGTGCGTGTGCGGGGGTCATTTTTAAGATGAAACATCAGTGAGTTTGGATTCTCTGTAAAGTGAATTATGAGTCAGTACCTAAAGGAATTTAGCCAAGCCTTAGTTTCCCAGCTCAGCACAGATGACAGAATAAGGCACACATTTAGGAACTCCTAGGACAGTGGTGGTGAACCTTTGGCACTCCAGATGTTATGGACTACAATTCCCATCAGCCCCTTCCAGCATGGCCAATTGGCCATGTTGGAAGGGGCTGATGGGAATTGTAGTCCATAACATCTGGAGTGCCAAAGGTTTGCCACCACGGCCCTAGGAGGTGGCGAAAATAATTTGCTTGAATATCAAATGCTTTTTCCAGACAAGAACTCCATATAACAGCTGTGCCAAAATCTTGGCCTCAAAGATTTTAACAGCGGCTGGGACATATTGATTCCCTTTAAGGAAAAGGAATTGTTTGATTGGCGCAGAAGAACATTTAGCCAAATGGACAATTCTGGATCTATGCATGGTCCAGTTAAGATTGTACTGGAAATTTATACCCGCATATATAAAGCTTTTGACTTGGGCAAATATGCTGTTCCCCACCATCCATTTCTGTGGTTTCCAACTTTTGGAAAACGCCAGAATTTTAGATTTTGAATTTTAGATTTTGAACGAGAGAAAGCAGATGTTCAGAGCAAGAATTATGAAAGGCATGCAAATATCTTAGTAAACCTACTCTTGTATGTTTATTTATTTATTTATAATTACATTTGTATACCGCCCCATCCCCTGAGGGCTCTGGGCGGTGAACAACAAAATAATATTCCAGAAACAATAATAACAATAAATAATCAATATAAATATACATATTTAAAACATGAAACTACAGCATTCCACTTGGCGTCCAGGATTTAAAACTAACAATAAAAACCCCTCCCAGAGAGGGGGCGGTAGATCTAATTACAGCTCCCAAGATGTTAAAAGGGAAAGACAAAGAGGGCGCTCACCCTCAACAGCTGGCCTCCCCTAAAAGCCCCCCTGGTGGAAACAACTTCGGTCTTACAGGCTCCTGCGGAACTCTCCAAGATCCCTTGGGGGCCCGGACAGCTGGAGGAAGAGTGTTCCCACCAGTGCAGGGGCCAGGGCCGTAAAAGCCCTGGCCGGGTGGAGGCCAGCCGTGTCATTGAGGGGCTGGGAACCACTGCCAGCACAAATTGGCCTCTGCTGAACGCACTTGAGGCCGTGTAGGGACATATGGGGTAAAGAGGCGGTCCGCGAAGGTAACAGAGGGTCCCAGGCAGCATAAGGCAGGTCTTAAAGGTTAACACCCATACCTTGTGGATGATTCCGGAGATTCCACTGGAAGCCAGTGCAGCTGGCGGAGTACAGGCTGGATATGGTCACGGTAGGTGCACCTGCCTCCTGTAAGTAAACTACTGACATGCTGGACCAGCTTTAACTTCCTCCGGAATCCCAGGCGCAAGGAGGCTTGAGGCTCAGCGTCAGAGCAAATTACAATAAGTCTAGCCTGGGAGGTGTTGACCGTTGCATGGGATCACAGTGGCCAGGAGTCCACTTGGAAGGAGAGAGGAGTTGGGCCAGCCGTCAGCCCTGTGCAGGAGAGTGGAAAAAGCGCAACTTGGGTTGTATAGGGCCACCTTGGGTCTCCCATTGAAAGAGATCGAATCCAGGTGGGACCCCCCCAGGGCATCTCTCTCTGGCTTGAACGGAGGGGGGGCCGAGGAGGAAGCCAATGAGGCCCCCTCCCACACCGGCGGCTGAAAATGTATGTGACAGAATGGTAGTGTTATCAGCACAGAGCAGTACAGGAGTATCACAGTTACCTGGTTTTGGAGGGAGACCATTTATTGGCTTAAGAAACTTAGCCAGGTCATTCAGAAATATGTTGAAGAGGTGGGGGGGGGGGGGCAAAAACACAGCCTTGTCTCACCCCCTTGGTGGTTGATATTTTTGTGGACCTACAAACAACAACCAGGATGAAAAGGCATATCTGCATTTAGTTCATTCAGGTCCAAGTAGAAGAATAGCAATGGATATCCTTGTCCCATGTATGTTTGGAAGCTTTGGTACCACTGAGCACAGCCGGGTGGGGTCTTCCAGATGCGTTCCATTCAGAGCGGCACAAAGAGCCTTTTGCTGACGTGAGCAGCTCACAGATCCCCACCCCGGTGGGTCTAGATCCCTGGGCATTCCTTGCTCCTCATGTAATCAAAAACAGCCTCATCAAATCAGACTAAAGGTCCGTCTAGGAGGCCAGCATCAGTTTGGCCGCCCTGGCCAGCTGGAGATCTCTTGGAGACTCACAGGCGAGGCCTGAAGGTAATTCTAATGTGGCTCAAGGCGTCTTCAGAACCCACATCTGGCTGGGACTGTGAGGAGTTAATTAGCATCTTAGCACCTTTCTGAATTATTTAGTGCTCTGTTTTGATGTGTTTTCCTCCTAATTAGCCTTTATTAACGAACGACGACCTCCTCTCCCTTTTGGGTCGCCTGCCTTTGTGTTACAGTCTGTCATGGTGGCTGGCGCCGCTTCAAGCTTCAGGGGCCGGTGGGGTGCAGCGGAGAGTCTGTTTCTGGGGGTCAGCGGATGTCTGGCTCAGGAAGGCAGGCGATGGGGCTGCTGCTTCCTGGCTTCCTTTTCAAGGAAAGGTGATCGGGAGGCCTTTAGGCTGGGGGTCAGATGTGCCTCCTATTCCAGATGTTCGAAGGTGGAGTGGGGTCAGAAGGGAAACAAAGGCACGGCATGCTTGGAAAGGCCCCTGTCATTGGCCTCTAACTGACCTTCCTTGGGATAAGTGCTCCTGGTAGTTGGAGATTATCCCTATTCGTAGTTAGCAGAGCGGCACTGGTGGCTAGAACACAGCAGAAGCCTGACCTCGTGTGTGTGCATGTGCGTGATGGATCCCAATGTGCGGCAAGCTTACACAAAAGAAAGTCGGAGTCAGTTGTAGTTTCTAGTCTAATAAAAAGAGTATTTATTAGTGAACTCCATTCTGGATAGAAAGGTAGGTAGATAGAGTCACTATGCTATCCTAATCTAGCTGGATGGAGATGGATGCGAGGAGCATCCACCCTCTCTCTAGGCATGGTAGGAATAGAAGGGGTCGAAGAAGAAGCCGGAAGGAAGGAAGTCCCTGAGAGTATCAGTCTAACATCAAAGGGATAGAACCAGCATGATAGAGTAAAGGTGTCAAATCCCTAGGTCCCTATCTAGTCACTAGCTCTCTAGTAAAAACCCCTCTGTAGGTTGAGGCAGGAAACAGTGTAAAGTCCTTCACTTCCAACAGCTTTGAGCCTCCCTCTGAAAGCAGGATTCGGCTGCACAGCTTGGTTTAACGCAGGCCCGGGTGATGTGCTGTGTACTGTTTTATACAGCCACAGGGTTGCCATAAGTCAGTTGTGACTTGGATACACTTGACTACGCTTTCTACCACTATCAAGGAAATCCTCGCTGTGTGCGAGTCTGACCTTCAAAAGCACAGGAGCAGCAGGGTGTGTTTGCCTGCCTGTGAGTCAGAGACGCCCGTGCTGCTTCCAAAGGGCCTATTTCCCCCACCAATCTCTTGACTGCAGCCCGGCCCTTGGGTTCTGCTCCTCTGAAAGCCTGCTTGCAAATCACTTAATAGGTACCTCCTCGCGGGTCCCTGCCGTTTTTTTGCCTCTGGATAATGACCATGTGCCTTGAATCACAATTGCAGTAAATAAATCCTATTAAGAAGGACTTTTTCCTCCAGCGTGCACGCTCATTACAATGTGCCAAAACCTCTGGCTCCTGGGATCCCGACTCTAATGAGGCCAGGATGTATGTGTAGCTGGAAAATTAATGCTTATACAAGTTAATTTGTTTTTATTAGTGTGCAGCATGGCTGGCTGGCTGGCAGGAGGGGCTGCCGAAGCTCGGTGGACTTCCTGCCAGAACGGGCAAAGGCAAATCTTGGGGTCAGGGGTGGCTGGGAAGGATCTGCCCCAAGACTCCAACTGCTAGTGGCTGCCGTCCCACCCTGAATCAGCTGACCAGAAACCCGTGTCTTGTCCTGGGGTGTGAAGAGACAGGACCCTCCCAATTCTGCCACCATCTGCCAGGGTCCATTTGAGCTCTGCCCCAGACTGCCAAGTTCTATTCTTGCTTTGGCCCCAGTGGTGGGATCCAAAAATTTTAGTAACAGGTTCCCATGGTGGTGGGATTCAAACTGTGGCGTAGCGCCAATGGGGCTGGGCGGGGCACGACGGGGGCGTGGCTGGGCATTCCATGGGCGGGGCATTCCTGGGTGGGGCTGTGGCAGGGCGCGAGTAAGCTGCTTGCGCCCGATTCCCTTGGGCAGAGTGAAGCGAATGCACGCAGGCGCAGGCTGCCATGCACGCCGGTGCACCTCCTGCTAGACTGCTTCAAGTTCTGCACGCTACTGCTGAGAGGAGGGGCGTAACTAAGGCAAAAATCACATGGCAAAACCACCAGTTAGTAACCCCCTCTCGGCACACACAAATAATTAGTAACCTACTCTCGGGAACCTGTGAGAACCTGCTGGATCCCACCTCTGTTTGGCACTACCAGAGCTTTCTAGGGAATCTGTGTTTTTGATATCACCATCAAAGTTGGTCACCATCAAAGAGTCAGGCGCAGTGTTATGATCAGGGTGCAACTAAAACTGGGGAGACCCGGACGGCCTGTCACTCAGCCTTCAGCTAGCCCTACTTCACAGGGTTGTTGTGAAGAGGAGCCATGTGTGTCACACTGACCTCCTTGCAGGAATTAAAACCTGACCTCAAGTAGAAGCCAGCTTTGGCCTCCTGCCTGGCAACTCAGAGAGCAAACTGGAGTCTAGCTTCATCTGGCCAGTTCAAGAGACATCTTCCCAGTCCTAATTGTGACTGTTGTGCGTTCTCTTAGTAGAATGGTGATTCACTGTTCTCAATGTGATTAATGTATCCTTTTCTGAGTCATGTCATGGTAAGTTCCGTTCACAGGCTAGCAATGTCTGCACGGGCACAAAATCCCCCTCCTGGCACATGCAAACCACGGGGACCCAAGACAATCCTGTTGCAGACCTGACCTAAGATGGGCTGGTGAAGTCATCAAGAGGATTTCTCCAAGCATGTCCTGAGTCAGTTTCTCCAACTTGCAAATAACCGGACTGCTATTCAGCTGGGGTTAGGGAGGAGGGTTTTTCAGAGGCTCCCTCAGGTGATGACAAGACGTGGGTTTCTGGCCAGACCCAACATGAGATGGGCTCAGAGGTGGGATCCAGCAGGTTTTCACAGGTTCCCGAGAGTAGGTTACTCATTATTTGTGTGTGCCGAGAGGGGGTTACTAATGGGTGATTTTGCCGCGTGATTTTTGCCTTAGTGACGCCCCTCCTCTCAGCAGTAGCGCGCAGAACTGGAAGCAGTCTAGCAGGAGGTGCACCGGCGTGCGTGGCATCCTGCGCCTGCGTGCATTCGATTTTCCTACCAAGAAATGCATCACCGCCCCAGAATGTCCTGGCCCTGCGCCCTGGAATGCCTGGCCACGCCTCCCCATTGTGCCCACCTTCTGTCCAGCCCCAGGCTGGCCTTCATGCCTGAGTTTGAATCCCACCATCATGGGAACCTGGTACTAAAATGTTTGGATCCCACCACTGGATGGGCTGACTCTAGAAAGGAAGCCACGGCCCTCAGTTTGTGAGGCCTCAGCAAGGCCGTGACCAGCAGGGTGTTTGGGAGGTCATTAATTTCCAAGGTTGCCATAAGCAACTTGGCAGCACTTAACGCCCACACACACCCACGGGACGGCGCGCTTCATCATGGCAAGGAGCAGCGGGGCTGTGCAAGAATGGCCCCGACCGGCCGAGCTCATGCGCTGCCCACTCCAGCTAACGCCTAGGCGCCATGAAGCGGACTCCCCTGGAGGCCATTAAAGAGCGGCTTCGGCCACAGCCGCCTGGCCTCTCCGGGCCAGCGAAGCCCCCAATAGAAGCCTCTCCTCTGTGTGTGATAGAAGGGGACATTTGTGGCATGAGGGAGCTGCATTACAATCGTGGACTCCCTCCGGGCACCAAAGCGCATCTCTCTCTCTCTCTTGCAAGCTGTCACATTAATTCTGTCGGAGGTCTCCCTCACCTGTGATTTCATTAAAGGAAAGGTGAAAGGGGAGGGAGACCATTCAAACAAGATAATTAAAAAACGCAGATTAGCAATTACCCACAAGCCGTGCCCGCAAGCCTCCGGCCCTAATGGCGGCTGCAGCCCCCAAAATGCCTTCCCCAGGCCTGTGCGCAGAGCGAGGGGGAAGCACCGGTCATAGCAGAGAAGGACGGGTCTCCATTTGTCCTTACCACAAGTTGGCAGGTCTGAAACTTTCATTAACAGGCAATGTCATGGCCGCCCTTTTGGCTTGATTAAATTATGTTTTATTAGCACAACAATCTGGGCCCCTATTGCAAAGATATAGCTGCCACCCCCGCCCCCCACCCCCCAAGCCTCTGGACATCTGGCAGAAGTAATAAGAACGAGTGATTTCATGTTCACATATGTCCGGAAGAAGTGCTCTGTGCAACCCTTAGGCACGTGCAATTGTGTCTGGACTTACTTGTTTAGCATTTAGGATACCCCAGCCATAGCAGCAGCTGTCTTGTTTGTAGCTTTGGAAGAGATCGCTGTGCGTGGCTGCAGGAAAAAAAGTCCCCTGCCCCAAGATGCTTACAGCCTCCACAGTGGAGGAGGTTTCCAAGAAGAAGCAGAGCATGCAGGATGCTGGGGGTGGGGGGGTGGGAGGGGTGAGGTGGGAGAGGGCCGGTCACATTTCTCAGTCTCCCAATTGGTGAAATGACAACATCAGCCTGTCCCCACTGAGATCACATATCTCAGCACTTCCATGCTCTCCTAACATTCTACTTCTCTTTATGTATTATACCTACCGGTACTTATTTATTTATTTATTTATTTATTTGTTATTTAGACTTTTATACCGCCCCATCCCCGAGGGGCTCCGGACGGTGTACAGCATAAAATCTCAATACAATTATAAATATAATTAAAACCTTTAAAAAACAGCAATAAGAATAAGAAGAGGCGTCCAACAAACCCCAATTTTAAAATTAAAGTCCCACAAGAGGGAGGGAAACGTATGTGAGTCCCATTAGATGAAAAAAAGGGGCCCAGATGTGTAGAGAGCCAAAGCGGGGGGGCAATTCTTCAGCTAGGCTGAGGTCCCTCCAAAGGCCTGGGCGGAACAACTCCCGGCCTTACAGGCTCCATCGCGGAACTTCGCCAAAGGTCCACGCAGGGGGCCCGGGCAGCTGGGAGGAAGGAGTGTTCCCACCCAGGCCAGGGCCAAGAGCCGTAAAGAGCCCACATGGCCCAGCGTGGAGAGCTCCGAGTCAGCATCATTGAGGGGTGCCAGGGACCACTCAGTAGATTGGGCCTCCCCGAAAAAAACCCGAGACAGAGAGGCCGTCCAGGGACATATGGGGTGATGCGGTCTCAAAGATACGAGGGTCCCAGGCCACGTAAGGCCTTAAAGGTCAACACCAACACCTTGAAGATGATTCGGAACTCTACCGGGAGCCAATGGTTGGTGGCGCTTAAGTAGGTATAATACATAAACAAAAGTCAAATGTTAGGAGAGCACGGAAGGGCTGTTATAAACCTCCTTTTGGGGTCTAACAAGCAGACTTCAGAATCAGGGGCAAAATTTCTCACTGGCACTAAAACGCCGTGACCAGTTCCTGGGACTATCCTGACTGGGGGGGCTTCACAGGACTGATCAAATTCCAGCAGTAGGTTGGGTTGTCAGATCTGGGTTGGGAAATGCCTGGAGATTATTTGGGGCTCAGCCTGAAGAGGGGGTGGTTTGGGGAGGCGAGGCCAGAAAGTCCACCCTCTCAAGCATCTGTTTTCTGCAGGAGAACTGAACTCTGTAGTCTGGAGATCATGAACAAGCACTATATAGATACTAAACAAATATGATTATTCAAATTAGTGGCACAAGAAGGGGGACGGGGGATGAGCAGAAAAATCCAGATTATTTTTTGTCCTGAGTGAAGAAGACGATAATGGAGAAGAAGGAGAAGAGTTGGTCTCAAAGAGTCTCAAAGGAGCTTATAAACTCCTTCCTCTCCCCACAACAGACACCTTGTGAGGTCGGTGGAGCTGAGAGAGTTCTGAGAGAACTGTGACTGGCCCAAGGTCACCCAGCAGACGTCATGTGGAAGAGTGGGGGGAAAAATCCCGTTCATCTGATAAGAACATAAGAAGGAGCCTGCTGGATCAGACCAGAGTCCATCTAGTCCAGCTCTCTGCTACTGGCAGTGGCCCACCAGGTGCCTTTGGGAGCTCACGTGCAGGAGGTGAAAGCAAGGGCCTTCTGCTGCTGCTGCTGCTCCCGAACACCTGGTTTGCTAAGGCATTTGCAATCTCAGATCAAGGAGGATCAAGGTTGGTAGCCATAGATGGACTTCTCCTCCATAAATCTGTCCAAGCCCTTTTTAAAGCTATCCAGGTTAGTGGCCATCACCACCTCCTGTGGCAGCCTATTCCAAACACCAATCACACGTTGCGTGAAGAAGTGTTTCCTTTTATTAGTCCTAATTCTTCCCCCCAGATAAGACTCTGCCACTCATGTGCAGGAGTGCGGAATCGAACCTGGTTCTCCAGATTAGAGCCTGCTGCTTTTAACCACGTCACCTTGCTGACTTCCACTCGGTTTGAGGTCTGCAGGCAAGATCCCATGGATCTGGTGTGCTGACGGTGGTGCTCACACCAAGTGAACGGATCCAACACTCTGCCTTTTCGTTTTCTGTGACTGTCCCCCACTTTTTGTCATTTCTCTCCCCTGCTCACCTTCATTAGGGAAGGCTCCACATCTTCCCTCCTGTCTCCTGTTTTTCATCCTGAAAAGGCGAAATGATACACTGACACCTTAATTACACCCCATTGTCACAATGCAGCATGGAAATTGTATGAGTGATATCAGAAGAAAGGGCCGTGGCGGGGCTCATCAGAGAGTTTGATTCACGCTGGCAGATTGGAAGTGACACAAATGGGAGCGCAGAGGAGTCACACCCCGAGTTGTCAACATTCAGAAGGGCCTGACAAAGGCAGCCGAGAACGGAGACGTGGCAGCCGCTGGTTTGCAAAGGACACGGAGAGGCAGAGAAATGGCTGCTCTGGAAAACTCACTCTGTGGACGCCAAGATCTGTTGAGGGGAAAGATGCACGGGAGGATCGTTGCCTGGGCAAGGAAAGCCAGCTGAGGTCCCTGTGTTGCGTGCGGCGGCCTTCAGGGCTGTTTCACCAGGGCCACGGAGCTGGGGGAAAGATCTTTCATTTTACTTTTTGTAATTTAGTTAGTCAGTCAGTCAGTCAGTCAGTCAGTCAGTCAGTCAGTCAGTTAGTTAGTTAGTTAGTTAGTGGCGTAGGAGGTTAAGAGCTCGTGTATCTAATCTGGAGGAACCAGGTTTGATTCCCAGCTCTGCCACCTGAGCTGTGGAGGCTTATCTGGGGAATTCAGATTAGCCTGTATACTCACACACACACCAGCTGGGTGACCTTGGGCTAGTCACAGCTCTTCAGAGCTCTCTCAGCCCCACCCACCTCACAGGGTGTTTGTTGTGAGGGGGGAAGGGCAAGGAGATTGTCAGCCCCTTTGAGTCTCCTGCAGGAGAGAAAGGGGGATATAAATCCAAACTCCTCGTCGTCCTCCTCCTCCTCCTCCTCTTCTTCTTCTTCTTCTTCCTTCTTCTTCTTCTTCTTCTTCTTCTTCTTCTTCTTCTTCTTCTTCTTCTTCTTCTTCTTCTTCTTCTTCTTCTTCTTCTTCTTCTTCTTCTTCTTCCTTTTCTCCCCAACCAAATGGGCTTACAATACCAAATCTCTCAATTCATTCTTATTCTCACAATGACCATTGTCAGGCCAGACACCGTGTCTGGCCCTGCGCAGTTACGTTTATAAAAACTGGTAAGGAAATAATGCCAAAAATCAGGCTTTAAACAGAAAGAAAGGTTTTTACTGTGCAGAAATAGATCTCTTGCCAGGGTGAGCTCTCTATAAGAGTCACACACAAACAGACAAAGGCCTGTATCTTTTACAGGTACAAAGAATACATACGTCATATTTTATAATCATACCATACATAACCCATATAATCATATTTCTCGCACATATGCTTTCGTTTTTAGCATTAAAATCAAATTGTCTTGTCTGATCCTTCTTTACACACAAAAACTGTGTGTCCCCTTCTCTTGCCCATATGCAAGGGGCAGCAATAAACTGAATTCTGTCTTTCTGATTTTCCATCCAGGTAACTAGTTCCCAACATTCCTGAATATTTGTTCTCAGAGACAGACCTCCCCGGGGTCAAAATATTTCACGTACATTCCTAAGAGTGGGTTTTCCCATAGAGAAATACATCTTTAAGGTGTAAAGATTTTACATACAACTTATTCACTTTAAAAGGTTAAAAATGATTTTGATAATTATACTGTGTGATTCTAGTAGAATATATATAGATATATCTCATTATCAGTTCAGTGTTCATTAAAGTATAGAAAAACACATTTCCAATTATCTAATCAGATGCCTTTATATGCTAACCTTTTGATCTCTTCATTGCTATGTTTATGTCACATAGGCCACCTTATATAGCTAGTTTTGCCAAACAAGTCTATAAGATATGTCTTTTGTCACATCTTAGCCCTTAGTGACAAGATCTTTCTTAGTGATATGATCTTTTGCTTGCCTGCATAACCACTGTGTAACTGGTGACAAGCTGGCCTTTATAGAGAAAACCCTTTTCAATCTTTGGTTCTATAAATCCTTTCTTCTTTAATATCAACTACAATTTTTAGGTATTTTCTCCATCCTCACACCACCCTGTGAGGTAGTGTTACCTCCAGGAAAATAAACAAAATATTTTCCTGAAGCTCATTGGACTGTTCACATCCTTACTTTCAGGACCCAAGAATTCATTGGATCATTTAAACTTGTCTCTGTCTAACACTCCCAAGGAACCACCTCAGGCAAGAAGGTGCAAGCTTTTCTTCTGGGATTTGATCTCATCAGCATGTGCAAAGAGATTGTTTTCTCCCTTTGGTGTTCTAGGATATTTTCTCTGTATTAGATGGAAGGAGACCGCCCCCTTCCTGGTTTTTGCACTGTGGGGGTGGGACTGCCCTACACCCCCTTTCTGGGTTACTGGGGAAATGTATAAAAGGGGCTGATGCACAGCCATGTGATGGTCCTTTTTGCTGAGCTGTGCCAGGAAATCACTTGCAAATAAAATCCTTTTGCTTTGAAGAACGTCGGCTTCCTGTGCCTCATTAAGTTGCTGAGCTGAAATCACTTATTGTTACCTGGCAAATCGCGGTAACAGTAGGTTAGGTTGAGAGCATGGATGTTTCTGCACAGGTTGCTTCCCCCAAGTTCTGTTGGGAAGTAGGGTGTCCCATTCCCCCCCCCCCACTGCTTTCCCGCAGAATTATAGAGCAGGGGTGTGAAACATGCAGTGTGGGGGGTTGGATCTGGCCCCTTGAGAGGGCTTCTCAGGCCTGCAACCCCTCCCCTCACTTCTGACCTGACCTGACACTGCAGGCTGGCCAGCCCAAATAGCCATTGCCACCCCCCCCATTCCCACCCCTGCTCCTGATCTGACCTGGCAAAACACCCCTCATGCTGATCTGGGCTGGCGACCCTGCTGGAGGCTCGCCAGTCAAAGCAGCCCCCCCCCCCCCACTGTTACCGCCACAGGAAAATAACAAAATATTTTCCTGAGTCAGGTTGTCTGGCTACACTGGCTCCATGCCCGGACACGGAGACTTGTGTGCTTCAGAAACCTCCATAAGGTTCACAAAGAACGTATATGTATGTTTGTGCCAATGCTATATGGTTTCCCTTTTGTTTATGCCGTTCTAGGATGTAATGAAAGCCCCTCTTAGTTGAGTTTATGCCTGCAGTTTAGGATTTTAGTTTGACAAGGTTCTTCAGTTAGTTTAAGGTTTTGCTAGATTTAAGCAAGCCATGCCAAGAAGAATATGTAAAGTCTTGCCTATGAGTATAAGTATATGTGTTTATCCTTTAAGGTTTCCCTAACGTTTAAGTTTAGAAATGTTATTTTTGAAATTTGTGTCTGATGGCTTGACAGTGAGATTTGTAATCTCTTTCAGAAGTTGTAAATGTATCTTGTTTATGTGTTGTTTGTTTTGATTGGTGTTTTGGTGAGGGACTTGCCCCCTCACCTCCCAATTCCCTGCCCCTTTGCCCGCTTTGAAGTTTGGGAATAAAAGTTTTTGCACTGCGTTGCAAGAGTGCGATTCTCCTGACCAAGCTGTGACCATCACTTGCAAATAAAATCCTTTTGCTTTGAAGAATGTCGGCTTCCTGCGCCTCATTAAGTTGCTGAGCTGAAATCCCTTATTGTTACCTGGCAAACAGCGGTAACACCACCAGCCTGATGAAGTCACATTTATGTCATATGCAGTCCTCATAGATTGTTTTCAACACCCCTGTGGGAGAGCATTTCCAGGGTTTCCGCATCTTTTCTCCACTCTTTCTCAAACATGTTTTCCCAAAGTCTTGGAAAAGTTCTCTGAAAAGCTTGGGTGGCTGCTGTGTGTGTGTGTGGGGGGGGGGGGGGGGAAGAGAAATTAAGAGTTTCCTGGTCTCTTTCACACAGCAGTCATTGTCCCTCCCGGTAGCATTTCCTGTCCCTACTGCAGGAAGGGTTTTTTTCTTTTCTTCATTTGGTGATTTAATAGTGTTATATTCATATACAATTATACTAAAATAGGCATCAGGTTCTTTGAATTCCCAGCTTTTGTTTTTAAAAAGGAAAGTCTCTGGCCCCTTCCCCCCAGGCTCTCATCCTAGATGAAGGGTTACCTGTGAATCTCCCAGCTGTATGGGGTATTTATGGGGTATTTATTCTAATCACTGCAAGGTGACCATGGGAGTGAACAGTTGGCAGCAGATGGAACTTGGCCACAGGGCGGCATGGCCTGTCATGGAATCATAGAATCATAGAGTTGGAAGAGACCCCAAGGGCCATCCAGTCCAACCCCCTGCCATGCAGGAACACACAATCAAAGAACTCCTGACAGGTGGCCATCCAGCCTCTGTTTAAAAACCTCCAAAGAAGGAGACTCCACCACCCTCTGAGGCTGCGTATTCCACAGTCAAACATCCCTGACGGTCAGAAAGTTCTTCCTAATGTTTAGGTGGAATCTCTTTTCTTGTATCTTGAATCCATTACTCCTTGTTCTCTGAAGCAGCAGAAAAAAAGCTTGCTCCCTCTTCGGCATGACATCCCTTCAGGTATTTAAACATGGGTGTCCTGTCACCCCTTAACCTTCTCTTCTCCAAGCTAAACATCCCCAACTCCCTCAGCCTCTCCTCGTGGGGCATGGAACCCAGAACTTCTACCGTATTGGCCACCCTCCTCTGGACCCGTTCACTCTTGAGCAGGAGGAGTTGAGATCATGCACCCCCACCCTTGCAAACCTAGGGCTGGAAAAAGGCAAGCACCTGGTGGTGTGTGGGAACATTCCGGAATGCTAACAATGACTGCACTCTGCTCGGTCTCAAGGACAGCCTTCTGTCACAAATCTCTGGAGGGCCCCTTGCCTTCCCCACTGCTGCACTCTTGGTGTGCTGCTGCTGCTGCTGTATGAATGGAAACCAGATTCCGTTTTCATGTGAGTTGCAAGCTGGGTGGGTGGGTCTGAATCTGTCTGAGATGCAGCACCGTTTTGCCCTCCAGCAATTAATTAACACATGCAAAAGACACCCCCTTCCCTGTGAACGGAATGTGTGCTTTGGTGGAACACAACATTTGTGTGATGCTGTTGCAAACTCCAGGCTTCTTCACATTGTGAAGAAAGATGTGGGGGGTGGGGGGGACGGGGGGGGACAAAGCACTGGTAAGAAGTAGAGTTACATGGTTCACTGGTTACACGTAGAGAGAGTGGGCATGCTTTGGGGGAAGGCGCTGTATTGTGCCTGCTGTCCCAGAAAACCTTATCAACACTGGGGAGGATCCAACTATTGGGGGGCCTTCCTGATGCAAGAGGTCCTCAGGTCTCAGTATGCCTTCAAGCCACCACCACCATCACCACCACCACCCCGCCATGACCTGGAATCCTGGCAGATGCCCTACCACAGGTGTCAAACTTGCATCCTTCCAGATGTTATGGACTACAGTTCCCATCATCCCCTGCCAGCATGTAGTCCATAACATCTGTCCACTGTAGTCCACTGTAGTCCATAACATCTGGAGGGCCATGAGTTTGACACCTCGTCTGTGAACATTTTGCATGTGCACTGGAGCTATTAATAAGTTATGCCCAACATGCCTGGGTGTAGGAGCAGGGCTAGCGGACACGATCCTGTTCCCTTTCCCACAAACGGATTCTCCCGCAGAGCCCAGAGGTGCTCTTCGGTGTTGCGGTCTGAGAGCTGAGAAGCTGTAGGTCCAAATACACCCTCACTCGCTGCGCTGTAGCAAGAATAGATTCAGATGCTAGAGGTGCTGCGTGAATAATACTCATTACGTGAACACCTCCCCAATCATGAGCAGAAGCATCAGGTTTAAATCTCCCCGGTCGCTTTCAGCAGCTTCATGATGCCAGAAAAGAGTTGTGGGATGTTGGTAGCAGCCAGGTCCTTTAGAGATAGCAGCAGGGTCAACCGAGTAGCTTTCTGGAGAGGCGGCTGGTACGTCTTCTAAATAAAGCAACATTCTTTATTCCCTCTGATGGTACAGAAGGATTCAAGCATAGGTGTCAAACTCGCGGCCCTCCAGACGTTATGTACTACAGTTCCCGTCATCCCCTGCCAGCATGATGGGAACTGTAGTCCATAACATCTGGAGAGCCGCGAGTTTGACACCAGTGGATCTGCTGCCTGAGCATAAAAGCCAGCCTCTACAGCCCCCTGGCCTTGCGGGGTTTCCAGGCTTCCATGAGCAATGGGGAAGGCAGGCGTGGATGCCAAAGCAGGGTGGGGGGCAGCCTTTCCTTCCCTCCCCCCTCCCCCTAGGAGATCCGCAGGTGCGGGGAGCCAGACGGGGCTGCTGCTGACTTATCCCTTGAAGGTTAATTGGCTGTTAACATTTCACCCGGGGAGGCAGAGCCAGCCCATTGATCTCGGCGCTGACCCGGCGGCTGCAGCTGCATCCTAATTGGCGCGATGGAAAACTCCAAAGAGGAGCCGCATCTGCAAAGGGCGGACGGGCGTTTTGTCCCCACTTCAGAGCTCCCAGGACCGAGGGAGGGGGCACGGCCGTGCCAAGCATTGGGTGGGTTCCTGAACGATGACCACACGGGGAAGCAGGCAGCTCAGCCCACTGGGACGCTCTGGGGAGAGCTCAGGGTGGGATGAGACATAAGGGGTTCGTTTTGGAGCGTTGCCAGTCTCCAGGGTTCTTGGAGGTTTTCTGGAATTATAACTGATCTCCATATAACAGAGATCGGTTCCCCTGGAGAAAATGGCTGCTTTGGAGGGTGTACTGTACAGAGCAGCAGTGGTGTAGTCGTTAAGAGCAGGTACACGCTAATCTGGGGAACCAGGTTTGATTCCCCGCTCTGCCACTTGAGCTGTGGAGGCTTATCTGGTGAACTAGATTAGCTTGTGTACTCCAACACATGCCACCTGGCTGACCTTGGGCTAGTCACAGTTCTTCGGAGCTCTCCAAGCCCCACCCATCTCACAGAGTGTTTCTTGTTGCGGGGCGGGGAAGAAGGGAAAGGAGATTGTCAGCCCCATTGAGTCTCTCTCTCTCTCTCATCAATACATACTTTAGACTTTTATACCGCCCTATCCCCGAAGGGCTCCGGGCGGTGCACAACATGTGACAAAATACAATCATAAAACCATCATAAATTAGTTAAAACCTATAAAAGCAGCGGAAGACTAACTATAATACTGATAATTATAAATATAAGTGTAAATATAAGTGGGGCTCGACTGCCTATTATTAAATCCTTTCTCAAAGGGAGGAACGACGAGTCCATCAGATAGTATAAGGTCCAGATGTAAGAGCCAAGAAAAAAAAGGGGGGGGAGGTTATAAATCCAAGCTCTTCTTCTTCTTCATTGTATCCACTGACGTCTCTCTCTTCCCCAAGCCCCGCCCTCTGCAGGATCCACCCCCAAATCTGCAGGAATTTCCCTACCTGGAGTTGGCACTCCCATGGGAAGTTCTTTGTTAGTTGCTCCCCTGAGCTCCTAGCCCGAACCTTTCCTGCTCCTGGCGGCAGACAGCAGCAGCAGCACCACTTCAGGCATCAATCATCAAGCAGAGCGATCATCCAGGGCTGTTGCAGGCAGCCGGGAGGTTTTGGTCTCTCAAAGTGTGGCTTAAATGCAAATTGGTACCGAAGGGAGGTGACAGCTACAGCGTGGAGTGGGAATCATTACAGGCCACTCTCCCATCTAAAAAGATCAGCCAAAGGCACTTTCCGAGCCAAATATCTGCTACAATTTCACATCCTAACAAAAGTAATAAAAGACAATTGCATTTAACTAGACAAGACCTTGAACGAGCACCAGAATAAAAGCCACAGAGAGCAGACAGGTGAATCTACTGAAGGGGGAAGGAAGGAGAGGAGGGAAGCCGCTCTGGCTGCCCTGGGAATGTCAGCAAGGATTGGGGTTGGCTTGCCAGCCATTTGGCCTGTGTTGTCGAACATGGGGCGATGCCCCAGCAGTGGTGTATCTGCCTAAGGACAAGGGGTACCCCTTGTCCCCGGGCGCCACTCTTCTAGTCACGTGGGGGGGCGCAAAATCAGCCCCCCATGTGACCAGGAAGTCCTGCTGTCTCATCGTTTTCGCATGCCTCGACACCATCCAGCAGGAGGAGTCTGTTGGGGGGGAGGTGGGCACCCTAGACCTTGCCCGTGTCCATGGTGACATGGGCGGGGTCTAGGACAGTGGGGGTGGAGCCTGGGGTATCAGGAGACAGAGCTAGGGTGGTGGGGGGCAGAGGGGGGCGGCAGAGCCTGCGGGCATCCTGGAGACAATTTGTTTCCGGGCGCCATTTACCCCTGGTACGCTTCTGTGCCCCAGTGTAGGTAGCAAGTTCTCTTTTTAATTCCACTCTGGGGTCCTTTGTGAACAAGGGAGGAGGGGAATCTATCTGCCTCATGGACGTTTTGGCATCCCTGGGTCACATTCAGAGCTCGGACCATTTAAAAACTGCCATGAGGGCCAATCCTGATTGGACTTCCAGGGCAGTAGGAACAGGCCGTCTTCGAGTGCTGCAGCAGCTGCGGAGAACTGCTTTGACCCTTGAACGTGTTGGCAGATGGCTACTTATGCAAAGAAGTGCCAGACTTACTGATCAAAGATAACATTACATGCTTATTAGAGAACTACATTTCAGATCGGAAAGGTGAGAGACAGGAACAGTCTGCAGCTACCTCACTAGCTTAAGGAGGAGGGAGATGGGACTCTCCGGGGGAAATGAAGGAAATTAGACCTGAGAGTATTATTCTAAGTACAGACAAGAGGAGGGGTCTTTAACCTTACAGCCCTCTCTAGCTGACCCCTTGCCTGCCCCTGCTGCGTCTTCTTCTCAGTCCCTTTGCACGCTAGGCTTTGTCATTTCCAACAGAAAGGAGCATGGAGGGGGAACAAGATCACTGGGACCCACCCTGAGAGTTTCAAATGGCCCAAATTCACCTCTAAAACGCATAATCGTCCACAGGAGAGACGTGTGAAAACCATAATGTCAAGTTTGGCTCTTGATACACAAACCTGGCAGCAGAACCAGTGGTGGGATCCAAAAATTTTAGGAACAGGTTCCCATGGTGGTGGGATTCAAACTGTAGCGTAGCGCCAATGGGGCTGGGCGAGGCACGACGGGGGCGTGGCCGGGCATTCCGGGGGCAGGGCATTCCTGGGCGGGGCTGTGGCAAGGACGCAGCCGCTGCGCCAGTCCTTGGGTGGGAAACGAATGCATGCAGGCGCAGGCTGCTACGCACGCCAGTGCACCTCCTGCTAGACTGCTTCAAGTTCTGGGCGGTACTGCTGAGAGGAGGGGCGTAACTAAGGCAAAAATCACGTGGCAAAATCACCAATTAGTAACCCCCTCTCAGCACACACAAATAATTAGTAACCTACTCTCGGGAACCTGTGAGAACCTGCTGGATCCCACCTCTGATCAGAACACATTTCCTCCCACCAGAGGTGTGTGTGGGAGGCAGGGAAATGGCACCCGGGGCTACACCTGCTCCAGACTCACCTCCCCACCCCCCATTCCTTCACCCCACCCCACGCCCGCTGGCTACTTACCTTAGCCAGTGGGGCCGGGCCGAGGGGTGCCCGGTGGTGGCTCAGCCAGGCTTTTCCTTCGACTGGCAGAGGCTCCGCTGGCTGAAGGAGCAGCCTGGTGGGGCAAGGCTGAGGGGAGGGGTGTGGGGGGGCAATTATCTGTCCCAACATGGCCAGCTGGCATGTGCCCAGGGACATGTGACCCGCCCCTGTCTCTCACCCTCTAGAGCAGGGGTCTTCAAACTATGGCCCTCCAGATGTTCATGGACTACAGTTCCCATCAGCCCCTGCCAGCATGGCTAAGTGGCAGGGCTGATGGGAATTGTAGTTCATGAACATTTGGAGGGCCATAGTTTGAAGACCCCTGCTCTAGAGTGCCAGAGGGGTCGTTTTGCCATTCTTCAGCCAAGTTAGCCCAAACACTTTTGTGTGTCAATATTAGAAGAAGAAGAAGAAGAGTTTGGATTTATATCCCCCTTTCTCTCCTGCAGGAGACTCAAAGGGGCTGACAATCTCCTTGCCCTTCCCCCCTCACAACAAACACCCTGTGAGGTAGGTGGGGCTGAGAGAGCTCCGAAGAACTGTGACTAGCCCAAGGTCACCCAGCTGGCGTGTGTGGGAGTGCACAGGCTAATCTGAATTCCCCAGATAAGCCTCCACAACTCAGGCGACAGAGCGGGGAATCAAACCCGGTTCCTCCAGATCAGAGTACAGCTGCTCTTAACCACTACGCCACTAGCTGTTTAATGTCTGTTTAGTCTGTTTTTTAAAAGGTGGTAGCTGTAGGTTACCCTGGTGTTCCAGGGCCAAAGGCACGTAGAAGAAATGTTAATGGAGTTGTTTCTAACATTAATGGAATTCTAATATTAATGAAATATTAATGGAATTAATGGAATTGTTTCTAATTATGAAACCTGACCGATCTGTTGAAAGTTTACGGCCATTCACTGCAACGTGTACAACACCGTTTTACTAATTTGATTTTGTAACTAGCACAAGCATCATATCTGTTGATGGCTGTAACGTCTTTTGTGTTATTCTCAATGAAGTTAATTTGTTAAAACAAAAACACCTGCCCATCATTCAACAAAATTTCAGCAGTCAATTGACAAATCTTTTTTTGGGGGGGAGGGGGGTTGGTTGGTGAAATGTCCAATTGCAGGGGCCGTCTGAACAGCCAAAAGGCAAACCTGCCAGAGTTCTGGGGCTATTGGGGGAAAAGCCCTGCTTTTAATGGGGCTGAGTGTAACTGCCCTGTTCGCAGCCCACCAGAGCCTCCCATCTCTGTCTTCCAGTGGCGGCTGTCGTTGGCATGCCAACCAAAGCTGATTTAATGCATTTGCTTCTCTGCACACCTGTTGGCTTCCTATCTCCCCCTCCTGAATAATTGCCTGTGATCACCAGCTACAAAAATCCTACAAGCTACTAATGTGTTTTTTGTTTGTTGTTGCTCCTGAGCAGACCTGACTTTCCGAAGCGGCCCAAGAACTTCCTCCCGCCGTTTCCATAAATTGCTTCCACTCCCCGATGTGGGATTTTCAGGTGAAGGAAACAGTGCAGCTGTTCGCGGGCAAAGTGCAGCCTGACCTTCTGGTCTGCCTCTTATATCTTCTGTACGTCCCTCCCTGCACCCTTGATTAATAAAGGCATTTGCATGTAAATGGGATCTGGCTCTTTTAAGAGCTCATCTGCTCCTGGCTCTGTTTATTCCCTCTATGAAGTTATCATTCTCTGTTTGGCTGCTCACCCAAAGCCCTTCTTTTCTAATGCCGTGTCCTTGGCGTGGAGAAAGCCAACCAAGGCTCTGTGGTCTCAAGTCAGACGGTATCGTGGAGCTGGGAGGTCTTGATCCAGCAGGGATGTTCTTGGATAAGAGGATGCCGGTGCCCTCAGAGGAGAAAAAATTAGGAGTGGGCCGGCAGACAGTGTGCTGCTGGGAAGACTCACGGCCAGCAGGAGAGACGGCGCAGTTTTCAGAAAAGTTACGGAGTGAATGTACTGTCGAAGGCTTTCACGTCTGGAATCAACTGGCTTTCCAATCTATTGTGGCCAGGCTCTGGTAGTTTTTACTCTTAACGCTTTGCCTGCAGATGCAAAAACTACCAGACCACGGCCACATAGCCCAAGATGCCCACCAGTTACTTGTGAATCTGTCATAAGATTTCTTCAGCGTGTCTCCAGGTAGCAACTGAATCATGCCTTCTATATCTAATAGGGACCAGATGTCTTGCTTGGAATGGTGGCATTTGCTGAGATACTTTGAAGATTGTCTTTTCATTAGGTCTCACCTGCAGCCACCATGACAGCGCAAAGTTTTACGGCACGCAGAAATGGCTAACACGTTGATTAAAAAGGGTAAAAGGTAAATGTTTATTAGGAACTACATTTAGGACTGGGAAGAGGGAAAGGTAGCGTGCTGCTATCCTGCTAGCTAGGAAGAGTCTCTGCTCTAACTTCTGAGGATCAGCATATTAGACCTGAGAATATCCATGTAAGGACAGACAAGGGATAACACAAAAGGACGGAGGGGTCACTAACTTTACAGTCCTCTCTAGCTGACAACTTGCCTGCCCCCGGCTGAGTCTTCCTCTCAGTTCCTTTGCACATTGGACATTGCTACCTCCAACAGTCCCATGCCCACAGGGCCATGGCAGCTGCCTAGGGATACCTGCCCCTGATGCCAGCCCAGCACTGGCAGGCTCCTCGGCTCTTCTAGGGTCCTTGTGGGCTTGTTGCCGTGAAACTTTGCACCCTAAAAGAGGTTCAGTTCAGAAGCCTGCGGTCCTTTCAAGCTCCTTTTCCCTGCAGCTCCAACATCTCCTACCCCAAAACAGCACCAGTCTGTGGGTCTCATGGGGGGGGGGGGTCTTTTGCAGGTGGCAGCTTTGGCAAGGCGCTAACTGTGAGCGTGGCACAACCTGGTTGCAACCCAATCCCCTCAGCAAAAGGAAAGGCGAATGCAAATTGACGGCATTGCTGTTTAAGGTACAAAAACCAATTGACCATTGCGAGAACAAGCTCCCCCACATACACGGTTTCCCCCAGAGACTTCATTTGCCACAACAAATGCATTTCCCGAACGCTGACGGAGGAGTGCCGGGGAGCACCGCGACATCTCTCCGTTCTTCCGAGATGCGGTTGCCGCCGTGCGTCTTTCTAAAAGGCAAGCGTTTTTTTAATGGAAAACATTTAGTGGGTCTTATTTTTTTTTCAGTTTTTCCTTTCTATGCAATTTGTTTTCTTTATTCCCCAAAAAAAAAATGGGGAAATGAAAATGGCAAGATCAACAGCACTTCAGTGCACGGCGGAGTTGCCAACGAAATATTGTTCCCAGCGATGGTCAGCAACTCTTGGTGAGCATCCTGGTTGCTTGATTCCGCCCCCCCCCCCCCACACACAAGAAAGCCATCAAGGAAGTGGGAAAGAGGCAGAAAAAGGAAAACAAAGGGGACCCATGGGATTTTGTTCAGCTTTCCCCCCCACCCCACCCCAAGGAAAAGTGAAGGATCTCTGGGCTGTTCCTTCTGGAAAAAATAGATGGGGTGGGGAAGAAGAAGAGTTTGGATTTATATCCCCCCTTTCTCTCCTGCAGGAGACTCAAAGGGGCTGACAATCTCCTTGCCCTTCCCCCCTCACAACAAACACCCTGTGAGGTGGGTGGGGCTGAGAGAGCTCCAAGAAGCTGTGACTCGCCCAAGGTCACCCAGCTGGCATGTGTAGGAGAGCACAGCCTAATCTGAATTCCCCAGAGAAGCCTCCACAGCTCAGGCGGCAGAGCTGGGAATCAAACCCGGTTCCTCCAGATTAGATACATGAGCTCTTAACCTCCTACGCCACTGCTGGAAGACATCTTGTAGCCCCGTGAACAGCATGGAGACAGATGGAAATCTTGCTCCCCTTCCCATAATGACAGAATTCAAGTTTATTTCGAGAAGCCGGCTGCCGTAGATTCGGAAGACCACATATCATTAACAGAGGGAGCAGCAGTGGCGTAGTGGTTAAGAGCAGGTGCACTCTAATCTGGAGAACTGGGTTTGATTCCTCACTCTGCCACTTGAACTGTGGAGGCTTATCTGGGGAACCAGATGTGTTTCTGCACTCCTACGTTCCTGCTGGGTGATCTTGGGCTAGTCACAGTTCTTCGGAGCTCTCTCAGCTGCCCCCCCCCCCCCACTTCACAGGGTGTTTGTTGTGTGAGGGGAAAGGGAAAGGAAATTGTCAGCTCCTTTGAGTCTCCTTACAGAACAGAAAGGAGGAATATAAATCCAAACTCTTCCTCTTCTTCTTTCAGAAGTACCAGACTGATTCACATAGTAGAATTGTTCTCTTCAAGGCTGGCCACGGTCACTCAATGGGACCTTTATGTTCAGTTCTTTGGGATGCCATCTGCTAGGGCATAGGTGTCTAACTCGCGGCCCTCCAGATGTTGTGGACTACAGTTCCCATCATCCCCTGCCAGCATGATGCCAGCAGGGGATGATGGGAACTGTAGTCCATAACATCTGGAGGGCCACGAGTTTGACACCTGTGTGCTAGGGGATTTCTCAGAGGCATCGGTCTGGCTTGGAATGGGAATAGAACCGTGGATAATACTGGCCTTGGGTCTGATCCAGCAAGCAATCCTATGTGTGGGTTTGCTAGAGGCATCTGCTTGCCACTGTGGGCACAGAATACTGAGCTTGAGTGGTCTCTGAACTGGCTCTTCTGGTGTTCGTAATGCAACTCTTCATGTTCTTGGTCCTTCTGGTGCAACGGCTCAGGCTGAACCTCTGAGGAAGAGAGACTAATCCCACCCGGCGTCTTCCCTGGCAACTGGACGTCAGCGGCAGGTTTAGAAACCCAATTAGGAAGAGTCTAAGAAGTGTGAAGAATTTCCAAATAATTAATAAATTAAAGCTCTGGGAAATGTTTACCATCAAGGATAGATGCTTGTCATATTTAAAATGTTCAAAAGAGAGAGTTTCTAAATTAATGGCAGATAGCTGGAGAGGCGTTTCAGATCAAACGACGTTGCTGAGTTCCTTTTATCAAGTGCGGCAGCTGAAGGAAGGCAGCGGAGCAGAAGCCGTGTGGCAGAGGCTAGGCTGGTTGGCTGGGAAAATATGCCTGGTGGCATCACAAATTCTGCGTTGAAAATCTTTCATGCCGCAGTGGGGTGTTGTGGGGTTTCCGGGCTGTGTGGCCGTGTTCCAGTAGCATTTTCTCCTGACGTTTCACCTGCATCTGTGGCTGGCACCTTCAGAGGATCCTCTGAAGATGCCAACCACAGATGCAGGCGAAATGGCAGGGAAAAATGCTACTGGAACACGGCCATACAGCCTGGGAACCCCACAACACTCCAGTGATTCTGGCTGTGAAAGTCTTCGACAAAACATTTCATGCTTCAGTTTCACTGTTTGGGGGTGTGTGTTTTTTTAAATTGTTCAACTTCATTGGAAATTTCAAGAAAAAAACATTTCATTTTGGTACGTGTATCAGAACAGTTCAGAAAACAGCTGTGATCTGGCTCTTTTCCCTGTCACTTACCAGGAACCCATTCAGCAAGCCCCGCCCCCTCTGAGCCCCAGGTGCAGTGTAGGGGAAATGAGAAGAGCCTACCTTACAAAGCTGTTGTCATTTTAGGATGAAATGCTTGGGGCATTGGAAGTGTTCCATGTGTGTGAAGAGGCAAGGTGTGTGAGGAGAGGAGGCCTGTTACTCATGATGCTGTGAATTTTCAAACCCCCCCTTGCATCTGTAGCTATTCCCCCCCCCCCCCCCCCCCCCCCCCCCCCCAGAGCGGCCGTCCAGCCTCCATATTGCCAGCAGGGGCCTTTGCTTCACAGTGCACCTTGGCTGCTAAATCTTTATCAAGACTGCAGCTAATGTGTCAAAATCAGAGCCTTTCATACATCATATCTGCTGTTGGACGTGTCGGGTGGGACAGCCACAGTCCATTACCCTGACAAACTGATTGCATTTATGAGAAAGAATGAGAGATTCCTCCAGACTCGGCGAGGACGAGGAGCAGGCTCATTGGGCGAACTCTGCATTCTGGCCAGATGGCGAGCCAGAGGGGGGCTCAGCAAGGTCGGGAAGGGGCTGACCCGGAGCAGAACTTATCTACCAGCCACAGAAACAGTCCCATCAGGACCTGGGAGAGCTCCCAAGGAAGACCGGCATTGTTCCCCCAGCCCAGCCCAGTGCATCTGACCTCAAGTGAGCACCTGCCCTCCGGTTGGGACCCAGGGGTTTCCGCGCTGCACTTAAAGGTCAGCAGATATGTGGTTTGGAGCCATGTCCTCCAGCATCTTGAGCTGGCCTTCTGGACCAACCCTTGGTCTTCTGTCACAGTTCTTTGGAGCTCGCTTGACCCCATCCCCATTGTTGTGAGGGGAAGGGAACAGAGATTTTAATCCCCTTTGAGTCTCTCTAAGCCCCACCTACCTCTCAGGGTGTTTGTTGTGAGGGGGGAAGGGCAAGGAGATTGTAAGCCCCTTTGAGTCTCCTATAGGAGAGAAAGGGGGGATATAAATCCAAACTCTTCTTCTTCTTCTTCTTCTACAGAAGAAAAAGGGTGGATATAAATCCAAACTTTTTTCCTTCTTCTAGACAAGTTGCAGAGCAGGGGTTCTAGTCCATCGTCTGAGGAGTCTGCTGTAGTCTGGCTTGAGAGGCCAGCATCACCCTTTACCTCCAAGGGGCCTTTAGAGCAACTGGACCCCTGTGGTCAGCATTGGTCTGGGGGACCACTGAGGGACAAATCCACTGACTGGCATGGAGGCCACCCCCCCCCCCCCGCACTTTGCTATCCTATCCTGCGGCATCTGTTGTTGAGGATACGCCATGCTTCAAATCCAAGGTATCCTGGCTGGAACTATCGCCATGTCCCCTTAGGGCAGTGGTGGTGAACCTATGGCATGGGTGCCAGAGGTGGCACTCAGAGCCCTCTCTGTGGGCACGTGCAAACAGAGTGCCCCCCCACACACACACACATCTAGGCTGGTCTGGGCTGCTGGGCTTGATTATTAGCCTTAAACCTAAGAACTAGTTTTGGGGAAGCAGTGTAGGTAACCCTGTTAAGTGCTGTTAAACCCCACTGATTTTCATGTGAAGAACTAAAGCATGATCCATTACCTGGGAGTAAACTCAGTTGCTGGCAATGGGGCTTGCATCTGAGTAAACCCTCCTAGGGTTGTGATTTACCCATTGGAAGAGTTGCATGGTTGCTTCAAAGCAAAGCCACCAACTACCACCAAGCTTTCTCCTGAGTAATGCACGCCTCGGAGCCAACCATTTTTTTCTAAACTAAAACCTCAGTATTCAGGTTAAATTGCCGTGTTGGCACTTTGCGATAAATAAGTGGGTTTTGTGTTGCAATTTGGGCACTCGGTCTCGAAAAGGTTCGCCATCACTGCCTTAGGGCCTTTCTCCAGTCGTTTGGTGAGAGTCTGCTTGTGCATACTCATTTCATTGTTGTGGGATAGGTTGCCACCGTGCTCCTCCTGGGATGCGCTCTTCGGAAGGCTGTGGTTGGATCTCCTCTTGGTGGGAAGAACTTTGTGCCAACAAAACGAGCACTGGCTGTGCAGTCAAAGCCACGGTGGTATTTTGAACCTTGAATCTCTGTTATTGCACTAGTAACATCAGAGCCGCCTGGAACTGGACCGTGCAGTTCTTTCAACAAAGGTAGAGGAAGGCATGAGAACCAAGCCACAAATAAAATAGATTTGTTACAAAGACGCCAGCCCTAACAGGCAAACACTGCAATGATTCAATTAATGAAGCAGTTAAGCATATAATATTGTTAAGCAAAGCAACAGTCTTTTGATGTGTTAATCATACCTGTGCCAGGCAGGAAAGGAAGAAAGAAAAGAAACATTTTTTTTCTCGGTTGAAAGGAGCAAAATCAATGACACGTTTATGTCTCAGATTCCCAAAGAAAGCAGTGGCACTAAAATCCCATTGTTATTGCTGTGAGTGGCGATTTCTATTCTTCCAGCTCCTGCTGCTGGGATCTTAGACTGGGGGCTCCGACTGGGCCTGGGAAGTCTTCAAAGATATCAGCAAGGACCTCCCTCTGCTTGGAGCTTCTGAGCTCAGTGGGCCAAGCTGGGGCCAAGGCAAGGCAGAGAAAAGGAACATCGGGCCATGGCTAAGGGCAGAGCTCGGTGAAATTCCCTCTTCCGCGTAGAGATAGTTTCAGAGTTGTTCTGCTGGTCTTCAGTAGAACAGCGAGATTCAAGTCCAGGAGCACCTTACAGATCCACAAGTTTTTTGGAGTTCAAACTTTCAAGAGTAGCTCCTAGCTCCCACATCTGTGCAGAGACCTCTTAAGACAAGCTCATCATTAGAGGGCTAAGAAATAATTAATATTATCACCATCCAGACACCACATTTTAAAAACCAACAGACAAAGCAACCACGCTAGGGAGGTGCACCACACGCACCTTGAGAAATTGCTGCTGTTTGTATCCAAACTGCAGCATAATGTAGTAGTGGATAAGAGTGGCGGACTCTAATCTGGAGAACTGGGTTTGATTCCCCCCTCCTCCACCTGAAGCCTGCTGGGTGACCTTGGGCCAATCACAGTTCTCTCTGATCTCTCCCAGCCTCACATACCTACAAGGTGCCTTTGTGGGGAGGGGAAGAGAAGGAGTTTGTAAGCCCCTTTAGGACCCTCTTCTTGGCCCATTCCTTGCAGTGGCTCCGCACCTTTGGGGAAAGCTGGCAGACACTAGCCCCTTCCCTGTGGAATCTGTTGGGGAGAACCACACCTGCTGCGTGTGTTTCCCTTGAAAAGTAGCAGAGCGGCACAGAGGCTGAACACAGGGAAGCTTACCTGGGCACACACGCGTGGCTGAGCTGGCTAGAGAGAACTTCAGACACAGAAGAAAGTCAGAGTCATTTGTAGTTTCTAATCTAATGAAAAGAGTATTTATTAGTGAACTCCATTCTGGATGGAAAGGTGGAGAGATAGGTTCACTATCTAGTCTAACCTAGCTGGATGGAGGCGGATGCGTAGGAGACACATCCTCTCCCTAGGCATGGTGAAGGTAAGATGGAGAGGTTCAGAGAAGAAGGCGGAAGCAAGGCAGGAAGTCCCTAAGAGTATCAGTCTACATCATAGAGTCAGCATGATAGAGTAAACGTGACAAATTCCTAAGCCCCTATCTAGCCACTAGCTTGCTAGTAAAAAACCCCTCTATAGGATGAGGCAGGAAACAGCGTAAAGTCCCTTTCTTCCAACAGAATCTAGCAATGTCTGATGTACAAAGAAACTGAGAAGAAGACCCAATAGGGGGTGGGCTAGAGAGGACTCTAAAGTTAGTGGCCCCTCAGTCCTTTCATGTCACCTCTTGTCGGTCCTTAGACTGATACTCTCAGGTCTAATATCCTGCTTCTTCTCGGAAGTACTTTCTAGCCAACATTTACCTTTTGCCCATTTCATCAGTGTTCTAGCTGTTTCTCTGTGGGGTAAATGGCAACACTCCCTTCCTGATCTCCTGGCTTGCTCTGGGACCCTTCTCTGGCCTCTTCTTTATTTAGAACTCTGCAGAGAGCTGCTGGAGGTGGCTAGTGAGGGAAAGCATGATCCAATCATAGAACAGCATAAAGATCATGAAACCCAACAAACTGTAAAAACCAGAGCATAAAAATAGCACAATAGTAGCCTTCAAAGACTCCACAAGACAGCCATCAGACCAAACTCTCTAGGCTGAAAAATGTAGGGTAGATCAGATGCCAGGTGAGTCAAGAGGGAGGGGCATTCCACATCCCAGGTGTCGCCACTAAAAGACCCCTGGTGCTGGTCACCATCTGGCTTACCTCTGCTGACAAGGGAGTGGGCATCACCATGTCCCCAGGAAGGGCTGCAGAAACCTCCTACAGCATAGGTGTCAAACTCGCGCCCCTCCAGATGTTATGGACTACAGTTCCCATAATCCCCTGCCAGCATAATGCTGGCAGGGGATATATGAACTGTAGTCCCACTGTATCCTGGAGAACACCAGTTGGCTACACCTGTCAATCCCCAGCGATGGGCCGGCCTGGGAGTCAGCTGAGCCCCTGCCCAGCACCGGCACTGCCTCTGCTTGCTCTGGGCAAGGAACTTCTTCAAGAAGGGGGAGGGAGGGCATAGTCAGCTGGCTGCTCCCAGAGAAGGTGGCTTTGATGAGATTGTGGTTCTTGAAAAGGAAGGCAAGGCTGGGGGGCGGGGGACGGGAGCATCGCACGAATACATGAAGGTACCTTGAACTGAATCATACCCTTTGTCCATCCATGTTAGTCTTGTCTATCAAGGCTGACCTCGAGAAAGTCTCTGACAACACACCAGAATGCAGTTTTGTGTGTCAACTCAGGTTAATCCCTATAAAGGTGATCAGGGATGTTCCAGTGAAATCACTGCCACTTCCTTCCACGTTCAGCATTTTGGGCTGGGGTCTGAGTGAATCATCCCAACCTGGCTGCATTTCCCTATTGTGTTGCCTCATCAGAACTCCACCAATAAATCACCCTGCCAGCGGGTTGCCTCTTGGTGTCCAAAAAGGGGCATCCATCCTTCCTGTCCCTTAAAATTAACTCTAAGGCTGAAGAATCACACCAGGCTCTCCCCATTGTGCATTCTCCGGAGGGCAGGCGCCTCCCTTGGGCCATTGCTGGGGGGGGGGGGGAATGGGCACGTGTGCATGGAGCTGGAGGGCTGCTTGCTTGCCCATAGAGTGTGGGGAAGGCCCTCTCAAGATAGTGTCATAAATCACGATGACACCTTCACTTGGCAAGACTGGGATGGCTGACAGAGGCTATTTATCTGAGTGTCATTGGCAGTAAACTAGGTAGGGAAGAATGAGCACAAATAAGAGAGAGAAAGAGCCGGGGGGGAGGGGGGGAGATGCCCAGCAGTATGGCTGCCCCAAATCTCCATGGACGTGATGTACAGTTCTCTCCATCGGTCAGCAGATGGAAGGCCCTAGCTGAGAGAGCCGCTTCTGTGGCGGCACCAGATCGCCCAGCAGACACACAACTCAATAGCTGAGGCCTCCCAGTTGCCCCGCTGGCTCCTTTCCCCTCCAGCCTCTGAGGCTACCAAATAATATATCATTATATCATTTAGCCTTTATTTGGCATAAACAGTATAAAATCACATCTAAATCACATCAAAATACAAGCTTGCAACATGTAACAAATGAAGTTGATTCCTTACATACTGTTGCTTATGGGATATTTCCAGCAGAGAAGTTAGCATGACCATTTCACAGAATGTAGCATCAGAATTATTTAATAGGGACACTAGTCTGCTTAGTTACGTCCAGCTTTCGTGAGGTATCATAGAAAGCAACCCTAGAGTATTTGACTCCTAATACTTGCCGCGATTTAGGACAATGGAATGGTGGTGAGTTGATGTTTCCTGAGTGATTTGCATCACATGAACACACCCTTTTGCACATTTCTAAGGTTGTTATATCCTACCTGGTGAGTATGGCAGGGAAGGGAAAACATTGAAAGTGGTGAGTGAAAAAACTCTTCTCTGATCTGGATGGGTCCAGATGGTATTACAGATGAAGGGAGGCCATTCTGTTATGTTTGTAAGGGGTTGAAAGATGTAAAAGGTGAACAAGTTTTCCGCGCTGCCAGAGTTAAATAGGCTACCAAATAATGGGCGTCATGGGAATTCCACAGGGGAAGGGCAAGTGGAGGAGCCCCCTTTAAAAACAGAACACCATCGTTTGCGCATGGCTCGTGATGTCCGGGAGGAGCCAGAGAGGCCTGCTCAATAGCTATGGGCAACTACACAATGGTTGTCACCTGAAACATCTTCTTGTGGTGGTCTGCTAGTCGGTGAAGAAGAACATTAGGTGAGATAAGTGAGACAGAAGAAACTCTCTCCTTTAAGGCTCCATAAGGAGCAGCAGTGGCGTAGTGGTTAAGAGCAGGTGCATTCTAATCTGGAGGAACTGGGTTTGATTCCCCGCTCTGCCGCTTGAGCTGTGGAGGCTTATCTGGGGAACCAGATTCCAGCCTGTGCACTCCCACACATGCCACCAGCTGGGTGACCTTGGGCTGAAGTCACAGTTCTTCGGAGCTCTCTCAGCCCCACCAACCTGACAGGGTGTTTGTTGTGGCAGGGGGGGTGGGGAGAAGAGTGTCAGCCCCTTTGAGTCTCCTTACAGTAAAGAAAGGGGGGATATAAACTCAAACTCCTTCTCCTCCTCCTTCTCCTCCTCCTCCTCCTCCTCTTCTTCTTCTTCTTCTTCTTCTTCTTATTATTATTATTATTATTATTATTGTTATTGTTATTGTTATTGTTATTGTTATTGTTGTTATTATTATTCCATTTATGCATATATCTTACAGAAAATTAAGAACTATTTTATCTATTATTTGTTAATTTAGGATTATATTTTGTAAATATTAGTTAATATACGTTTTTTCACCAGTCTGAGGTCTTTTTTTCATTTCTGTCCCTGTGTACATTTTTATATTGATAAAATTTAATTAAAAACATTTCTAGAAAACACCTCACCTATATGTGCCAGTCTTTTATTTATTGAGGCATTTCATTTCACTCTTTCATCCAAACCAAAAATACCATTTCCCGGGGTTGCTATCAACGTATTAAAAAAAAAATTAAAATGTCACTAAAATATCAAAGGAACTTTAAAACAGCAGGAGATAAAAATAAACACAGCAAGGAACGTAAAACCAGTAACTTGATATTTTTTAAAACAGTAAGCTCTGAAATGGAACTTCAGATGCGGAGAAAGTGGAGGAATGAGTCTGGGGAAAGAAACATATCTTTACCTGGCACTGGAAAGATAACAGAACTGCCACCAGGCAGACATCCAGGAGGCTGGGATACCACAGCTGGAGAGCCGTGACTGAGAAGGCTCCGTTTCCACCTCTTACCTTTCCCATCAGGTGGAAAATGGAGCAGGACCTTGGACAATTATCTCAGAAGATGTGCAGGGACATCTGGAAGCTGGTGGTTCTGTAGTTGTCCTCAAGGCATTTACTACATTAAAGGTAATGAATTGGGCCTAGAAACAAAGGAGACTATAAAGTTATTCCAACACTCCCAAGAAGAAACTTCTAACATATTTTCTGGTCTGTTTTTGGACCAGTTTGACCTAGTGATGGATGCTGACAGGATTCTGGGACCTACAAGGGCCGCTGCTTGTGTCCTGGATTATTACCCATCCCATCTAATATAAGGACCACTTCATGATCTCTTGGTGTCCACCACAGATAAGTCGCTGATTCAGGGCACCTTTCCTTGGCCACTCAGATAGGCAATTACCCATTCTCTACTTCCCTCCAAATCCCTACAGAAAAATCTCATGGCCTGTTATGGCCCTGTTTCCAGTCTGCCATTTCCAGGCAAGATGACTGAGAGAGCCGCAGAAGACCAGCTCTAGGGCCCAGGAGGAGGCACGGGGTGCTTTTCTCGGGGCTCTTCTTTTCGCAGCAGGGTCTTAGTGGGGCCTCCTCAAACTCCTCTACTGCCTGCTGCACGGCTGGCCTGCTCCCACTTCCGGGTGGCTCCCAACTTTCGCAAGATTGCTGGCTTTGTATTGTCGATCCTCTGAAGGTGCCAGCCACAGATGCAGGCGAAACGTCAGGAGAGAATGCTGCTAGAACACGGCCATACAGCCACAAGGCACAAGGCACCCCAGGAAACCACAAGGCACCCCAGTTGCTGGCTTTGTTTTTAAAGCTCTTTATGTTTTTATATTGATATTTTCATGTTAAAAACACTTCTGTGCTTTTTGCAAAAGCTAGCTCCGTGGTGGCGAACCTTTGGCACTCCAGATGTTATGGACTACAATTCCCCTCAGCCCCTGCCAGCATGGCCAATTGGCCATGCTGGGAGCAGAACAATAGTACGCCATAACATCTGGAGATATAAGTGTAAAATACTTCCCATCACAGGCTTAAACGTGAATCCTATGCCCCCTCCCAGAAATGCCTGTGCTAGGTGTTCCTATTCCTCTTTTCCAGCCACCTTCAACTTTCCCCAGCATTGTTGTCTCCCACACACGCCAGCTGGGTGACCTTGGGCTAGTCACAGCTTCTCAGAGCTCTCTCAGCCCCACCTACCTCACAGGGTGTTTGTTGTGAGGGGGAAAGGGCAAGGAGATTGTCAGCCCCTTTGCGTCTCCTGCAGGAGAGAAAGGGGGGATATAAATCCAAACTCTTCTTCTTCTTCTTTTCCAGTGACCCTTGTCTTCTCCTAACGTGACCCAGGTAGGACAGCCTCAGTTGAGTCTCTGACCTGCCTTTATGGGGCGCTGCTCGGCCAGGGCCCTGGCTCAGGACACCCAACAACTCACCTGCTCCAGAGAAGAAAAATAAGGGCCATCAGATGCCGTCTCAAAAGCTCTGCCGGCTCCTTGGTGTGGATGTTAAAGGAGGGTCAGAAGAATGTCCTTGGGCAGTTCCCCTGAGCTCATGAGAAAGGGCATCAGTGGTGACCCCGGGGCTGGACCAGGTCCCTTGAGGCTCTCTGGCTGACAGCCCCTCTGGCTCAGGCTGGCTTCCAATTGATTCTTCGCTGGGGAGAAGTGATTGGCAAGTGTGAACTTTGCCTCCGGTCCCCGGATCCAGCCCCTGCCTTTCATCAATCTTGCAGATGCGGATGAAGGTAGCTGGATCGGCCCAATTCATCAATTTGTGAAGGGAAAAAAAGCCAGCGACGTCCCAGCGTGAGTGACAGCCCCCCCCCCCCGTGTACTCGAGTGCAAAAGCAGCAGCTCCCCACCCCTGTGTGGCGGTGGGAGGGGGGTGTTTGATGGGGAGGCCTCCTGGATGACAAACTGAACCGCATTTATAAGAAGCTACGGAAAAGGGGAGGGGGCGATGGAGCTCCTTGAAATCTGTTCACCAGACATGGAAGCCAGCAGCAAAGAGCAGGGCCTGGTGCCCTCCGCTGGGCACCCTCGGCCTCCAAATGGCTGAGCAACGGCCCTTTATCCCCTCTTGCGGGAAGTGGGACTGAGATAGGCAGCAGGAAAAGTGGTACGTTCCTCCTTGAGTGGCAGAATGGGTTGTACCACTTCAAATGGCCAGGGGGGAGGAGAGGAACACCACCTTTATTAGTGACCTATTCTTTAAAAAAATCTCACTGCTCACAAGTTGGAAGCCAGCACCGAATGCAGACCTGGAACCTTTCTAACCCTGCCCCTGCCCCTCCCCAGGTTCCAGCCCCAAATCTCCAGGAATTTCTCAGCCTGCAGTTGGCAAGGCCACTTGCCTTTGGAAAACACCATTGGGGTCTGCAACCTGCAGCTCTCCAGATGCAAATGCCTTAGCAGACCAGGTGCTCAGGAGCAGCAGCAGCAGAAGGCCCTTGCTTTCACATCCTGTACGTGAGCTTTCAAAGGCACCTGGTGGGCCACTGCGAGTAGCAGAGTGCTGGACTAGATGGACTCTGGTCTGATCCAGTAGGCTAGTTCTTATGTTCTTATGTTCTTATGTTCTTATGTTCTTATGTTCGTGGACTACAAATCCCATCAACCTCTGCCAGCACGGCCAATTGGCCATGCTGGCAGGGGCCGAAGGGAATTGTAGTCCATGAACATCTAGAGAGCCGCAGGTTGCACACCAAACAATGTACATTTTCATGTAACATCTTTGAAACAGACTCTGAAAATTCCAATAATATGTGCACATTTGCGCACACACATGCGCACACACACACATAGCACACACAAGAGCCTGTGAACCAAAGTGCTAAAACAGTTGCCATCAAAGCAAACAGGAAGTTTATTTCTGTAATTTCCCTTTGCAAATTGTCTCCTGAAATGAAATGGAAAATTGTTTGAATCAATTCCTGGGGCTTCCTCCCCCCTCCCAGGGAAGCCAAAAGTACAAGTTAATGGAACTCAAATGGATCCCATCTGAATTTAAAATCCTTTCAGGAAGGGTGAGATCGCGGCAGCTGAGCTGTCGTGTGCGGGTGCGCTGCCGTCACTTTTTTCCCACCGTGAAAATTGAATAATTGATGCCATTTGAGCCACCCCCGGGTTTTTAATGATATTGAAATGTAAAGAGGGAAAAGGAGCGTAATGAGAAGGCGATCTCACAGCCCATCCTTTCATAGGCACTTATTTTGGCAGCCGAGTCGTGGGGAGCGCCCCCCCCCCCCGGCCATTTGAAGGATGGCCTGAGAAAGCACTTAATGAGCGGGCAAAAGGAAACCAGCGGGATGAGTAAATGGGCACCCATCTCCATAAATAAGATGCCAAGGAAGGTTCACCCGACTCAGCAGAAGCAGCCCGTTTTCGAGAGGGGGTAATTATTTAAATGTGAAAATCATTATAATACCGAATAGTTCCAAAGCAAATGGATGGCCTTGCTGTGCCCCCGTGAGGCTGCAGGGGAAGGCGGGGGCTTGGCGGCACTGGGATCCCCGGCTCACCTTGCCCACGAAATCCTGCCTTTGGGGTTGCCATCTAGATCTCCTAGAACCGTGATGGTGAACCTATGGCATGGGTGCCAGAGGCGGCACTCAGAGCCCTCTCTGTGGGCATGCGTGCCATCATCTCCCCCTTCCCCCGACCAACTGACAGGAAAGGGAGAAAAGCATCCCTCTTCCCCCACACCTCTCCCCCTTCCCCCGCCAGGCCCTCAGTGTAATTAGTGTAATTATTTCAGGGAGATTATTAGCATTAAACTTCAGATCTAGTTTTGGGGAAGCAGTGTAGGTATCCCTGTTAAGTGCTGTTAAACCCCACTGATTTTCATAGGAAGAACTAAAGTGCAATCCTTTACCTGGGAATAAGCTTGGTTGCTGGCAATGGGGCTTGCTTCTGAGTAAACCCTCCTAGGATTGTGATTCACCCATTTGAAACATTGCACGGTTGCTTCAAAGCAAAGCCACCGACTACCATAAACTTACTCCTGACTTAACAGCAGCACCACCCACAGCCAACCCATTTTTCCTAAAACTAAAACCTCGAGTATTCAAGTTAAATTGCCGTGTCGGCACTTTGCGATAAATAAGTGAGTTTTGGGTTGCAGTTTGGGCACTCAGTCTCGAAAAGGTTCGCCATCACTGTCCTAGAATTACAACTGACCACCAGACTACACAGATCTGTTCTCTCTGAAGAAAATGACTGTTTGGGAGGGTTTGGGATTCTGTGCATTATATTCCACTGAGGTCGCCCTCCCTCCTCCCTGAAATCCCCCCTCCTCAGGCTCCCCCATCCCAGATCTTCTGGGATTTCATCTCTTGTCACCCCTTCCCGTTCCAAAGATACATTCTATTTATTGTCGTAGACTTTCACGGCCAGAATCACCGGGGTGCTGTGTGGTTTCCGGGCTGTATGGCTGTGTTCCAGCAGGAGAGAATGCTGCTAGAACACAGCCCTACAGCCCAGAAACCACATACATTCTATTCATGGCCAGAGGCTTTGCAGGAGTCCCACACTGGCTGTTCACACCGAAGGAGTCACAAAGCTGTGCTCCCTTCCCTCCCTCTTTCCCCTTCTTCCCTTGCTTTTACCTCTGCATTTTTCATTTTCTTTTTCCCCTGTTCCTTCCCTTCCCTCTTCTTTCCCTCCCTTTTGTTTTTTAGTTTTCTCTGCTCCCTCCACACGAGCCCTTTAGTAAAGTTGTAACTGAGCGTGACAGTCCAGTGGTGGGATCCAGCCGGTTCGCACCACTTCGGCAGAACCAGTTGTTAAAATGGTGCTTGTAAACAATCGGTTTCTAAATCATTTGAATCCCACCACTGGGTGAGACCCGTGTGCAGGCTGAACTGGTGGTTGAGATATTTTAAATTTAAATAATATTTTAGAGTGTAACTTTAAAGTATTTATGATTCTATGTATTATTGTTCTGAATGATGGAAATCACCCTGACGGCTGTGAATAAATCTAGTAATAAATAACAAAAAAATAAAACAAACCCTTGTGTTGTGAAAGGGAAATGCCACAAAGGCAATAGGGCAAAGGCTTTAGGTAGCCACTGGGTCCAGGGGTGTCCCCACTCTGGTGCTTCCAGATGCTCATGGACTACAAGTCCCCATCAGCCCCCTACTGTGCCACAGGGAGTCACTCTGACTACTGGCCAGCAGGGGGCTAGCCAGCTGAGACTGATGGGGTGTAGTCCACCGAACTATCTAGAGGTACCAAGTGGGGCTGGATTTCCCACCCTCTGCCATGAAGTGTTCTTCAGTTAAAGAAGAAGAAGAAGAGTTTGGATTTATATCCCCCAGCTTTCTCTCCTGCAGGAGACTCCAAGGGGAGCTGACAATCTCCTTGCCCCTTCCCCCCTCACAACAAACACCCTGTGAGGTGGGTGGGGCTGGGAGGAGCTCTGAGGAAAGCTTTGTGAGCTAGCCCAAGGTCACCCAGCTGGCGTGTGTGGGAGTGCACAGGCTAATCTGAATTCCCCAGATAAACCTCCACAGCTCAGGCGGCAGAGCTGGGAATCAAACCCAGTTCCTCCAGATTAGATACACAAGCTCTTAACCTCCTACGCCACTGCTGCTCCTGGAACTGGAGGAAGTGCAGCCAACTGAAGAGGATCCTTCTCTGCTGACCAGACAAAGGTTGATAGAGTCAGAGTGACCCCGTGGTCCCAACTCTTGAGCCTTCCAGTGCATCTGGTTGCCGTGGCGGGGGGCAGGGGGTTCTGTTGGAAGCCTTTTGCAGCAGGACAAGGGGCTTCTGCAGGTGCCGCCTGCCATGGAAGGGGAGAGAGCCATCCGTAACAGAATGGAGGTGCAGGTTCCAACCCACAGAGTGGGCCTAGGCCAGCCACGCCTCTTATTCTCTCTGCTCCTCCATTTTTGCTGTCAAGTTGCAGACGACCTTTGGTAACCCCATGGGGGTTTTGCAGCCACAGATTAACAGAGGTGGTTTGCCACTGCCTGCCTTGGCATTGCACCCCTGGACTTCCTTGGTGGTCTCTCATCCAAGGACTAACGAGGGTGGACCCTGCTTGCCTTGCCCATGAGCAAGAAAAGGGGACAGTCCCATCCTCCACCGAACTTTTCCTGAGCCCTTTGGAGGTGGGAAAGGAACGCCATGCATAGGCCAGTCCTGTAGCTCAAGTTACCCAGGCGACCTTTGGTAACCCCATGGGGGTTTTGCAGCCACAGATTAACAGAGGTGGTTTGCCACTGCCTGCCTTGGCATTGCACCCCTGGACTTCCTTGGTGGTCTCTCATCCAAGGACTAACAGTGGACCCACCAGCACTTGCTTGCCCATGAGCAAGAAAAGGGGACAGTCCCATCCTCCACCGAACTTTTCCTGAGCCCTTTGGAGGTGGGAAAGGAACGCCATGCATAGGCCAGTCCTGGCCACCCCAGAGGCTGCAGCAGGCTGATGTCATCCTCAGTAGCCCAGCCCCCAGCCCCCAGCTTCCTGGTTCTGGTCCCAGAGTCCTGCTATTAAAAGCCAAGAGACAGGCTTGGCCTGCACTGTGCTGGCCCCAAATGAGGCAGCCTGATGCGACATAGAGCAGAACCAGGCGTGGCGGTGAAATGAGATATTCTGATGAGGCACAGGCCACAGGGAGACCTCTAGGAGCAGCAGTGGCATAGGAGGTTAAGAGCTCGTGTATCTAATCTGGAGGAACCGGGTTTGATTCCCAGCTCTGCCGCCGCCCTGAGCACTCGTGGAGAGCTTATCCTGGGAGATTCAGATTAGCCTGTACACTCCCACACCGCGCCAATGGGTGACCTTGGGCTGAAAGTCCACAGCTTCTCGAGACTCTCTCAGCCCACCTACCTCACAGGGTGTTTGTTGTGAGGGGCAAGGAAGAGGGTCATCAGCCTTGGAGTCTCCTTCCAGGAGAAAGGGGATATAAATCCAAACTCCCTCCGCCTCCCTCCTCCTCTCTTCTTCTTCTTCTTCTTCTTCTTCTTCTTCTTCTTCTTCTTCTTCTTCTTCTTCTTCTTCTTCTTCTTCTTCTTCTTCTTCTTCTTCTTCTTCTTCTTCTTCTTCTTCTTCTTCTTCTTCTTCTTCTTCTTCTTCTTCTTCTTCTTCTGCTTCTGCTTCTGCTTCTGCTTCTGCTTCTGCTTCTGCTTCTGCTTCTTCTCTAGGTATCTATGCATGTGTGTGTGCGCGTGTGCGTGTATGGCTGCAAATGGATGTGCATATGTGTATATATTGTTTCAGGAAACAAAACATCTTTTGGGTGGTCCAGCATATCCTAGCTGCTTTGTTTCTTATCCCTGCGCTCATTGCTGTTGGCTGGTTTGTGTGGGCCTTGGGCAGTCAGCATCAGTTCTTGTGCCAAAGAGGGCAGGTGGAAACTGTGGGGGAGAACTTTGATGCCAGCTATGCCAGAAGGTGCCATTGGAGACCGAGGCGGGGGGGGGGGGAGGATCTATTGAAACATGAAGTCAGATGATCCACAGGTATGACTGACCTTGTGTCCTGCTGCATGTCCTGTTTCCAGACGGAGTGATTTTCGTGAAACCGAGATAGTCTTTCACCAAATCTAGAAGCTGGGAGCGGAAACTGGGGGCCATAACATTCGTTCCAAAACTGCGCCCAGTCCTGTGTTTTATGGCAGTTTCTGCTCTCAGTTTCCTGACCTTGATTTACGGAGTGTTGGATCACAGCTGCCACATTTCATGCGCGATCATCATCATTGCGCTGCATGGAAATCATCTTCATGCATGAACAAAGAGGAAGCCTCTCCTCCTCCTCCCCCTCCTCCTCTTGTGTAAATTATTTCCATTGTTTCCATATCTGCAGAATTTATCTTTGGGGCCTGGATGTGGCCAAGGAACTTTCTGCAGCATCTGTCGGGGAGAAGATTCACAACGTTTCCAAGAAATCAATGGCTTTCTGGTGCATTACAAATCTCTCTCCTTTCTCCAAATGGATGGAGGTTTGTAGCGGGGGTGGGAATTGGGAGCAAATCAAGAGGGAAAAAAATACTGAAGTCTGTCCAAGGCACTCCAGCTGAAAGCACCGGAGTAGGGCTGTGCTTTTGCTTTGGGTCCCTATAAGAACATAAGAACATAAGAACAAGCCAGCTGGATCAGACCAGAGTCCATCTAGTCCAGCTCTCTGCTACTCGCAGTGGCCCACCAGATATATCTTGATCTATCAAGATCAAGCCCTCAGGCTGGCCTTGGGCATTCTCCTGGAGCTCCACAGCAATCTCACCTGAACATGCTGGACAAGGTTAGGGCAGGAGATCCTGCACTCAGGTGCTGGAAGAACGGCCTCTGGGCCTGTAGGCTACGTGTGCCGCTCCAGCTCCCCATTGCACCCCCTAGCGATGCCTGCCTCTTCACCTGAGCCTGTTGGCCTACTGTGTCTCCTGACCCAGCCCTCTTGTTTGCTGAGCTCAGTCGTGGAAACGGAGCTCACCAGGATGAAGCCTGGACTTCTGATCTTGCCTTCCTTGACTCAGCCTGGTTCCTGGGGGCTCTGCTGATTTGCCCTCTAGCTCTGGGACGCCTCCGTGGGACCCTGCCTCTGTCTCCCATTGTTGAAACTGAGCCAACGGGCCATTCCTGTGTGTCCCCTCTGAGAGGCAAGACTGGATCACAGGCAAGGCAACCCGAACACTATTTGTACAGGTCAGGAGGTCGGGCCAGACTGGCTAGTGGCTATCCAGTTACAGCCAGGCTGGGAGCTTCCAAAAGGCTGGGCAAACTCTTGGACTGACATTACACAAGCGCTGACCCGGAAAACCCCCCCCCCCAAACCTGATTCTCTTTAAGTTTCTCCAGAATTTCTGAAACTGCCGGTCTTGAAGAAAGGTGGGTTTGCAATTACCCTTCCAGCTTCGACTGCATTGCAAGGCTTATGTCTGAAGGCCGAAAGTGGAACGCAGAGGAGGAGCAGAAGTCACTCCATAGCAGCACGACATGGCAGCAAAGGACAGGACGCAGCTTGGGGTGAGGGCCGCACCCCTCTGCCTCCCCCCCTCCACTGTTTTCCCAAACCAAAGTGGGGCTTGGCTCCCCCTATGCCACATTCCTAATCTGAATTGGGCTCCGACAGTGTTTGGAAATGGAGTTCTCCCCTGGAACTCACCTCTGCAATGCTGCCATAATAGCAGGCAGCAGAACCCTGCTCAGAGGAGCTGTTTACAGGCTGTAGTCAGACTTGGGCTGGCAGCACCCTGGAGAGCTCCCCTCAGCCCAGAGGCTCATGCTGGACTTGGCCGGCAGAGAAGAAGAATTTGGATTTATATCCCACCTTTCTCAAGGTGGCTTACAAGCTTCTTTCCCTCCCCCCCCCCCCCCACCAACAAACACCCTGTGAGGTGGGTGGGGCTGAGAGAGCTCTGAAGAACTGTGACTAGCCCAAAGTCACCCAGCTGGCATGTGCTGATGTGCACAGGCTAATCTGGTTCACTAGATAAACCTCCACAGCTCAAGTGGCAGAGCAGGGAATCAAACCCGGTCCCCCAGATTAGAGTGCACCTGCTCTTAACCACTACGCCACTCTAGCTCTCCAAGTCTCCTTGCGTACTTACCCAGACGGGCCACAACCTCTGAATCCGAAGTGCCAGAGTCCTTGGCTCTCCTTTCTCATCCCCGATCAGCTTTATTCAGTAATTGGAATGAATAATCCATCTGTTCCCGGATCTCTGTGAGACTCCTGGGAAGTTTTCAATCCCCAGGTTGACGCAGAGAGAGTTTTTGAAAAGAAGCTGCCTTCCTAGCAACAGGGCGGCAGTGACGGGGTGGTGGCTGACAACATGCGGTGGAGCTAATGTTTAAACCCAGCACTTCCTGAGTAATTAGGTGTTCATTAATGATGTAAGAAATGGGCTGCCATGCCAAAAGAGAGATCGAGAGAAGCACAAGCGTTGCAAAGAAGCCTTCTCTTGAAAGAGCTTTGTGCCAGACCGGCTTTTTAAATTCTTCTCCTCTTTAGTTATGAATTGATTGAATATATTGTTCGGGTTTTTTTGTAGATTATCATATTTTGTTATAACAAGTTGTGTTTCTTAGTATCATTCAGTTTGTAAGTATAATTTTAAAAATATTTTGGGTTGCGGGTTTCCTTGTGGACTTTTCTATTTAGTTTCATTTTTATCATTGTTTCAGAATGAGCCTTGAAGTTTCATTACAAGGTCGGCATTGAGTCTAGATTTCCAGCTAGCTTGTTCTTGTATAGATGGCTGGTTTGTCACACACTTGTAAACTTGTGTACATTTCCATTTACGATTGTAATGAAACATATAAGTGAAAAGTCTGTTGTTATTGCACCAGCTGGGGGCTGTATTTTGTCAGCATTAAGCTGTCGCCTTGTGGTACAATTTTGTCCTCTACTGCTTTGTGGCTGTGCGTGCCACCCCCTTTGTTCATTAGGGTGGAAACACACCTAATATGCTGTACTCCCTCAGATTTCACTAATCCTGGTCTGTGTCTGATTTGATGTCTCGCGCTGATTTTATCAGTCTGTACTAAGCTTTTCAGATGTCTCTTCCTATGGACTGTTTCCAGTGTGTAACTTAGTGAGAAAGGGGGACTATGAATATGACCAATCAATCAGTTGAGTCTGGCAGCAACTCAGCCTCTCTAACTAGCCTCTCTAAATCAGGTGTTTGTGTAGGACGGTAGCAACAAACCAGAAGCCAACCTAATAATGCCAGGAAAGGTATATTACAGTCCCGAGCCTGCTTGGAAAGTCCGTCCCCCCCACCCCCGATCTTGCTCCCCTTCCTTGGACTGGCAATTAGCACTGTTTCCGTGGGGGCTGCGGCTGCAGCAAGGGGGCTGTGCCCGCAAGCAGGGCTGCCCGAGACGTTGGCCCAGCAGAAAGTCAGAGCTGCAGAGCGGGCCCCTCGCAGAACCACCCCTTTTCCTATAGAAGCCGGCAGGATGCTAAACAGCTGAGCTGATCTGTATCAGGAGACCTGTTATTTGTCAGGGTGGGGGGAACCTGAAGGGGCCCTTGACCGCTAGAGTTTTGGCAGCATTAACATTTTCCAGAGAGATGCTATAATCAACAGGAGAAAGCCAGCAAGTCAAGGAGAGAGGCGGCTAATTGGCTTACAAGGAACAACCAGTCTGGCACCTGGGATTCTGTTGATCCAGGGCAGCTTACGGCTGCCCACGCTGCTTTTGCACACCGTCCAATTCGGCCTCGTAGTGGCTACCGAAGGCATAAAGTTCACTGCAGCGCACTGGGAACGAGCCACTTAATTCAATGCCAGTCATTATCTTGCAAAGGGCAGTGTGTGTGCGTGCGTGCGTGCGTGCGTGCGTGCGTGTGTGTGTGTGTGTGTGTGTGATCTCTGCTGCAGGGGCCTCTGTGCCCTGGCTCACCAGTGGGCACCATCGGAAGACTCTCTCGGGGCCTTGTGGGGATTAGCTGACAGGCTCCAAAGAGCAAAACAATCCGGCCTCTGTGGAAAGTGCAGACAAGAGCCGGAAGGCCACAGCAGAGGCGAGGTGTTCTGACCTCAGTCAGAAGTTTGGAGCGTTTGCAAAAGGCTCTAACAAGACCAGAGAGCCATTTTCAAGAAAGATTGGCAGGGAGAGGGACGGCGGGGGTGGGGTGGGGTGGGGATCTTCCTAAAACTTTAATCTCTGACCTGCATGAGGAAGTCAGGATAATGGAAAACTTCAGATCGGCAAACAGGCTGGTTTTTGTCAGCTTTTAACACATTTCGGTCAGAATCCACGCAGAACCACTAAAAAGCAACAAAATGTCTGATAATAGAGCTCCTTTGCCCACTTCCCCCTCCTCAAAAAACATGACCCCAGCCAAAAAGGAGCTGCCAGTCAGATCTGATCAGTTACCACTTTTGTGCTGATACTTAAATTCTGTTTATTTTTTCTGTTAACCTCCATTCGATACACTGCACACTGCTTTGTTGTGAGTGAGAAGTTATTACAAAGCCTCATATTCTATGGTATGTTTTATATTCATTTATTGAATTAATTAATATTCCTCCTTTAAACTCACAGCGGCTTCCACCTTTCCTCTTCTCCTCTGTTTTGCCTGGGCTGCAATCCTGTGAGGCGCGTTAAGCTAAAAGCAGGCGCCTTGCCCAAGATCGCCCAGCAAGCTTCCCTTACAGAGTGGGGATCTGAGCCTGGATCTTCCAGAGACTAGTATGACTCTCTTAACCACAACACCGTTGTAGTCGACCCTTACAGCGGTCAATAAGAACAGACGAGGCAGCGGAGGGCCAACATCTGGTGGAGATGCAGCCAGCAGTGGGAGACCGGAGGGTCCCGTGTTCCCTAAGCGAATCTCCCGTCTGCAGTTCCTGGCACCTTTTATTGTTATCCCTATTGGGAAGTGGGAGGAGGGACCGGACGGGAGTTCAGGAAGCCGAGGTCCGAGGGGAGATCATCATGTGATGTATGATCTCATCTGGCTACGTCTTGGAGTAGCCCGTAAGCGTCCTGAGCCCTAATCCCTCACCTGGGGGGCAAGAGACCATTGTCCCTAAGCCCGGTGGTGAGCCAGGCAGTTCAAACCCATTGACTCATGGGGGGGGATGAGGAGTGGGGGGGGGGGAGTCACGTCACGGCCAGCAAGGCAGCGAGTCCCGTTAAGCGTCCCAACGTTCTACCTTGGCGCTACTGCACAGGTCAGCAGTGCACTACTACATCTCCTCCTTTTTACATTTTAGAAAAAAGGGGGGCGGCGAAATGCTAAAGAGGTGATTTAAGGGGCGGCTTGTCTCCTCCAGCGTTTGAGTCCAAACTGACCAAGCTGCTTGTGTAACATTAGGGAACGAGAATTACGTGAGGGTGGGGAAATTCGAGGGAGCTTCTTACACATGTTACAAGGCAATATTAGACCGCATTAGATGAAGGAAACAAGATCCGATAGCAAAGACACTGAATTAAATAATGCAAAGCTGTACAATAGCACTCAACCATCCCTCCCGACGAAGCCAGCTCAGAGGGCTGACCACCAATGGGGCAAACATCATACTTCAGGATTAGATACAGCTTCTGGCAGCTCCACGCACTTTCATGTGAATCAACTGGGAATTATCAGAAGATTAAAACAACATATGTATGTACATTCACCACAGCCTTGGTGGTGTAACAGCAATAGTAATCAATAAGCGGCCACGGTGTCTAGGGTGCGGCAGTAGCGGGATTCCTGTTGCTGGGAGGCCAGAGGCGTCCAGGCTGATTGGAGGTGGAGTTGATGGACCCATAGGGAGCACAAGGCCAGCCGGCCAATGGTCTTAGCATTGTTGGGAAGCGAGCCCGAGGGACTCCCACTAGGAAGTTGCAAAGGAGGCGAACTCTGCCGAGGAGAGGGAGCAGCCGATGCAGCTCCCGACAGGAGGGTCGAAAGGCAAGCGGGCTTGGCCCGTGGCGGCGGAGCTCCGAGGTGGAGCCACAGAGGTGGAGGCGATGGTGAGGCGACTGAGGCAACAAAGAGTTCCGGCAAGGAATTCCAGGCGGGAATGTAGTTAAACGTCCTCTCCCACTTGGGTCCAGAACCAACCCTGGGGAGCAGGATGTTCCGAACCACGGGGGGGAATGTCCTCCATGTGTGTGCAGTTCCAACTAGCCCGAGCAGCGAATGGGCCAGAGCCGGTTCCCGTTGTAGCTGCGCCCGGTGATGCAGAGTACAGAGTGTTAGAATGCGTGGTTAGCGACAGTCTTGGTAACAAGGAGAGCACCAGCAGGAGGGGTTTAGGGTGACAGGTCCCCAGTGCAGCTCATAGAGTATCTGATGGATGAGGCATTCATGAGGGAGCTCAGCCCAGACTCTACTAGGAAGTCTCGAGGTGCTTTGGAGGCGGGGAGCAGGCAGGCAGGAGCAGCAGGCTCCCGACTCCTAGAGTGCTAGCCCAGGCAGAAAGATGAGGCGTTGGCAGCTGACAGCAAACTGCTCCCAGATGTTGGTCTAGTGCAGCTTCGTCAGGGGTGGCGATGCGCCCTCCATCGGCAGGAGGCAACAGAACAGGCAAAGGATGGCCCGGTTACCGAGAGTTGGCGGTAATGTCCTTAGCAGGAGAAGCCGGCACAGAGGGTTCAGTGTGCCGGGGGGTGGTCCCTGCTGGCTGCCCAGCAGCTCCTAGGAGCTTGGTTGGTGAGTGCAGCCTTGGCGTCTCCCAGGTCATCCCGAGGTCCCTTAGGCGTTAGCGACAGCGTTCCTATTATTGAGATAAGCTGGGGCGGGATCCCTCTAGAAGAGATGTGTTCCATCTCCGGGATGGGGGTTGGTTTCCTCCCTGGCGCCATTCCATGGAGTTGGCCCTGTCATGGCAGTCCCGGAGTCCACAGGGGGCCTGTATAGGAAGAGGGACTGAAACACACCCCCCCCTCTTCCCAGGTTACAGCGAGGAGGGCAGGTCCCACCAGGCTCAGTTCATGGCCCGGATGGCGGGAGAGGTGAGGATTAGGTGGTCCGAGTTTAGAATTTAGTATAAGAAGGAAGAGAGCTTGTTTGCAGCCTGTGAAGGTTGCACAATACAATCCTCCTGGGGGCATACTCTCCTCTTTCTTTGGTTGTTTGGCAGGAGAGGGCAGGAGGAATTGCAGAAGCGACCCTGGGTGGGAGTAGCTTCAGAAGCGTCATCAGGAGTGCGTCCAAAGGCGGGGTCCGAGGCCTCTCCAAGAGGAGGAGGAGCAGAAGCCCGGTCCACAGGGGATTGTGGGTATCTATGCTTAATCAGCAACACAAAGGGGGGCTTTAGGAGCACACTTTTGGGGGGGATGGAGGTCATCGAGAGAATGAAGAAGCAATCCAGTGCAATGGGAGCCAAATTCCTGCTTTTACACAAAGGAAAGGGGAGGGGGGGTTCTTTACAGGGAGTTGCACTTACCGTGACCTTGGTGGCTAATACAGGAAGCTGGATGGTGCTAAAAGTTTTTTGATCCAATTATCTTTCAGGAGATGCTGCCGCATGAGAGCCACTACGAGCCAAGCTGTCTTAGAAATGACAATGGTGTCTCAAATGCGTGCCACTTCCCCTTAAACTGGGAGCCTATGCAACCCAGTGCTGCAGTATCAGGACGAGCCCAGATTTTTTAATCTAGGGAGAGACCCAGTCAGCCAATTGGCCCTCCCGCCTCTACTGGTCTAGAAAAACAGAAGGGAGAAGGAGGGAGGAAACAGTTTCCCTTACAGTGGCAAGCAGTCTTAGGAGAGCGACGGTGGGATCAGTGATCTGTGGCTTGACTTTACCCATCCCAGACCAGAGTCGTTTTAACCCTGACTCAGGGTCCCTTCCCAGAGATTGACATGGATGTCCTACAAAATGATGGGAGTGACTGTGAGCTACCGCTTTCGAGCCCTGGGCTGTTGACCGTGGCCAGGCGGATGCTCCGTCTAGGCGGTCTGTCACCACCCCAGATGTGGGCAAGCCTCGGTCGGCCACTGGTCGGAGCCCTCGGCTGCTGATAGCCCGGTAACATCAGCGGTGTCCACCAGGCCCTTGAACTTACATCCCTTCTATAGCGAGCTCCAGGTATGGCGGGAGCTCCCGATAGAAGCGTTCCACTGCTGCGGCGGTGGTGTGGGGCTGCGCCATGTTGGCTGCACTGGGGCTCGTAGCCTTTGTGGGTCGGTGGCCGGGCAGCGCATGGGGCAAGAGGTAGCTGGCGCTGGCTCCGGCGAGCAACTCCTGTGGGATGTTTGTCCAGACCTGGAGGTGGATGGGTCCCTTAGTGCGTGGAGTGGAGTCACTCGGGGCGATGAACAGTCCCTGTTCAGCGGCAGAGGCCTTTGGCAACACTAGCCCAATTGTCCCGGTAGGGATGGGCTCGTCATACTGGGTTGGGGCTGACAAGAACCTCGTGGGGAACTTAGGAGATGGGCTGGGTGCATGCGGCGAGATACCCGCGGTTGGTTTTGGCAGGGGCCTTGGCGTTTGGAGTCTGCTCTAGTACTCTCCCTCCCTTGGTCCTGGGCTGGGAGAGCGCCGGGGAGGCAGTTTTCCAGCGGGCAGTGGATTTCTCCAGTGGAAACCTTTCACAGCAGCACGTGGGCACGGGTTTTGGTGGCCTTCTCACTCCTGGGGGGAGGACCCTCCTCCATCGAGGTTGGTTGTAGGCCCCAGCCGGGGCTGCCTACACTCCCGCCGGAGAGGTGTCGAGGTGCTGCCGCAGTTAAAGCAGTCATCTGGGGCTGCCTCCCGCCCGGAGGAGAGTGCTACTTGTGAGGAGGCCAGCTTGGTGAAGCCCGAGGAGGGATCCCGATGTCACAGCAAGCCTTAAGCATGTCGACCAGTTCAGGATTTTTGCCCAGGCCGGTGGTGCCCTCACGGCACTCCATTAGGCGTTCTCCTTTGCGAGGCGCATGAGGCTACGTTTGGAGCCTCCCTGCATCTACCTGCACCTCTTGGCTTCCTGGAACCTGTTCACAAAAAAAATCGGCATGGGGCTCTTAGGGTTTTGCGGATGGAGAGAAAACTCGTTAGCTGGCCCGGCGTTAGAGGACCTTAACAAAATGCCTTAGGCACTCAGAGAAAGCGACCGTAGAGGTGGCCTCAGGCAGGTTCAATCTGATGGTTAGGGTTGGCGAAAGCATGAAGCCATAAAGCTGCAGCGGCGGTGTAAGCGCCCAGAATTGCTTCTCTGTTTGAAGTACTGCTAAGTAGGAACTCACTTTCCAGACCACAAATTATTGCAGGGGCTCAGGAGCATCACGAGTGAGATCTTCAGTCGTCTGGAACCATTAGGTGGTTCCTTGGAGGTAGCCTCCAGCATGCCTCTCCATTGGGGCTAGTGACTCCCTACGTCCCGCATTGCTAGGGAGCTCAGTGAGGAATGTTATAGTTCAAAGGCGATTTTCGACAACCCGCCCGGATGGCATCACCCTCCCCTCAGTATCTGTGAAGTGGGCCGGGGCACAATGCAAGAATCGGCGTGTCTTCCGTCCAGAGTTTCTCTTCTGCAGATGGTGGCTATCACGTTCTCGCGAGAGTTTGAAAACCAGCGCCATTCGTGAAGCTGGTGAGGAGAGTCATTATTTGGAAAATGGCGAACAAGGGGGAGGCGGCTGAGCCGGAGAGTTTGAATTGGTGAAGGCCGAGGGGGGCAGAAGGGACAGGCGTCAATTAGTGGATAGAAAATTCGAGGAGTTGAAATTGAAGGTGAAAGATCGAAGGCTGACCTACAGCAAGGGGCCATTGGTCTGCAGGCTGATGGCGACAAAACATTGTCTCCATTCAGTAGCAGCGACATCGTGAGGCTGTCTTGAAAGAGTCGCCCGATGTTTTCCCAGTCAGCAAGATTCAATGTCCCCCTCTGGGTACCATGGACACTGAGCTTCAATCTCTCAACCAATTTGCGCGGCTCACTTCTCTTCGGGGACCCTGCAGCATTTCGTTACTTTCAGTTCGTCCAGCGTGCTTGTCATAAGCCTACTTTGCAAGCTCCCATACTCACCGGTGTTCCGTCCCGGACGAGAAGTGTCTAGGGCCAGCGTGTCTCTGGATCGCGCCGATCAGAGGGACAGGCGATGCAACGGTGGTCCCTGGATGCGCTGATCAGGACTTCGGTATAGCGGCCGCTGAAGCTGACGGTGGAAGCAGGGGTGGAAGGATTGAGGATTCCGGGTTTCGGCACCAGCTTGTAGGTAGACCAGCGGTCAGCGTAAGAGCAGGCGAGGCAGCGGAGATAACATCTGGTGGAGATAAGCCAGCAGCGAGAACCCGGAGGTCCGTGTTCCCTAGCCGATCTCCGTGCGGTTCCTGGCACCTTTATTGTTATCCCTGGCCAGAGTGTAGGAGGGAGGACCCGGGGGGAGTTCAGGCGGGAGGGTGAGAGATCATCATGTGATGTGTATGATCTCATCTGGCTACGTCGCGAGGAGGGAGGGCGTAAAGCGTCTAGGCTAACCTCACCTGGGGGCAAGACCATTGTCCCTGCGCCCGGTGATTGAGCCAGGCAGTTCATGACCCGTGACTCATGGGGGGATGAGGAGTGGGGGTGCGATGCGACCGGCAAGGCCGCGGGTCCGTTGGCGTCCCAACGTTCTACCACGGCGCTGCTGGGTCAGCAGTGCACTACTACACACCGTGCCAGTGCTCCAAGAGTCCGGTAGTGTTTCTTGCATCCTGTTCTGGTGGGGCCCCAACCTGGATACCCTGGGCTAGCTTGGTCTCACCAAAACTCATAAGCCAGGGGTCTGCAACCTAAAACATCCAGAATGTTCATGGACTACAAATTACATGTCCTCCCATCAGCCCCTGCCAGCATGGCCAATTGGCCATGCTGGCAGGGGCTGATGGGAATTGTAGTCCATGAACATCTGGAGAGCCGCAGGTTGCAGACCCCTGTCATAAGGTCTCCTTTGGCCTTTAGATCGGGCGCCTGTGTGTGTGTTTTACACAATTTTTGTTGTTTAATCTACATTGTATTAATTGCTGCTTGAGTTTTAATGAGTTTAGATTTTACGTTATATTGATTTACTGTTCTGGAAACAGTCGTGCTGTGAGCTGCCTCGAGCCCTTCGGGGATGAGGCGGCCTATAAATTTAATAAATAAATAAACAATAAATAAGCTAAGCCAGCATTTGGACAGGAGACCAGAAAGAATTGCCAGGATCGTGAGATGGAGCCTGCAAAGATACACCCAATGCCCCCCCCCCCTGCGCCCATTTAACTAATGGAGCAGCTTGGAGGAGCAGGGCCAAGGAGAGGGCTGTGGGGACGAATCTCCGCCCCCTCATGATCAGCTGGTATGTGCCCAAGGACATGTGACCCCCACATGTCCCCATGATGAGCACTCTGCCTCTGGTCCTGAGCAACTCTGCCCCTTCCTCCCCAAATAGGAACGTCTCTTGCCTTGAAAATCCCAAATGTGTCTTGATAGCTCCCCCCACCCCAATTCTGGTGGAAACTACCTTGAGAACCTTTGGCTGTGGGGCAGGACAGGAATAGATCAGTAAGCAAAGAGACCCATCGTGTGTCCCTCCTGCTCCCAAGGGCTCGTTCCTGGCAGTGGGGGGGGGGGGGTTGGCTTTGAATCTCAGCTGCCAGCAATTACTTTTTACCTACAGGAGAGTTCCAGGTAAATGGCCCTCTGTGCCCCACCCCCACCCCCCTACCCGTGCTCTCACTCTTCAAAACACTTCATGGATATTCTTACCCTAACCACGTCAAGGAGGCCACCATGATGGTTCCCATGTTGCCACTGGGGAACAGAGACTGAGACTGTAACCTCTATCTGTGGGTTCTGTGGGGCAGAACTTGGAATGAGTTTGCAACAACAAATTTTAAAAACAAAATGGTTTACTTTCTTAACATATAACATCAACATTTAACATCACACTTCAAGGTCCTGTTCAGGTTGCATTTTCAAGTCCTTATATTTACTGATACTGCCAAGTCCAATTCTTCTTTGCAAGTGGGTTGGCTCCTGAAGACTCCAAGGGCTTGATGAACAGGATTCAACATGATGAAGGTTTCCAGGAGAACTCTCACCCATTACAACCACAAAAAAGAAGCCCTGAAACAATAAACTCCAGCATTTACAACATACTACCTTCCCATTAGTTCCCAACAACATTGCAGTTACCTTAACAAGGTGTTAAGGGCTTATACAAACCAAGGTCCAAGTCTGGTAGCCTCGTCTCCTCCAAACTACATGAGGTCTGCAGCCTCTTGCTGCTTTGAGTCTCCACCTCTTATTGGGTCAACCCATTCTGAGCATGGGGGTTACAAGACCACCAGGGCTGGCTCAAGGTATTTGGTCACTCCAACCAAGGGATACTCATCCCCCCCTCCTTGGCCTGAATCACCTCTAGCAGAATCCAAACTTCCAAATGGATCAGTCTGGGTAGAGCTGAAAACCAGGAGAGGAGGCCAACTTCCTGCCATGCCGCTGCGGGCTTTGAGTGCGCTGAGCTCATGCAGAGCCACTCCGAGTGGTCAGCCACTTGGCTCAATGGGAGAACTGGCCCTGGCTCGGAGTGAAAGGAAGCGACTTGCCTGAGTCCATGAAGGGAATTTGGGGTGACTGAGATGAGATTTAAGCCAGTGACCTCCCAGATCATGGCTCCCTGTGCGGGGGGGGCGGGGAGGGTACAAGGCATGCAGAGGCTGCCAGCCCACTGGGGCTCAGAAAGCCCAACGTCCAGGGCCTCTGCTGAGCAGAGAGACCTTAATTCCCGCAGTTTCTGCGTGCGTATAAGGGGGGCACATGCGCGCGGTAACTCGTTTTTCTGCAACGTTCCTGAAAGCAACGGAACAGATGCCCTTCAATTTTGTTTCAATAAGAGACCCTGGAAAATCTCCTTTGCAAATAATTGGGTAACTTTTCCTGCCACTTCCAATTTGACATAGTAACTTTCTTCTTTCGCTACCATGAAGGGTGACGAAACTTGTACAAGGAAAAAAGGGTTCATTTACTATCAGAGGGTCTCCCCAGAGGCAGGTCTTGTTCTGTCTCCCTCGTTTTCTTGCTATGCTGCCTGGAGGCATTTTCTTGTCAAGGGCTGAGAATTAAAATCCAAAGGCACGCTTGCTTGCTTTCAAGTGGCAGAAACAACAGGAACCGGCACAGCTTCTGGGGCGACTGTTCTGAACCTTGGAAGACCAAGTTAGAGTTGCCAGCTCCAGTTGGGGAATCCCTGGAGGTTCCTGGTGCAGAGCCTGGGGGAGGAGGCAAAGTTTGGGGAGGGGGAGTCGCTCTGCAGGGGATGTGACGCCATAGAGCAGGGGTGGCCAACCTACGGCACTCCAGATGTTCATGGACTGCAATTCCCATCATAAGAACATAAGAACAAGCCAGCTGGATCAGACCAGAGTCCATCTAGTCCAGCTCTCTGCTACTCACAGTGGCCCACCAGGTGCCTTTGGGAGCTCACATGCAGGATATGAAAGCAATGGCCTTCTGCTGCTGCTGCTCCCAATCACCTGGTCTGCTGAGGCATTTGCAATCTCAGATCAAGGAGGATCAAGATTGGTAGCCATAAATTGACTTCTCCTCCATAAATCTGTCCAAGCCCCTTTTAAAGCTATCCAGGTTAGTGGCCATCACCACCTCCTGTGGCAGCATATTCCAAACACCAATCACACGTTGCGTGAAGAAGTATTTCCTTTTATTACTCCTAATTCTAATATGCCAATTGGTCATGCTGGCAGGGGCCATAGTCCATGAACATCTGGAGTGCCATAGGTTGGCCACCCCTGCCATAGAGGATGCCCTCAGAAGTGGCCATTTTCTCCAGTGGGAAGGCTTCTCTGTAGTCTGGAGAGCCAGTGTAACCCTTCGGAATTCCAGTTGCCATCCTGATTTGGGTCCTAACAAGATAACATCAACTTTTCAGAGCGCCTTGCCTTCAACACAAATGTCAGGGGGATGTTTATCTAAGTGAGTGAAGTGCATTCTTGAATTCATGTAACCATCAGATATAACCAGTCAATGCCTCTTTGCTATATGTAACCGGCCTGCTATATGGTACCACTGCCATCTGTGCATTCTTTCCTTGACCTGTGCTTTAAGACTTTGCATGGTTTGTAGTAAACTAGGCATCCCCTGCATCTCCTGTCCCGTGAGAAACTACTTACAAGGAGTTAACTTGTCGTGGGCAGGAGACATGGCGGCTCCTCCTCAGTGGTGGGATCCAAAAATTTTAGTAACAGGTTCCCTTGATGGTGGGATTCAAACAGTGGCGCAGCGCCAATGGGGCTGGGCGGCTCACAATGGGGGTGTGACCAGGCATTCCGGGGGCGGGGCATTAATAATTTCCCTGTTAGTGTAAAAAATTCTTACTGTAAGAAAAAAGTTCTTAATTTCCAGCTGGTATCTTTCTGTCCATAATTTAAACTCATTATAGCTAGTCCTATTGTCTACTGCCAACAGAAACAACTACTTCTCCTCTAATTGACTGCCTGTCAAATACTTAATACTTTCAAATACTTAATTTTGTTTCTAGAAATCAAAAGAAGGATACTTTCCTTAAACAAGGAATGTTTTTAAAACAGCCCAACAGGGAGAATTATCCCATTTTCTACCTTCGCTAACCAGCCACATAGGAAACAACAGGGCTTTATGATTGTTGGACCTAATGGAATTTCTAACGGAAAAGCAGACCCAATTAGTAACCCCCTCTCGGCACACACAAGTAATTAGTAGCCCACTCTCAGGAACTGGTGAGAACCTGCTGGATCCCACCTCTGCTCCTCCTTCGCTATCTGCTGCTGACCTCGGGTCAGTCCCGGTTGCAGAGGCTGCTTCTGGGAAGTTGGGAGGGGGGATTCCTGGGAGGATATGTGGGAGTGTAGATGCCAGCTTTGTTAGAACTGGCTTTACCAAATATGGTGCTTGAATACCTCATCAATAAACGCTGCTGATTACTACTTCAGAGTCTATTTATTGTCTTAAGGCTCCAAGACCTGACACAAAGGAAGTGCAGACACGCCTGGAATTGGTGTGAACTTCCCGTTCAATGTGTGTTGAAATTCAGCACGCCTTCCGCTCTTGGAGCTGTGATTGTGATGTCAAACGTCCTCTTGTGGTCCATGAATCAAGGGGAGGGCACTCTTAGGATTTTTTTAATGGTTTCTAAAGCCCAGAGTTCTGCCTTTGTCAATCAGCAATTGTCAAAAACCAGTCTTTTCAATAATTGTGAAGGAGTGTTTTTTCTTTTCGGTCTTTCCGTTTCTTTTTTTGGGAAAGGAAACATCTGAAGGAACCCGCCTTTCACAAGAGATGCAGGCAGGTTCTCTCCTCCCTGTCAATCAGAGCTCCACTAGACATTGTTCTGATTGGCAGCACCTGGAAGCAGGCCAGGCTTGGTTTGGGAATGGAAGGGTGGCGCGTGGCTCAGACACCAGCCCCCCCCCCCCCCAATGGCCTTCTCTTGTCTTGGAGAGGGGGTGCTGGCAGGGGAAGAGCTAGGCTGGATCTGAACACAAAGGGATCTGTTTAATCCTCTGTCTCTTCCCCCCAGCCATACGTTTCCAGGAAACCCATACACTGGGCACAGAGGCGCAAGGCTCCTCATGTAGTATTTTGTATGTTTCCCCTGAACATGGAGGTTCTAGTTAGTGGCCACAGTTATCCCAGGCCAGCTTAATCTACTAGTAAAATTAGCAGATGCTACGGGCCCTGCATTTTCAAAGGCCCTGCATTAAATGTTGGCATTTCAATATATTTTCATGAAGGAGAAGGAGAAGGAGAAGGAGGAGGAGGAGGAGGAGGAGGAGAAGAAGAAGAAGAAGAAGAAGAAGAAGAAGAAGAAGAAGAAGAAGAAGAAGAAGAAGAAGAAGAAGAAGAAGAAGAAGAAAGAAGGAAGAAAGAAGAAGAAGAAGAGAAAGAGAGAAGAAGAGAAGAAGAAGAAGAAGAAGAAAGAAAGAAAGTTTGGATTTATATCCCCCCTTTCTCTCCTGCAGGAGACTCAAAGGGGCTTACAATCCTCCTTGCCCTTCCCCCCTCACAACAAACACACCCTGTGAGGTCGGGGGGGCTGAGAGAGCTCCGAGAAGCTGTGACTAGCCCAAGGTCACCCAGCTGGTGTGTGTGGGAGTGCACAGGCTAATCTGAATTCCCCAGATAAGCCTCCACAGCTGAGGCAGCAGAGCTGGGAATCAAACCCTGTTCCTCCAGATTAGACACACGAGCTCTTAACCTCCTACGCCACTGCTGCTCCTGAGCTTGCAATGCTGTTGTTTACATGTCAGAGGAGCTGCATGGTACATCTTGTGGCTTCTGCTGTGTTCAGGTGTACCTTGGCTCCTTGCTGAGTTGTGTGCACAAGTGTGGTATCCCTTAGTGCTATCTCCCACACTCCCAAGTCGCTGCAGCACACACTGTTACGCAGTGGTGGGATTCAGCAGGTTCGCACCCCTTCGGCAGCCCCCCTGCAGTTTTATTTGTGGGTGGGGTCTTCATAGGCACTTGAGTGGAGCACCTAGAAAAGTGGATCCTTCTTGTGCCCCATTGCCTTCACCCAACCTCACCCCATCCTGCCCGCTGTTGCAGAGAAAGAATATGGAAAGGATGCTCACGTTTCCTGCCAGACATGAGGTCTAAAGTCAGAGAGACTCTCTCGTTGGATGGCATCCCAAGCCGCCTGCTCCCCCACGTTTCCTTCAGGCACAGTTCGCAAATATAGGTTATTAAATTGATTTTCCCACTTGCATCTTTTATGCTCAATGAACATTAAAATTAAAGTTCTGCTTAGTTTCTCCCTAGGTCAAGGGTGAGAGAGCCAGAGGGTTGGGGACGGGGGAGGAGGAGGAAGAGGAGGAGGAGGAAGGGGCACATGCCGAGTAGCAATACAGGCACAGTCCTAAAAGAGAAGGCACCCCAGTTCTTGAAGGCTCTCCTTTAGGGTGTGCTGACTCTTGCTGCGCTTTAAAGAGGGCAGGCTGCTGGCCCCTTCACAATGAAAGAGGCTTCTCTTCTCTTGTTTTGCTCCTGCTTTTTTGGGCAAAAGGAGTCTGTCGTCTGATGTCAAATTGAGTGAGTTAGCAGTGTTATACGCAGGCATAGTTTCAGCTGCCCTGCAACTCTTGGGTTTCAGGGTGGGGGTGGGGATTAAAATGCCATCTCCCTAAATCAATGGTGGCATGGGTGCCAGAGATGGCACTCAGAGCCCTCTCTGTGGGCACGTGTGCACAGAGTTTGTCATGTGGGGGGGGTGATTCCCCCACATGTTGTTTACATGTCAGGCTGGCCTGGGCTGCTGGACTTGATGTGCGTGCACCTCAGTGAGCAGGGAGGATTTGGCTGGTGGGCCTGGTACCTGTGCTCCAGGTGGCTGCTGCCCGGGGGGTGGAGGGTGGGCAGAGGCAGCAGAGATGCTAGAGAGGTGCAGAGTGGTGCATGTGGGACTTGCTGGAGGCTACAGCAGGCTGGCCCCTGCTCAAGGGGGGTTATTCAGGTCAAATTGCTGCGTTGGCACTTTGCGATAAATAAGTGGGTTTTGGGTTGCAGTTTGGCCACTCGGTCTAGAAAAGGGTCACCATCACTGCCCTAAATGGAGGCAGATATTAGGTTTCCCCCCGCCCCCCCCAGAACTGGACGTGCAAAGTTGCTTTACGCCCAGCTGGTCCATCTAGTTCAGGGCTGGCTGCTTGACACCTGCTCTGGCTCTGGCCCTCCAGTGTCTCGGGCAAAGAAAGGTCTTTCCCAGTCTGTGAGATCCTGGGGTTGGTAGGAGCCAGGGATTGAACCACGGGCCCTCTGCAGGGGGGCCCTCCTCAGCCACGCTCTCTTGTCAGACCCAATGCGGGTCTGGCTGTCCTGATTCGGCCTCTGCTAAACAGGCTTTGCATCATTCCCAAACGTGTTGACTTGACTAGAAGCTGCTGTGGGACCAGAGCCACGCACTGGCAGCTACCTTAGAGAAGAAGAAGAAGAGTCTGGATTTATATCCCCCCTTTCTCTCCTGCAGGAGACTCAAAGGGGCTGACAATCTCCTTGCCCTTCCCCCCTCACAACAAACACCCTGTGAGGTGGGTGGGCTGAGAGAGCTCCGAGAAGCTGTGACTAGCCCAAGGTCACCCAGCTGGCGTGTGCGGGAGTGCCCAGGCTAATCTGAATTCCCCAGAGAAGCCTCCACAGCTCAGGCGGCAGAGCTGGGAATCAAACCCGGTTCCTCCAGATTAGATACACGAGCTCTTAACCTCCTGCGCCACTGCTGCTCCTTAGAAACAACTCTGTCTCTAGCCATGAACGACGGGGCTCCGGACAAGATGCCAGGGCAGAGTGGACTTGTACGTTCATCACTTTAAAAAAAAGTCATTTGTTGAACGAGTCCAGAAGTGCACCGTTTCCTAGACTAGGCGTATCTGTTATAAAGGTTGCGGTCCACCAGCGTGATGGATGAAGGTAGCAATGGGCTTGGAATTGCTGATCTTTTTATGAGCTCGATGGTGAGGCCTCTTGCCTGGGCGTCTGCGTCTCTTGCAATCCAGCGCACCATCCATCCCGTCCGGGATTCCCAGGGGTGCTTTTCTCTGCGTCCCATTTCTCTCTGTGTCTTTATGTAGGCCTCAGCTCATTTAGCTGCAACAAATTTTGAAAAAGGGGAGAGCCACGGAGCTTTTGGGCGATGTTCTCTTAATGAAGGAAGTCTGATGTCAACCGTGCAAAGCAGATAAAAGAATCTGGTTCTCTGTTTTTTTTAAAAAAGGCACTCCTCTAAGTGCCAAGAAAAGCGAAATTATGCAAGCTGAGCAAATTATACGAGCTTCACAAATGTACGTTTGTTGAATGGTTGCGTATAACAATATGAAGGACGTGGCGTCTATCAAGGTTAGCCCTGTGTCTTGCCAGAGACAAGAGAGCTATTGTGAAAAGCTGCTTGGGGATCAGCCTAGCTAATTGTATATCGCAGGAAGTGGCTTAGGGTTGCCAACTTCCAGACGGGGCCTGGAGAGCTCTCAAAATTATAACTAGTCTCCCGACAACAGAGATTAGTTATCCTGAAGAAAATGGCTGCTTTGGAGGGTAGACTGTACTTGCAGTGGTGTATCTGCAACAGGGACCGGAGGGGGGGGGGAGAGGGTCAAATGACCCAGGACGCAATGGCGGAGGGCACAAAATTGCCCTCACCCTCTCCTCTCCTGCGCTGACCCGGCTCAGAAGCAGGGAAGCTCGTTGGAGCCGCCCCCCAGCCCCCCTGCAGGTCGCCTCCTGCCCTCCCCAGGCTCTCGGATAGGTGCCGCAGCAGCAGGCCGGCCCAGGAGCCAGCCTGCCGCTGTGGTGTCCATTCAAGCTGCCCCCGCCCCAGGCCCCGCCCCAAGTGCAGGGGGGGGTGCAGAGGAGGCGGGGGCAGCTGTTGCCCCCGGGCGCCATTCCCCCTCCCAAAACACCTCTGATTATATGGCATTTATGACATATGTGGAAGCCCCTCTCCTCCTCTAATCAGGAGGGCTAGAAGCTTGCTTTTCTCTTTTAAAATGGCAGCTCGGATTCCCAGGGATGCTCAGCCGTAGGGTTGCCCACTGCTTGTTGGGAAACACCTGGAAAGGTTGGGTGTGGAGCCTGCGGAGAGTAGGGTTCGGGAAGGGACGGACCTCAACAGTGCCCCGGCAGCCACCACCAACTAGGCAGCTGTTTTCTCCAGGGAAACAGAAGATCAGCTATATACTTTCAAGAGACGGTCAGTTTGTTTGTTTATTTATTTGTTTGTTTGTTTATTTATTGCATTTGTATACCGCCCTCCCCGAAGGCTCAGGGCGGTTTCCAACAAAATAAAAATTTAAAACATCATAGATATAAGTTAATTAAAAGACATAAAATATTAGACTAGAGATGGCTTCAGCTATTCTATTCCCCCTTTTATGAACCCACGGGAGGCCAGATGTTCGCTTTTTATTGCAGTTGATATCATCCCGGCTGGCCAAACGCCTGGCGGAACAGGCCCGCTTTACAGGCCCTGCGGAAACTTTGTAAATCCCGCAGGGCCCTGATCTCACCTGGAAGCCTGTTCCACCAGGTAGGGGCCAGAGCCGTAAAAGCCCTGACCCTTGTAGATTTGGAGGATGGCAAACCTAGTTTACTTTGGAGGATGGCAAACCTAGTTTACTTCCTTGGCCACATACTGGCAGGTACATAAGTTTTACAGCAGCTCCAATCAGTCCCTCTTGGTTGGCTCTCCAATTGTCCCCCTGAAAAATTCTGGGGGGCTCAATGCTCCCTCCACTGGGCACGGCTGCTTTCTCCCCTGCACAGGATCGCCCTTTGAGTCTGCTGTAAATAACGAGAAAAAGACTTCCGGAAAGTTCCCAAAGCTGCATTGTGCCAAACAGCCTCGAGGCGCTGTTTGTGGAGACAGGTTATTAAATTGATTTTTCCCCCTCTCCCTTTTTACATGCTCAATGAACATTAAAATTAAAGTTCGGCTGAGTCTCCCGGTGGGGTGAGGAGGCGCTATGTGGGGTTGTGTGTGCTCAGAATGGAAAAAGGCGGGTTCCTCCCCGTCCGCCAGCAGAAGCGCAGGGGGTTTCTTCCTGCCGCGGTTTCACTTCTAGCCGTGGGAAGTTTCTGAGAGGGACAGAAGATCTGTTTTTTCCAGCAGCTGCAGCTCAGGGTTCATCGAGGTCAGTATTGTCCGCTCAGACTGGCAGCCGCTCTCCACGGTCTTTCACACTTTGCCCACTGCCTGGTTATTAGGACAGATTCTGGGGACAGAATCTGGGACCTTTCCAAAAGTCAAGCAGACGTCCTACCATTCAGCCTCCGTAGGTCAATCGACTTTGACCTTTGAACTGGGACACACTGATGGTCAAAGAGCCTCGCCTGTCTTCTTTGACCTGCAGGCAGGGTTGCCAACTCCACGGTTGGAAAATTCTGGAGATCTGAGGGAGGGGGTGATTGAGGGACTGGAGCACCTTCCCTATGAGGAGAGGCTGCAGCATTTGGGACTCTTTAGTTTGGAGAGGAGACGTCTGAGGGAGGATATGACTGAAGTCTATAAAATTATGCATGGGGTAGAAAATGTGGACAGAGAGACATTTTTCTCTCTTTCTCACAATACTAGAACCAGGGGGCATCCATTGAAAATGCTGTGGGGAGGAATTAGGACTAATAAAAGGAAACACTTCTTCCCGCCACGTGTGATTGGTGTTTGGAATATGCTGCCCCAGGAGGTGGTGATGGCCACTAACCTGGATAGCTTTAAAAGGGGCTTGGACAGATTTATGGAGGAGAAGTCGATCTATGGCTACCAATCTTGATCCTCCTTGATCTGAGATTGCAAATGCCTTAGCAGGCCAGGTGTGATCGGGAGCAACAACCGCAGAAGGCCATTGCTTTCACATCCTGCATGTGAGCTCCCCAAGGCACCTGGTGGGCCACTGCGAGTAGCAGAGAGCTGGACTAGATGGACTCTGGTCTGATCCAGCTGGCTTGTTCTTATGTTCTTATGTTCCTACCATTCACCCTTCATAGGTCAATTGACGTTGCCCTTTGAACTGGGACACACCGATGGCACCTCAAACGTGAGCCTCGCCTGTCTTCTTTGAGCTGCAGGCAGGGTTGCCAACTCCACGGTTGGAAAATTCTGGAGATCTGGGGGAGGGGGTGGACCTTGCGGAGGCAGAATTTGGGAGTGGAGGGGCCTTAGCAAGATATAAAGCCATACAGTCTACCCTCTGAAGATGGCACTGTTTCCAGGAAACTGGTCTCCGTAGCCTGGAGGTCAGTTGTTATTCTAGGACAGAGGCAGGGGCTGGTGGGAATTGTAGCCAATGAACATCTGGAGGGCCAGAGTTGAACACCCTTGTTCTGGGAGATCTCCATGCCCCACCTGGAGGTTGGCAGCCCTATGCCAGAGGTGCCCAACTCTGGTGCTTCAGATGTTCATGGACTACAATTCCCACTAGGGGCCGATGGGAATTGTAGTCCATGAACATCTGAAGTGCTAGAGTTGGACACCCCTGCCCTGTGCTATGGCTAGCTGGCTGGTTTCCTCCCTCTTGGAAAAGGCAGCTGCCATTTTGTTTTGTTTTGCATGGCTTAAGGAGATTAAGGACAGCAGAAGCCCCTTCCAAATAGCATGGAGGACCCTAGAAAGCCCCGGCCTCGCTTGGCTGCCGTTTTCCCCGCCAGCCGTACATTTATCCCAGGAGCCACCCCAGCTGCTGTTTTGTGCCAGCTCAACCCTCCTTGTCTTCCTGTGGCTGATTCAGCTAGCAGAGAAGTTCTTCAGCGATGACAAAATGATTGATACCCTGACAGCTCGTCGGGCAACGTGAGGATGGGTGGAGAAAAGGAAAGACGCCAGTTTATTATCGGCTGACTCTCCGATTCGGGGGGAGTCAGATGGCAAAGAAAAGCTGTCAGGCTGGGGGGGGGGCATGAACTCCACCCCCTCCCCCTCTTCCAGGAGGGCGGCAAAAGCTGTGGGGTGGGAGCCTTAGTCCCCATGCCCCAAAAGAGCTTTGCATCCAAAAGTGGTCAGTGGCATGGAGGGGGTGCCACCCCTTGCCCACGAAGGGAAGGCGGGAGGCCCTCTGGTGGAAAGCCGGCCTCATCTCAACCCAGAAGCCCCCATCTGTCATCTTGGCCCATCTGCACCTGGCAGTGAAGCCCCCCATGGCCAGCCTCCTCCTCCGCGTCCCCAGCCGTCCGTTCACAGTCAGGATGAATGAGGCACAGAAGAAAAACATCTTTCGCTGAGAGCCGCCTCGGAGGCTGAGAGCATCACAGCGCCGAGTGACGGACGGCACAAGAGGAAGTCAGGAGCGATTTAATTGAGATGGCTGCTGCCTCCTGGCTGGCTTGGTATCTGCATGGGGGGGGAGGGGGTGGCACATGCAGGCATTTGGTGCAAGGGATCCCTCCCGGAGGGCCCCAAAGGGCTTTGCATTTCCAATGTGGCCAGGCCAGCAGTGAGGAAGAAGGCAGGGATACAGAAAAATGTGCTACTGAGAGAGCTCCAAAGAACTGTGACTAGCCCAAGGTCACCTAGCTGGCATGTGTTGGAGTGCACAAGCTAATCTAGTTCCCCAGATAAGCCTCCACAGAGCAGAGAATCAAACCCAGTTCTCCAGATTAGAGTGCACCCTGTTCTTAACCTCTACACCACGCTGGCTCTCATTGGATCTCTAGCTCGTGGTGCAGTCTAGCACAGATTGAAGGTTGGATGCAATACTCCTTAGGGCCTGGATGTGACTGGGATTTGCCCACCTCCCACTTTAGTCCAGTTGCGCCGGTAGCGACTGCCCCAGATGTCTCCTTGAGTATCTGAGTTGATACCCCATAATATACGTCCCTCTGACAGTCTGCAGAGTGATGAGTAGCACATTTTTCTGTGGAGGCCGGTTTGTCTGGATAGCCTGAAAAGCAGTGAACTCCACTGCCACTGGGCACTGCTGGTGCACAATTTGCATACAGTGACTATCAACGTGGCGAGCAGGGGGAGGCAGATTTGGCCTTATGCTTTATTTATGAGAAAACACAAGATCACGTTTTGCATAATCAACAGAGATTTAATATGGGAGGTTTTCTGCTTGGGTCTCTGGCTGGTTCACCCGTGTGCGGGCGCGCATGCCCCGCGTGAACAGGGAGGTCTGTTTTAGAATGTCTTCATTAAGTGGCTGTCGGGTTCCAAATCTGATTTTCTATTTCTGATATTAAAATGTGTCACATGTAACAAAGATCAAACACAGGAAGTCCTCATCCCAGGAGAATATTCCGACTCTGTTAATGTGGGGGAGGGGGTGAGATTTCTAGCACACCCATTTTATTTTCTAGCGTTTTTATCACTCTTTTGTTTGCCCTCTGGGACAACTTAGTGTGCAACGAACCAACCCATCGTAGATGTCCTGTTAAAACACCAGGCAAATCCAAAAGTCAAATGTGAATGCAACTATCAACTAAGTCTAGAAACCTCCCCCCAGCACCCAAGTGTACTTGATTTCCTATGAGAAAAATCCAACGCTTGATTAGCCACAACTAGTACACAATGTAACTAATTTTATTATTTGCATTTTCTTGAAATAAACTTTACTTTAATTTTTTTTAAAAAAAAGAGGCATCCTCAATTGATTGCTGACTCAGGGCACCTCCCCCAAGCCACTCAAAGCGGTACTTATCTATCCACTACTTAAAAAGGCCATCTGTACAAAAAGAAATGATCACCCAGCCTCTAATCTGCCCTTCTGGGCAAAGTGATTCTGAAAGCAGGAAGAGCAAACCAACCCCAGGGAGTGGGGAAATGGCCCTGGACATCTTCAGGTTCAAACAACATCACTGGGGAAAGTGAAACCATCTCTGTCCATGATCTCTTATTACCTGGTGTGACAAAAGGCAGGCAGGCAAATCTGCTTCCTTTCTTTTCTGGAGTCCCTGAGCCATGACTGTTCCAGGCAAGCACCCTGCTGGCACAGTCTCAGTTGGGCAGGAGGGGCGTTGTTAGCTGGTCTCCCCTCCCCTCCCTGGCAGGATCTCTAACAAGAGGTCCCCGACTGGTCCTGGGCTCGCTGTCCTCTTTTCAGATCCGGTTCTCCAGCCAGCGTTCCAACAGCACTAGCCAGGGGGCACCTGGCAGTTTATCAGACCAGCTGGCCTTGCTTTCCAGGCAAGAGAATTCTGGCCAAGCCTGGATTTCCTCCCTGTAGAAATCTTACCATATGCAAGGTGTAAAGAAGAGCCTGCCAGGAAAATGATCACGGGGTTGGCACCTCTTCCCCGTCAGAAGCATTTGGCTTTTTCATTGAGAGAGAGAGAGAAAGAGGGGGAGGGGAGGCCAGCTAAATAAGGACCTGGCTAAGATTAATACAATTATGCCTGGTCTGCAGAAAGAGGCTCCTTTTCTCTTTCTGAAAACGTTGGAACTTGGAGGTCACTTGATAAAGCTGATCAGCAGTACAAGGCAAGACAAAAGGAAGTGTTTCTTCACCCACTGCATAATTAACTGGTGGAACTCACTGCCACAAGATGTACTGGTGGCCAGTAGCTTTGATGGAGGAGAGGTCAATCAACAGCTATTAGCTGTGGTCAGAGGTGGGATCCAGCAGGTTCTCACAGGTTCCCGAGTAGGTTACTAATTATTTGTGTGTGCCGAGAGGGGGTTACTAATGGGTGATTTTGCCACGTGATTTTTGCCTTAGTTACGCCCCTCCTCTCAGCAGTAGCGCGCCGAACTTGAAGCAATCTAGCAAGAGGTGCACCGGCGTGCGTGGCAGCCTGCGCCTGCGTGCATTCGTTTCCTTGCCACAGCCCCGCCCAGGAATGCCCTGCCCCCAGAATGCCCGGCCACGCACCTGTCGTGCCCTGCCCAGCCCCATTGGCGCTACGACAGTTTGAATCCCACCACCATGGGAACCTGTTACTAAAAATTTTGGATGCCACCACTGGCTGTGGTGGCTAAATGGAACCTCCATGTATGAGACAGTCTATCTCTGAACACTGGTTGCTAGGAGAGGCAATGTCACAGGGAGGTCTGGTGTGTCTTTCTGTCCTTCAGCCTTCCTGGGGACGCCTGTTTGGTCACAGTGTGAAGCAAATATTGGATGAGATGGACCAGTGGTTTGCGACTTTTCTGTTATTCTTTAAAATTCATGCTGTAGAAATGGAATAGATTTTAGTGTGTGGGGGGTTGTGTGTGAGAAACGCTGCTCTTTGTGTGTTTTGACTCACAGGGAAAGTTGCTGGCAGGCTTCCCCCTCCCCCCCCCGGATACCCCCCTGTTCTCCCCTCAGTCCCACCACAGATCCTGTTTGTCACAACTGGATTGCTGAAATTGTACCTGCCCTTGCCTGCCGTCTCCATGGGCAGGTGAAACCTGTTGGTTTGGCAAGTCCCAGAGCAGTTTGCACAACCTCTCAATATTTTATTGCTCTTTCATTAGTGAACGTTAATGCAGAAACCTTTGCTTCGAAGGAAACGTTCCCTCGCTGCAGGGCAGAGCAGCCGTGCATCACTGGCCTTTCTGTCGTCACGTGTAAACTGCAGTCAGTCTCTGACCTCTTTGATTTCAGGAACAGGTACAAGGCAGGCCTCTTTGCGGAGCCCTCGTATGGCTCAGTCTTATGCAACTGTGGGTGCGTGCCCCCTTTCACCCAAACTCCAAGGTGCTTCTGGCCAAAGAACATGTCTTCCTTTTCAGGACTGTCACCTTCTTTCCAAGCAGGACTCCAGTGGCGTTCCTGCCTAGGGACAGGGGTACCCTATGTCCCCGGTCGCCCCCCATTTGGTCACGTGGGGGGCGTGCCAACATTTCAGGGTCGTTTGTGTGTTTTTAAATTTTTAAGTGTTTTTTTCGCGTTTTGGCCTGCAGGGAGCGCATTTTTAAAGCTAGTGGTACCAAAATTTCAGGGTACCATCCAGAGACTGTCCTGATGATACCACCCGAATTTGGTGATGTTTGGTTCAGGGGCAGCAAAGTTATGGACCCCCAAAGGGGGTGCCCCCATCCCCATTGTTTTCAATGGGAGCTGACCAGAGATGGGGGCTACCCATTTGAGGGACCATAACTTTGGTCCCCCTGAACATAACTTCACCAATCTTGGGTGGCATCATAAGAATAGTTAACAGATGATACCCTGAAAATTTGGTGTCACTAGCTTTAAAAATACACCCCTTGAGGACTCCCAAACCTTCTCAAAAGTGCCAGGCCGAAATTCAATTGATCTGGCTTTCCTTGTCTGCCATCTCCACACTTCTGCGCTGGAAGAAGATGCCACACCCGTATGTCTACTTGCCCTTTTCCAGAGGTGGGCTGGCAGAAAATGGCCCACTGGGGCCATTTCTGCCCTCCCCACCCCCACCCCCTGCCTGGCCCCACTTATGCCCCCCCCCACACCCCACCCCACTTATGGCAGCCTGGCTCCCTATGCACCGCTGGGGGCCGGTGGGAGCCCAAGTGCCGCTCCGCACCCAGGCAGGACTCCTGGGCCCCCGGCAGTGTGTAGGGAGCAGGGCTGCCGTAAGTGGGGCCAGGCGGGGGGGGGGGGGGCAACGTTGGTGGAATGGTGTGGGGGGTGATTTTGTGCCCCCCCATGATAACATGAGTGGTGCCCAGAGACATGTGACCACACATGTCCCTCTGGCAGATCCGCCACTGCTTTCTCCCACTGATGCTGCAGAAGCCCTGAAGGGGGGATCCTTTGACAGCAGCAAGAACTGAGCAACCCACCTTTCACCCCCCCCCCTTGTGAAATGCTGTCCCCAGACTGCCTGTCACCTTTGCAGCACAGAGAAGAGGAAAAAGAGCAGCCAGCGTGGGGGGGTGGGGGGGGGAAGGGCTGGAAGGGAAAAAACCCGGCTTCCTGCTCCTCTTGTGTAGAATTCAGTTCCATTGATTTGACTTGTCGGAAAAACAGCAAACAAACAAACAAAGGCAGATTGACGAACAGACGGCGGGAACAGCAGAACGAGGGCCAATAAATCAAAGCAGCCGCTATGGGAGAGGCGGCATTTCGCTGTTCCTGGGGAGGGGCCAATTGGCTGGCCCTTCAGAGGGAGGCTGGCAGCTCCGGCTTCCAAAGACCCCCTTCTGCCCCACAGTGAGCGAGCGAACGGCAGCAACTGCCCCTGCACCTGAGCACAATTTCCAGCTATCAGGGGAAAAGATCAGTGCAGAGAGTGGTCAGTGGATGGCCTGCACCCCCCCCCCCACCGCCCCAAGGCTCTTCTTGACCCACCCATGAGGTTCAGCGGCAGGCCTCGCATCCAGGACCCTTGGATTCCAATCCCTGCTCAGAAGGGGAGCAGTCCAAAAAACCGGCCCCGGACCAATCATTCTCTTTCTCTCTCTTTTCAGCCTGGCCTACCTCTCAAAGCTGTTGTGGAAACAAAGTAGGGTCACCTTTAAGCATCCTGCACCAAGCAATCTGGGATACAAAATGTGTTTAATAAATCCATGCTGCAAATTCCCTTTTAAATCAAAAGGTTTCTTGCACAGGAGCTCCGTCTGCTTCCTCTGTCGTTCCTCGTGAACGGAGCCCCCAAAGTCTGAAACTGCCTTTCTCTTGTCCTCCTGCCCTTGGACTAACATGAACCTGCCATTCACTGAGTCAGAGCCTTGGTCCAAAGAGGCCAGAATGGTCTACTCCAGGGGTCTGCAGCCTGTGGCTCTCCAGATGTTCATGGACCACAATTGGCCATGCTGGCAGGGGCTGATGGGAATTGTAGTCCATGAACATCTGGAGAGCCACAGGTTGCAGACCCCTGGTACTCTGACTGACGGTGGCTCTGCCAGTCTCCAGTCTTTCCCTTCACCTCCCTCCTGGTCTTTTATCTGGAACAATCGGAGGTTGAACCGGTCCTGAGTGCCGGAGTTAATGGCCAGCACAGCCCCTCCAAAGCATCCACAGGCTGAGCACAAACATGTGGAAATCACTCACTGCCAGGGGATATATCATGATGGCCCCTGGTTTAAATGGCTTTAAAAGGATATCTGACGAACGCTCAGGCAGGGAAGGGGGCTGTACTCAGTTGCTATGAGGGCCAGAGGTGACATAGATGTGACTTGGACTGGCTGGGCTCTGGGGGGGGGGGCTGCCTCCAGAATGGCAATGGGGGGCTATACAGTGGTGGGATCCAAAAAATTTAGAAACAGGTTCCCATGGTGGTGGGATTCAAACAGTGGGGTAGCGCCAATGGGGCTGGGCGGGGCACGACGGGGGCGTGGCCGGGCATTCCGGGGGCGGGGCATTAATAATTTCTCTGTTAACTGTAAAAAACTCTTACTGTAAAAAAAAAAGTTCCTAATTTCCAGCTGGTATCTTTCTGTCCATAATTTAAACTCATTATAGCAAGTCCTATCGTCTACTGCCAACAGAAACAACTACTTCTCCTCTAATTGACTGCCTGTCAAATACTTAATACTTTCAAATACTTAATTTTGTTTCTAGAAATCAAAAGGAGGAGACTTTCCTTCAACAAGGAACTTGACCATATTTCTAAAACATGTCCCAACAGGGAGAATTATCCCGTTTTCGACCTTCACTAACCAGCCACATAGGAAACAACAGGGCTTTATGATTTTTGGACCTAATGGAATTTCTAACAGAAAAGCAGACCCAATTAGTAACCTCCTCTCGGCACACACAAATAATTAGTAACCCCCTCTCGGGAACTGGTGAGAACCTGCTGGATCCCACCTCTGGTTATGTACCTGGACGGGGGAGCCTGCAGTGGGGCTGGGGTGGGTGCCTTGAGAGGGCTTATCAGGGCAGCCTCACCCCCACAGAGCTCTCTTGCCTATTCAACCACAGCCCCACCTGGGAAGCCCCCACCCCCCAAATCTTCAGGAAGTTCCCAAATCCCTGCTTGTAGACCTTACGGAGCCATCTCATCAGTTGCTAACCCCCAGCTGGGCCCTGGAGATGACCTGGAATTGCAATTGATCTGCAGGCAACAGAGATCATCATAACCTCTGGAGAATGTGGCACCTCTGGAAGACAAACTCTATGGCATTATTATATCCTGTTAAGCTCCTTTCCATCAGCAAACATGCCCATCTCGAGGCTCCGTATCCAAACCTGCAGGAATTTCCCAATCCAGAACTGGACAGGAGCTACCCCCTCTTGTCCTCTGATGTTCCGGTCAAACCCTGAATGGGTTGTGGGTGAATTACTGGCCCATTCCAGACAGGTAGTCCTGGGCTCTCTCTCTCCTGCTGACGATAAATACACCTGGTGGTGGTTTAGCCATGCGAGATAACAGATAGGGGAGCTTTCTGGGATGGCACAATTCATTTTTATATAGGAGCCTCATTGTCAGGATGCTAAAAAATATTTCACAGCGAAGTCCATCATTCACAAAGCGAGAAAAAAGAGAACAAAGCCAAATTTCAAGGGGAGGATGTTTTATGGGCGCTTCAGGTGAGCGAGATCTACAAAGATGACAGTCCTTTTATCTCACAGGAAACCATTTGGGCTGTTATCAATTTACTGTGCCTTGTAAATAACCCTGCTGGGGAAAGGCCGGGCAGCCCAGAGACAGGGAAGTTTTTCCCCATCAACTTTTCAGTGACAAAACTTTGGAGCTGGGAGGGGCAGAAGGGCAGAGGGGCATCTCCTAAGCAGCCTAAAGATCCTCTGAAGATGCCAGCCACAGATGCAGGCGAAACGTCAGGAGAGAATGCTGCTAGAACACGGCCATACAGCCTGGAAACCACACAGCACTCAAGCCTAAAGATTGTTTAAGAAATATACACTCGTGTATTAGAACACTGTGTTGTCAAAAGCTTTCACAGCCCGAATCACTAGGGTGTTGTGGGTTTTCTGGGTTGCATGGCCGTGTTCCAGTAGCATTTTCTCCTGATGTTTCCCCTGCATTTGTGGCTGGCATCTGAAGAAAGCCAGCCTGCACAGAGGCCAGGAGGCGGGGTGGGATCCAAAAATTTTAGTAACAGGTTCCCATGGTGGTGGGATTCAAACAGTGGCGTAGCGCCAATGGGGCTGGGCAGGGCACGACAGGTGCGTGGCCGGGCATTCTGGGGGCAGGGCATTGCTGGGCGGGGCTGTGGCAAGGAAACGAATGCACGCAGGCGCACGCTGCCACGCACGCCGGTGCACCTCCTGCTAGACTGCTTCAAGTTCTGCGTGCTACTGCTGAGGAGCAGAGGAGGGGCGTAACTAAGGCAAAAATCACGTTGCAAAATCACCAATTAGGAACCCCCTCTCAGCACACACAAATAATTAGTAACCTACTCTCGGGAACCTGTGAGAACCTGCTGAATCCCACCTCTGTGCACGCCATTTGGTAATGTGGGGGGAGGGGGGGCGGAGCCCGGTGCCAAAAACATGACCAAAAGTCATGCGCCCAGGAACATGGGCCCTATAGACTGTATACCTCTCCAACTGTGATCCAAATCAAAAGTTCCAACATCATTTCAGCTTTCTTTACATTTAGCGTGAAACTGCAGCTATTCGTTCAACCTGACCATATTGACAAAATCCAGGAGAAATATTGGTGTTAGAATGGCCACCGGCTCTTGAGCTGATTGCATACAAACAGTGTAAAATGGTATTAAAATGTCATATTGTATCAAAATGGCATAATGTGAATGAACGAAAATGAGAGAAAGAAAAGAAAGAAAGAAAATAACTGGAGCAAAAGTACCCTTCCCTGGCAACGCATTAATATTGCAAGGAATGAACTCCCCCCCTCCCCCCAGCCCATTTCTGTATCTTGGTTAGTGCAGTCAAAAGAAACCACTTCATCATCATCCAACACATAATTAACACCGAGAGTTCGCTGCAGCATCAGCTGTTATCTTCAGTGGCTTTTCAGAAAAGGTAAGACAAAGTTTTTAGACATTGGTCAACAGGGGATTCTTGCCTGTGACTGCTAAGGGGAACCTCCATGTATTAAAACAGTCTACCCCAGAGATCCCCAACTTTTCTGAGCACCTTTGGTACGCACAACCACAGAATGGTTGCTGCAGGAAGCAGAGTCACATGCACACAGGAAGCCCAAGTGCAGGGGAGAAGAGGGATCATTAAAACATGCGCTGGGAAAGAGGGATAAGATGGAGGAAAATCAGCTCTGTAGAGGCAGCTGTTGCTGCTGAAACAACATTATTTTTCTGGTTGTTGTGGGCTTTCTAGGCTGTGTTGCCATGGTCTGGTAGATGTTGTTCCTAACATTAGGAACACGATCTACCAGACCATGGCAACACAGCCCAGAAAGCCCACAACAACCAGTTGAGTCCAGCCATGAAAGCCTTCGTCAAAATATTATTTTTAAACTGCATAGCAGATCTTCAGTGGCAGATCAGGAGTCATAAGAACATAAGAACAAGCCAGCTGGATCAGACCAGAGTCCATCTAGTCCAGCTCTCTGCTACTCGAGGTGGCCCACCAGGTGCCTTGGGGAGCTCACATGCAGGAGGTGAAAGCAATGGCCTTCTGCGGCTGTTGCTCCCGATCACCTGGTCTGTTAAGGCATTTGCAATCTCAGATCAAAGAGGATCAAGATTGGTAGCCATAAATCGACTTCTCCTCCATAAATCTGTCCAAGCCCCCTTTAAAGCTATCCAGGTTAGTGGCCCTCACCACCTCCTGTGGCAGCATATTCCAAACACCAATCACACGTGGCGGGAAGAAGTGTTTCCTTTTATTAGTCCTAATTCTTCCCCCCAGCATTTTCAATGGATGCCCCCTGGTTCTAGTATTGTGAGAAAGAGAGAAAAATTTCTCTCTGTCCACATTTTCTACCCCATGCATCATTTTATAGACTTCAATCATATCCCCCCTCAGCCGCCTCCTCTCCAAACTAAAGAGTCCCAAACGCTGCAGCCTCTCCTCATAGGGAAGGTGCTCCAGTCCCTCATGTCCCACCTGGCCCCAAGAAAGGTGTTGGCAGGTAGGTCCTGTGGTGCCCATGGGCACCATGTTGGGGACCTGCACCCTATGCTGGATACAAATGAAAGGGGGTGGCCAGCATATCCCAGCAAAGGATCACACCTGGCTCATCACAGCTGCCAGCGTAGTGTGCGCTGATCCATCTAGGACTGAGATCTTGCCCCCAAGCCTCTCATTCATAAATTTCACTGCTTGGGGGATTCCAAATGGTATATAAACATCCAGGTGTTTTATTTTTAAGCAGTCAATTCTGATGAAAATTATGCCTTGTGCTTAAAGGGAGCACCTTTGCTTCCTGTAAAAGACCACCTTGCCAGGGGTCACCACCTGAAAATGCCTCCTGCTTCTTTGGGAAACATCACAGTTGAAATCGTCACCTTGCATCCTGCAATCAGCCCGCTTTCCCAGAAAGTTTGAGCTCAATATTTCAGAGAGAATTGTGGGATGTCTGATCTGAGTGAACACATTAAACGGCAATATAAATTTGTAATGAGAGCCTCAAAATGAATGGTACTTATCATTTATGGATGGAATAATTAAAGATACGGGATTTGGATGCGTTACAGGCTGTGTGTGTGTGCGTGTGTCTGTTTTAAGCAGAGCCCTGTAAATTGCAATCAAAGAGCAGAGAGGGAAGCCCATCATGCTAAGAGAAGAGTCCACCTTGGCTCAGCTCAATGGAATCCCTTATGCCTTTCAGTAGAACTTGCTTGGCCTTGACGGCATCGACCACCCAGTGGGCCCCAGGCTGTGGGGAGCTTTCCTACAGAAGCCCCCTTGAAACATAAGTCCAACGCTGCCTTCTTCAAAGCCCTGGTGAAAACGAGATAGACTCTTTTCCACTGAAAGATAAAAGTAGAATAGTATATTAATCCACCACATTCTAGACCATCTTTGCTCTAGAATCCTTTGCTTGGGGTCTAGAGCCTTGGGGACAGAACTAGGCAGGCTCTAGGACACAAGCGGAGCTTTCGAGAACAAAGGTGGTCCAGCGTGTGGCGCATTAATATACAATTCTCCTTTTATCTCTTGGAGGAAGAGAGTATGGTAAGGTGCAGGGAACTGGGGGGAGAGGGCAACTATGGTGGCCGGCCAGCAGGGGGTGCTGAGGGGCTGCCTTCTGCCACACTGCTCTGGGTCACAGGTGTCAATCACCTGGGCTACCCAACCAGCTCTAGAGGACTCAGGTGACACAAAGGTCCAACAAGGTTCCACCTGGTCCTATAAAGCTGTGGAATCTTTTGTGTGTGTGGCTGTCTGTCGTGGGTCTACCTACCAACACTTCCTCAGATGAGGAAGAGACACCCGTCACCCTCTGCCTGTGAGCTGGAGTCAGCACAGGATCAGAATTGACAACCATATAGGCTCTTCAGCCACCCATGAATCATACCTGTCCTTGGATGACTCAGCAGGTAGAGGAGCTACACCTGCCCCTGGTGAGGCTTTTCCTGATACAAGCAGCCAGGTAGTCTTCGTGGCTGTAGGCGTTAGGGCCAGCTTGGAACCTGCTCGGCCTTTAAGATCACCTCAGATCACCACTTTGGGTGGGCTAATCATGTGAACCTCAAGGGGGGCAACCCAAGAACAGGCCTTTTCAATCACTGCGCCGAAATTATGGGATTAGTGCCAGTGTGGGGTTGCAGTTAGAGTGTCAGGCCAGGATGCTGGCTTGGATGACTGTGGGCCAGTCATGTACCTGCAACTGAATCTACCTCATAGGGTTGTTGTGAGTATAAAATGGTAGAGAGGAGAAGGGTGGAAGCTGTTTTGTATCCTCATTGTGGAGAAAGCTGAGGTATAAATGAAGTAGATAATAAAAATAGCTGAAGATGGGGGTGGCAGGTGGGGAAAAAGAGCAGGAAGGTGAGGATATGGGGACTTCTAGGATAGGAGAAGGGGGAAATAGGGCGGGGAGAGGAATGCAGGGGGAGGTGATGTCCATTGTGGGTTCCCCACCATGTGCCTGAGCATGTCCTGGTGGTTGTCACCCTACAACTGGACCTAGCCCAGTGGTGGCAAACCTTTGGCACTCCAGATGTTATGGACTACAATTCCCACCAGCCCCTGCCAGCATGGCCAATTGGCCATGCTGGCAACCCCCCCCCCCCCCACCCCCCCCCCCCCCCACCCCCCCCCCCCCCCACCCCCCCCCCCCCCCACCCCCCCCCCCCCCCACCCCCCCCCCCCCCCACCCCCCCCCCCCCCCACCCCCCCCCCCCCCCACCCCCCCCCCCCCCCACCCCCCCCCCCCCCCACCCCCCCCCCCCCCCACCCCCCCCCCCCCCCACCCCCCCCCCCCCCCACCCCCCCCCCCCCCCACCCCCCCCCCCCCCCACCCCCCCCCCCCCCCACCCCCCCCCCCCCCCACCCCCCCCCCCCCCCACCCCCCCCCCCCCCCACCCCCCCCCCCCCCCACCCCCCCCCCCCCCCACCCCCCCCCCCCCCCACCCCCCCCCCCCCCCACCCCCCCCCCCCCCCACCCCCCCCCCCCCCCACCCCCCCCCCCCCCCACCCCCCCCCCCCCCCACCCCCCCCCCCCCCCACCCCCCCCCCCCCCCACCCCCCCCCCCCCCCACCCCCCCCCCCCCCCACCCCCCCCCCCCCCCACCCCCCCCCCCCCCCACCCCCCCCCCCCCCCACCCCCCCCCCCCCCCACCCCCCCCCCCCCCCACCCCCCCCCCCCCCCACCCCCCCCCCCCCCCACCCCCCCCCCCCCCCACCCCCCCCCCCCCCCACCCCCCCCCCCCCCCACCCCCCCCCCCCCCCACCCCCCCCCCCCCCCACCCCCCCCCCCCCCCACCCCCCCCCCCCCCCACCCCCCCCCCCCCCCACCCCCCCCCCCCCCCACCCCCCCCCCCCCCCACCCCCCCCCCCCCCCACCCCCCCCCCCCCCCACCCCCCCCCCCCCCCACCCCCCCCCCCCCCCACCCCCCCCCCCCCCCACCCCCCCCCCCCCCCACCCCCCCCCCCCCCCACCCCCCCCCCCCCCCACCCCCCCCCCCCCCCACCCCCCCCCCCCCCCACCCCCCCCCCCCCCCACCCCCCCCCCCCCCCACCCCCCCCCCCCCCCACCCCCCCCCCCCCCCACCCCCCCCCCCCCCCACCCCCCCCCCCCCCCACCCCCCCCCCCCCCCACCCCCCCCCCCCCCCACCCCCCCCCCCCCCCACCCCCCCCCCCCCCCACCCCCCCCCCCCCCCACCCCCCCCCCCCCCCACCCCCCCCCCCCCCCACCCCCCCCCCCCCCCACCCCCCCCCCCCCCCACCCCCCCCCCCCCCCACCCCCCCCCCCCCCCACCCCCCCCCCCCCCCACCCCCCCCCCCCCCCACCCCCCCCCCCCCCCACCCCCCCCCCCCCCCACCCCCCCCCCCCCCCACCCCCCCCCCCCCCCACCCCCCCCCCCCCCCACCCCCCCCCCCCCCCACCCCCCCCCCCCCCCACCCCCCCCCCCCCCCACCCCCCCCCCCCCCCACCCCCCCCCCCCCCCACCCCCCCCCCCCCCCACCCCCCCCCCCCCCCACCCCCCCCCCCCCCCACCCCCCCCCCCCCCCACCCCCCCCCCCCCCCACCCCCCCCCCCCCCCACCCCCCCCCCCCCCCACCCCCCCCCCCCCCCACCCCCCCCCCCCCCCACCCCCCCCCCCCCCCACCCCCCCCCCCCCCCACCCCCCCCCCCCCCCACCCCCCCCCCCCCCCACCCCCCCCCCCCCCCACCCCCCCCCCCCCCCACCCCCCCCCCCCCCCACCCCCCCCCCCCCCCACCCCCCCCCCCCCCCACCCCCCCCCCCCCCCACCCCCCCCCCCCCCCACCCCCCCCCCCCCCCACCCCCCCCCCCCCCCACCCCCCCCCCCCCCCACCCCCCCCCCCCCCCACCCCCCCCCCCCCCCACCCCCCCCCCCCCCCACCCCCCCCCCCCCCCACCCCCCCCCCCCCCCACCCCCCCCCCCCCCCACCCCCCCCCCCCCCCACCCCCCCCCCCCCCCACCCCCCCCCCCCCCCACCCCCCCCCCCCCCCACCCCCCCCCCCCCCCACCCCCCCCCCCCCCCACCCCCCCCCCCCCCCACCCCCCCCCCCCCCCACCCCCCCCCCCCCCCACCCCCCCCCCCCCCCACCCCCCCCCCCCCCCACCCCCCCCCCCCCCCACCCCCCCCCCCCCCCACCCCCCCCCCCCCCCACCCCCCCCCCCCCCCACCCCCCCCCCCCCCCACCCCCCCCCCCCCCCACCCCCCCCCCCCCCCACCCCCCCCCCCCCCCACCCCCCCCCCCCCCCACCCCCCCCCCCCCCCACCCCCCCCCCCCCCCACCCCCCCCCCCCCCCACCCCCCCCCCCCCCCACCCCCCCCCCCCCCCACCCCCCCCCCCCCCCACCCCCCCCCCCCCCCACCCCCCCCCCCCCCCACCCCCCCCCCCCCCCACCCCCCCCCCCCCCCACCCCCCCCCCCCCCCACCCCCCCCCCCCCCCACCCCCCCCCCCCCCCACCCCCCCCCCCCCCCACCCCCCCCCCCCCCCACCCCCCCCCCCCCCCACCCCCCCCCCCCCCCACCCCCCCCCCCCCCCACCCCCCCCCCCCCCCACCCCCCCCCCCCCCCACCCCCCCCCCCCCCCACCCCCCCCCCCCCCCACCCCCCCCCCCCCCCACCCCCCCCCCCCCCCACCCCCCCCCCCCCCCACCCCCCCCCCCCCCCACCCCCCCCCCCCCCCACCCCCCCCCCCCCCCACCCCCCCCCCCCCCCACCCCCCCCCCCCCCCACCCCCCCCCCCCCCCACCCCCCCCCCCCCCCACCCCCCCCCCCCCCCACCCCCCCCCCCCCCCACCCCCCCCCCCCCCCACCCCCCCCCCCCCCCACCCCCCCCCCCCCCCACCCCCCCCCCCCCCCACCCCCCCCCCCCCCCACCCCCCCCCCCCCCCACCCCCCCCCCCCCCCACCCCCCCCCCCCCCCACCCCCCCCCCCCCCCACCCCCCCCCCCCCCCACCCCCCCCCCCCCCCACCCCCCCCCCCCCCCACCCCCCCCCCCCCCCACCCCCCCCCCCCCCCACCCCCCCCCCCCCCCACCCCCCCCCCCCCCCACCCCCCCCCCCCCCCACCCCCCCCCCCCCCCACCCCCCCCCCCCCCCACCCCCCCCCCCCCCCACCCCCCCCCCCCCCCACCCCCCCCCCCCCCCACCCCCCCCCCCCCCCACCCCCCCCCCCCCCCACCCCCCCCCCCCCCCACCCCCCCCCCCCCCCACCCCCCCCCCCCCCCACCCCCCCCCCCCCCCACCCCCCCCCCCCCCCACCCCCCCCCCCCCCCACCCCCCCCCCCCCCCACCCCCCCCCCCCCCCACCCCCCCCCCCCCCCACCCCCCCCCCCCCCCACCCCCCCCCCCCCCCACCCCCCCCCCCCCCCACCCCCCCCCCCCCCCACCCCCCCCCCCCCCCACCCCCCCCCCCCCCCACCCCCCCCCCCCCCCACCCCCCCCCCCCCCCACCCCCCCCCCCCCCCACCCCCCCCCCCCCCCACCCCCCCCCCCCCCCACCCCCCCCCCCCCCCACCCCCCCCCCCCCCCACCCCCCCCCCCCCCCACCCCCCCCCCCCCCCACCCCCCCCCCCCCCCACCCCCCCCCCCCCCCACCCCCCCCCCCCCCCACCCCCCCCCCCCCCCACCCCCCCCCCCCCCCACCCCCCCCCCCCCCCACCCCCCCCCCCCCCCACCCCCCCCCCCCCCCACCCCCCCCCCCCCCCACCCCCCCCCCCCCCCACCCCCCCCCCCCCCCACCCCCCCCCCCCCCCACCCCCCCCCCCCCCCACCCCCCCCCCCCCCCACCCCCCCCCCCCCCCACCCCCCCCCCCCCCCACCCCCCCCCCCCCCCACCCCCCCCCCCCCCCACCCCCCCCCCCCCCCACCCCCCCCCCCCCCCACCCCCCCCCCCCCCCACCCCCCCCCCCCCCCACCCCCCCCCCCCCCCACCCCCCCCCCCCCCCACCCCCCCCCCCCCCCACCCCCCCCCCCCCCCACCCCCCCCCCCCCCCACCCCCCCCCCCCCCCACCCCCCCCCCCCCCCACCCCCCCCCCCCCCCACCCCCCCCCCCCCCCACCCCCCCCCCCCCCCACCCCCCCCCCCCCCCACCCCCCCCCCCCCCCACCCCCCCCCCCCCCCACCCCCCCCCCCCCCCACCCCCCCCCCCCCCCACCCCCCCCCCCCCCCACCCCCCCCCCCCCCCACCCCCCCCCCCCCCCACCCCCCCCCCCCCCCACCCCCCCCCCCCCCCACCCCCCCCCCCCCCCACCCCCCCCCCCCCCCACCCCCCCCCCCCCCCACCCCCCCCCCCCCCCACCCCCCCCCCCCCCCACCCCCCCCCCCCCCCACCCCCCCCCCCCCCCACCCCCCCCCCCCCCCACCCCCCCCCCCCCCCACCCCCCCCCCCCCCCACCCCCCCCCCCCCCCACCCCCCCCCCCCCCCACCCCCCCCCCCCCCCACCCCCCCCCCCCCCCACCCCCCCCCCCCCCCACCCCCCCCCCCCCCCACCCCCCCCCCCCCCCACCCCCCCCCCCCCCCACCCCCCCCCCCCCCCACCCCCCCCCCCCCCCACCCCCCCCCCCCCCCACCCCCCCCCCCCCCCACCCCCCCCCCCCCCCACCCCCCCCCCCCCCCACCCCCCCCCCCCCCCACCCCCCCCCCCCCCCACCCCCCCCCCCCCCCACCCCCCCCCCCCCCCACCCCCCCCCCCCCCCACCCCCCCCCCCCCCCACCCCCCCCCCCCCCCACCCCCCCCCCCCCCCACCCCCCCCCCCCCCCACCCCCCCCCCCCCCCACCCCCCCCCCCCCCCACCCCCCCCCCCCCCCACCCCCCCCCCCCCCCACCCCCCCCCCCCCCCACCCCCCCCCCCCCCCACCCCCCCCCCCCCCCACCCCCCCCCCCCCCCACCCCCCCCCCCCCCCACCCCCCCCCCCCCCCACCCCCCCCCCCCCCCACCCCCCCCCCCCCCCACCCCCCCCCCCCCCCACCCCCCCCCCCCCCCACCCCCCCCCCCCCCCACCCCCCCCCCCCCCCACCCCCCCCCCCCCCCACCCCCCCCCCCCCCCACCCCCCCCCCCCCCCACCCCCCCCCCCCCCCACCCCCCCCCCCCCCCACCCCCCCCCCCCCCCACCCCCCCCCCCCCCCACCCCCCCCCCCCCCCACCCCCCCCCCCCCCCACCCCCCCCCCCCCCCACCCCCCCCCCCCCCCACCCCCCCCCCCCCCCACCCCCCCCCCCCCCCACCCCCCCCCCCCCCCACCCCCCCCCCCCCCCACCCCCCCCCCCCCCCACCCCCCCCCCCCCCCACCCCCCCCCCCCCCCACCCCCCCCCCCCCCCACCCCCCCCCCCCCCCACCCCCCCCCCCCCCCACCCCCCCCCCCCCCCACCCCCCCCCCCCCCCACCCCCCCCCCCCCCCACCCCCCCCCCCCCCCACCCCCCCCCCCCCCCACCCCCCCCCCCCCCCACCCCCCCCCCCCCCCACCCCCCCCCCCCCCCACCCCCCCCCCCCCCCACCCCCCCCCCCCCCCACCCCCCCCCCCCCCCACCCCCCCCCCCCCCCACCCCCCCCCCCCCCCACCCCCCCCCCCCCCCACCCCCCCCCCCCCCCACCCCCCCCCCCCCCCACCCCCCCCCCCCCCCACCCCCCCCCCCCCCCACCCCCCCCCCCCCCCACCCCCCCCCCCCCCCACCCCCCCCCCCCCCCACCCCCCCCCCCCCCCACCCCCCCCCCCCCCCACCCCCCCCCCCCCCCACCCCCCCCCCCCCCCACCCCCCCCCCCCCCCACCCCCCCCCCCCCCCACCCCCCCCCCCCCCCACCCCCCCCCCCCCCCACCCCCCCCCCCCCCCACCCCCCCCCCCCCCCACCCCCCCCCCCCCCCACCCCCCCCCCCCCCCACCCCCCCCCCCCCCCACCCCCCCCCCCCCCCACCCCCCCCCCCCCCCACCCCCCCCCCCCCCCACCCCCCCCCCCCCCCACCCCCCCCCCCCCCCACCCCCCCCCCCCCCCACCCCCCCCCCCCCCCACCCCCCCCCCCCCCCACCCCCCCCCCCCCCCACCCCCCCCCCCCCCCACCCCCCCCCCCCCCCACCCCCCCCCCCCCCCACCCCCCCCCCCCCCCACCCCCCCCCCCCCCCACCCCCCCCCCCCCCCACCCCCCCCCCCCCCCACCCCCCCCCCCCCCCACCCCCCCCCCCCCCCACCCCCCCCCCCCCCCACCCCCCCCCCCCCCCACCCCCCCCCCCCCCCACCCCCCCCCCCCCCCACCCCCCCCCCCCCCCACCCCCCCCCCCCCCCACCCCCCCCCCCCCCCACCCCCCCCCCCCCCCACCCCCCCCCCCCCCCACCCCCCCCCCCCCCCACCCCCCCCCCCCCCCACCCCCCCCCCCCCCCACCCCCCCCCCCCCCCACCCCCCCCCCCCCCCACCCCCCCCCCCCCCCACCCCCCCCCCCCCCCACCCCCCCCCCCCCCCACCCCCCCCCCCCCCCACCCCCCCCCCCCCCCACCCCCCCCCCCCCCCACCCCCCCCCCCCCCCACCCCCCCCCCCCCCCACCCCCCCCCCCCCCCACCCCCCCCCCCCCCCACCCCCCCCCCCCCCCACCCCCCCCCCCCCCCACCCCCCCCCCCCCCCACCCCCCCCCCCCCCCACCCCCCCCCCCCCCCACCCCCCCCCCCCCCCACCCCCCCCCCCCCCCACCCCCCCCCCCCCCCACCCCCCCCCCCCCCCACCCCCCCCCCCCCCCACCCCCCCCCCCCCCCACCCCCCCCCCCCCCCACCCCCCCCCCCCCCCACCCCCCCCCCCCCCCACCCCCCCCCCCCCCCACCCCCCCCCCCCCCCACCCCCCCCCCCCCCCACCCCCCCCCCCCCCCACCCCCCCCCCCCCCCACCCCCCCCCCCCCCCACCCCCCCCCCCCCCCACCCCCCCCCCCCCCCACCCCCCCCCCCCCCCACCCCCCCCCCCCCCCACCCCCCCCCCCCCCCACCCCCCCCCCCCCCCACCCCCCCCCCCCCCCACCCCCCCCCCCCCCCACCCCCCCCCCCCCCCACCCCCCCCCCCCCCCACCCCCCCCCCCCCCCACCCCCCCCCCCCCCCACCCCCCCCCCCCCCCACCCCCCCCCCCCCCCACCCCCCCCCCCCCCCACCCCCCCCCCCCCCCACCCCCCCCCCCCCCCACCCCCCCCCCCCCCCACCCCCCCCCCCCCCCACCCCCCCCCCCCCCCACCCCCCCCCCCCCCCACCCCCCCCCCCCCCCACCCCCCCCCCCCCCCACCCCCCCCCCCCCCCACCCCCCCCCCCCCCCACCCCCCCCCCCCCCCACCCCCCCCCCCCCCCACCCCCCCCCCCCCCCACCCCCCCCCCCCCCCACCCCCCCCCCCCCCCACCCCCCCCCCCCCCCACCCCCCCCCCCCCCCACCCCCCCCCCCCCCCACCCCCCCCCCCCCCCACCCCCCCCCCCCCCCACCCCCCCCCCCCCCCACCCCCCCCCCCCCCCACCCCCCCCCCCCCCCACCCCCCCCCCCCCCCACCCCCCCCCCCCCCCACCCCCCCCCCCCCCCACCCCCCCCCCCCCCCACCCCCCCCCCCCCCCACCCCCCCCCCCCCCCACCCCCCCCCCCCCCCACCCCCCCCCCCCCCCACCCCCCCCCCCCCCCACCCCCCCCCCCCCCCACCCCCCCCCCCCCCCACCCCCCCCCCCCCCCACCCCCCCCCCCCCCCACCCCCCCCCCCCCCCACCCCCCCCCCCCCCCACCCCCCCCCCCCCCCACCCCCCCCCCCCCCCACCCCCCCCCCCCCCCACCCCCCCCCCCCCCCACCCCCCCCCCCCCCCACCCCCCCCCCCCCCCACCCCCCCCCCCCCCCACCCCCCCCCCCCCCCACCCCCCCCCCCCCCCACCCCCCCCCCCCCCCACCCCCCCCCCCCCCCACCCCCCCCCCCCCCCACCCCCCCCCCCCCCCACCCCCCCCCCCCCCCACCCCCCCCCCCCCCCACCCCCCCCCCCCCCCACCCCCCCCCCCCCCCACCCCCCCCCCCCCCCACCCCCCCCCCCCCCCACCCCCCCCCCCCCCCACCCCCCCCCCCCCCCACCCCCCCCCCCCCCCACCCCCCCCCCCCCCCACCCCCCCCCCCCCCCACCCCCCCCCCCCCCCACCCCCCCCCCCCCCCACCCCCCCCCCCCCCCACCCCCCCCCCCCCCCACCCCCCCCCCCCCCCACCCCCCCCCCCCCCCACCCCCCCCCCCCCCCACCCCCCCCCCCCCCCACCCCCCCCCCCCCCCACCCCCCCCCCCCCCCACCCCCCCCCCCCCCCACCCCCCCCCCCCCCCACCCCCCCCCCCCCCCACCCCCCCCCCCCCCCACCCCCCCCCCCCCCCACCCCCCCCCCCCCCCACCCCCCCCCCCCCCCACCCCCCCCCCCCCCCACCCCCCCCCCCCCCCACCCCCCCCCCCCCCCACCCCCCCCCCCCCCCACCCCCCCCCCCCCCCACCCCCCCCCCCCCCCACCCCCCCCCCCCCCCACCCCCCCCCCCCCCCACCCCCCCCCCCCCCCACCCCCCCCCCCCCCCACCCCCCCCCCCCCCCACCCCCCCCCCCCCCCACCCCCCCCCCCCCCCACCCCCCCCCCCCCCCACCCCCCCCCCCCCCCACCCCCCCCCCCCCCCACCCCCCCCCCCCCCCACCCCCCCCCCCCCCCACCCCCCCCCCCCCCCACCCCCCCCCCCCCCCACCCCCCCCCCCCCCCACCCCCCCCCCCCCCCACCCCCCCCCCCCCCCACCCCCCCCCCCCCCCACCCCCCCCCCCCCCCACCCCCCCCCCCCCCCACCCCCCCCCCCCCCCACCCCCCCCCCCCCCCACCCCCCCCCCCCCCCACCCCCCCCCCCCCCCACCCCCCCCCCCCCCCACCCCCCCCCCCCCCCACCCCCCCCCCCCCCCACCCCCCCCCCCCCCCACCCCCCCCCCCCCCCACCCCCCCCCCCCCCCACCCCCCCCCCCCCCCACCCCCCCCCCCCCCCACCCCCCCCCCCCCCCACCCCCCCCCCCCCCCACCCCCCCCCCCCCCCACCCCCCCCCCCCCCCACCCCCCCCCCCCCCCACCCCCCCCCCCCCCCACCCCCCCCCCCCCCCACCCCCCCCCCCCCCCACCCCCCCCCCCCCCCACCCCCCCCCCCCCCCACCCCCCCCCCCCCCCACCCCCCCCCCCCCCCACCCCCCCCCCCCCCCACCCCCCCCCCCCCCCACCCCCCCCCCCCCCCACCCCCCCCCCCCCCCACCCCCCCCCCCCCCCACCCCCCCCCCCCCCCACCCCCCCCCCCCCCCACCCCCCCCCCCCCCCACCCCCCCCCCCCCCCACCCCCCCCCCCCCCCACCCCCCCCCCCCCCCACCCCCCCCCCCCCCCACCCCCCCCCCCCCCCACCCCCCCCCCCCCCCACCCCCCCCCCCCCCCACCCCCCCCCCCCCCCACCCCCCCCCCCCCCCACCCCCCCCCCCCCCCACCCCCCCCCCCCCCCACCCCCCCCCCCCCCCACCCCCCCCCCCCCCCACCCCCCCCCCCCCCCACCCCCCCCCCCCCCCACCCCCCCCCCCCCCCACCCCCCCCCCCCCCCACCCCCCCCCCCCCCCACCCCCCCCCCCCCCCACCCCCCCCCCCCCCCACCCCCCCCCCCCCCCACCCCCCCCCCCCCCCACCCCCCCCCCCCCCCACCCCCCCCCCCCCCCACCCCCCCCCCCCCCCACCCCCCCCCCCCCCCACCCCCCCCCCCCCCCACCCCCCCCCCCCCCCACCCCCCCCCCCCCCCACCCCCCCCCCCCCCCACCCCCCCCCCCCCCCACCCCCCCCCCCCCCCACCCCCCCCCCCCCCCACCCCCCCCCCCCCCCACCCCCCCCCCCCCCCACCCCCCCCCCCCCCCACCCCCCCCCCCCCCCACCCCCCCCCCCCCCCACCCCCCCCCCCCCCCACCCCCCCCCCCCCCCACCCCCCCCCCCCCCCACCCCCCCCCCCCCCCACCCCCCCCCCCCCCCACCCCCCCCCCCCCCCACCCCCCCCCCCCCCCACCCCCCCCCCCCCCCACCCCCCCCCCCCCCCAGGCCATGCTGGCAGGGGCTGATGGGAATTGTAGTCCATAACATCTGGAGTGCCAAAGGTTCGCCACCACTGGAACATTTTACAAATAATAAATGTTACCCAATTTTGAATATTTAGAAGAAAGACCACCCTGACCCACTACTGATTTATATGGCTGCTTTTGGTTTAAACACCAGACCCCACTACACGTCTCTCCTCCTGGCATATCTCGCTCGGTCACAGTGGGCCACAGTTTTGCCATGGCCACGCCTACACTTTTCTAGCATGGCTGGGAAAGTGCCTTCCCCTGAGAAACAAGCAATCTTCTGAGGGTGACCTGGTTGTAATGGAATCCTTGGATCTGGCACAGTGGAGCTGTTTGTGCCCTGGAAGAAAGCAACAGCTCTGTTTGGAATCACTTAAAAAAAACCCAACCCGACTGAAACGGACTGCCACCGTGATGGCTAGAAGCTTAATTTTTTAAAAAGAAAACACTGAGAGCCAGAGATTCTTGACCACTTCACTCCCATTCCCAGAGCGGATGCATTCAAGGCTGCGTCAAACATTTCAAGATCCTCAACCTGCCATTTCTAAAGGGAAAAAAGTGGGGAGGGGGTGGAGAGAATGCAGAAACTGGGGCATCCACAGACCACCCCCCAAGGTGCTCAATTATCTCTTTTGCAACTGGCACAAAGCCCCAGTGCACAGTCCCAATTAAGCTCAGCCTTGGAAAAAAATTAAAGACAATTATAGCCTTTCCATTTGGGACGAGGCTTATCTGCATTTATTACCTAGAGAGGGATGATTTCCATCAGGTCAGGATGCTGTAATTAGGCGGAGAGGAACGGACGACCCTCAAGATGCCAACTGACCACTCCTGTTAGCAGGATCACACCCCAATGAAATCTGCAGCCGGCAGATCGTGGGCAGGAGCCAGCCCTGTGGGTGAAGAATTAAAGAGCCACCCTCCATCTTGCGGAAGGACAAAAAGGGGGGCTGGATTGGGGGAGGTAGCTCATGCTGGGCATTTATGGCCAGACACACAGATGTGTGACAACTTCAAAAAGCAGTCACAGAGACAGAGGAGGGAGAGACCTGGCTCAAGGTCTTGCTACTGGGGAATTTGGGGGGGGGGGCCTTTCCCTCCACACACAGCCCATTTCCCTCATCAGAAACTCACCCCTTCACCCCAAGAGCCAGTGTGGTGTTGCGGGCAGGAGACAAGCAGTGGCAAACCACCTCCCAATTTCTCTTGCGTTGAAAACTCTACTACAGGGTGGCTATAAGTCAGCTGTGACTTGTCATACACACAACAGGCTTTCGCAGGGAACAAAGAGAGGGAAAACAGCAAAGGACCCTTCGCCCACCCCTCTTTATCATTTGCTGCCACTGGGTGAAGACTTCTTTTGTTTCCTCAATAATTTGTCCTTCCTGTTCTATGTTTTCAGTTGACGTGTCTCTGTTTCTGTGTACACATATTTTGGTTTTGGTTTTTAACTCATGATATGAAGTGTTTTTAATCCTGCTCTGTTTTTCCTTCTTCGTCACCTTGGGGGCCCCAACTGGGTTGAAAGGCAGGATATAAATCTTCTCAATAAATAAATAAATGGCTTGCCTGTTTTCCACAGTGGAGCTAAAAGCAGGCTTAAGGGACCGTTGCCAATGGCAGAATTGGCACAGGGGCAAAGTTACGCTGCCCCTTTCCCAGCCCCTCCCTGCAGCTTTTGCAAATAAATGATGCTATTTGATGGTAGTAAAAGGGAGCATATATATTTTCAATAAATAAATGCACATCTGTGGGTCTAATTATGGATTCCCAGGAGCATTTGTAGGTTGGCCATTGCACTACAACCCTGGTACATCCACTGTTATGGGGCACAGGTGGTAGCTGTTACCTAGAAGGGCTCTGAAAAGAAGGATTTACCAGATTCAGAGAGGGCAAGTATGTTTGGATGTTGATTGGCAATGATAACTAAGTGGAGCCTACATGTCCAGTTGCAGTCTACCACCGACATGCACTAACTATGAGGAAAGGCTTTGTGGACCCCCTGGATGTGCCTGAGCACTCACGAAACAGGATGCTGGGGGTCACATAGCTCCAGTCCAGAAGGCCCTTCCTATTTGATGCACAGATGTCCCAGGCCTCCTGTGGGCAGGACAGAGGCATATTTTCAGGCCCGTTCAACACAGAGCTGACCGGCCCATTGGGCTTCTCCGCTTCAGTGTGGGAAATGAGTGGCACCATCCCTCCAAGGCACACAGTTGGCAAAGATCCCCAGCAGTGACCAAGGTGGCCAAGGGGTCTTTCGAGGAAGCTGGCCCACCACCGCTCTCCTTCTCAGTGAGGTGCAAACCACTCCCTCTGGCACTACAGCACTCAGCACCCTGCCCTGGTTGCATGCTGGAAAGGAAGGTGCCGTGGCTCGGAAAGAGGAAGAACTTGCCTCCTTGCAACCCTCATCCTGGCCTGGGTCGTGCCTGGCCTTCAGACGGAGGCAGCTGTTTAAGAAGGTGCTGTGTGTCTGGGTCCCGGTCCCACGTTCTGTCCCCTTGTAGACAGGAAGGCAGCTAAAGACCCTGAAGGGTCCCTGCCAGCTGTCTGCATCAATGGTCCCTGCACCTGCATCAAGAGGTGCCAAGGGACAAAAGCCATCAGCCATCAAAGTGCCGCCGGTTTGCCACACCAGGAAGCTGGACTTTGTGGAGACTCCCAAGTGTTTCTCATGGTGGAGGGGCTATAAAACAAAAGCTCCCCCCCCCTCAACTTTGTTTACCCTTTGATGGGGAGGAGGGCTTTGAAGGTTCTGGCCAAGCGCAAGCTGGGAGCTCTAGCCAGACTCTGAAGAATGTTTTATGGGGGGGTGCTGGGCATGAGACCCTTCCTAATACTCCAGCACAGAGGAGGCGGCCGTGTGGCATCCCACTGGCTCACAACCTTATTGTCGGAAAACACCAGACACTGTTTGCTGGTCTTCAAAGTGCCTCAGAGCTCCAAGTGCCTTCCCCCCCCCCCAGCACCACCCCCACCACAGACTCAAAAAGCTGCTATGGTGGGAAGTGTGACCCGGTAGGTCTTCAAGGTCTGAGAGGTCCAGAGGTGGTTTGCCATCAGGGCCTGTCTCTATGCAGTGACCCTCAGCTCCCATCCACAGAGCAACCCTGGGCCCTGCTTATCTTCCAAGATCTGGCAAGCCCAAGCCAGGTCTCCAGCAGCCCGTCCCCCCTCTGAAATTCACCTGATGAGATTCATCCACCTGCCCCCTTCCCCTCCCACACCCAGGCATTCCGCTGAGGAAGAACTATTGAGAAGGGAAAGGCCAGGAGCAGCACAAGACAGCACCACCCACCCTGCCGGCAAAAAGGCCCCGGGTCACTCGCTGAAGAGAAGCAGCTCTGTATTGTCAAAGGCTTTCACAAGTGTTGTGGGGTTTCCGGGTTGTGTGGCAGTGTTCCAGTAGCATTCTCTCCTGACGTTTTGCCTGCATCTGTGGCTGGCATCTTCAGGGGATCTGGTGTACCATCTGTGGCTGGCATCTTCAGGGGATCTGATGGAACATGGATCTGATGGAAGATGCCAGCCACAGATGGTACACCAGATCCTCTGAAGATGCCAGCCACAGATGTAGGTGAAACGTCAGGAGAAAATGCTACTGGAACACTGCCATGCAGCCCGGAAACCCCACAACACCCCAGAAGTAGCTCTGTTTGCCAAGTGGAAGAAGAACGCCTTTGGGTTTGGAGAGCTGCTGCTGCTGCCAGCCAGGACGGAGGGAAGAAGGCCCTGGAAAAAGGCCCCTTCCTTTGTTCTGCAGCAACCCTGGCACCCCCCTCCCCCCCCCCCACCCCCACCCCTCAAGCTCTACTTAAAGTCAGAATTCCCCACACGGTAGTTTGACCCAAATATCGCTAATGCCATTCTTGTGTCATTCTTGTGGCATTTTGCTCCTCCAATTGAATATTTATATGGAACAGGAAGCCATCTATATTTTAACACAAACCTCATTTGAGACGCTGATTTCTCCTTCCTTAAGAAAGCACCTTCACGGTGGGAGGCTGAGGGAGAAGGAAAGTCGGCTCCAGAAGGTCCTGGCTGGATTTCCACTGGGAGCGTGCCTGCTTCTGAAATTGTCATGTTGTCGCGAAAATCCCAGATGGTGACTGAAAACACACTGGCAGTCTTGGAAGTAGAAGAAACGAGGCTAAATGGCCTGCAAATGGCTGCAGAATTCAGGTTTTTATGGGAACAGAAAAAAAGGGGGCATTGGTTTATTTGGGGTAGAAAAGACGGGGCTTTTCACAGAATCATAGAGTTGGAAGAGACCCAAAAGGCCATCAAGTCCAACCCCCTGCAATGCAGGAACACACAATCAAAGCACTCCTGTCAGATGACCGTCCAGCTTGTCTTTAAAAAACCTCCAACGACGGAGACTCCACCACACTCCGAGATGGTGCCTTCCACTGTCAAACAGCCCTTATTGTCAGGAAGTTCTTCCTAGTGTTTGGGTAGATTCTCTTTTCCTTCACCTTGAACCCATCACTCCTGGTCCTAGTCTCTGGAGCTGCAGGAAACAAGCTTGCTCCCTCACCAACATGAGACATCCCTTCAAATATCTAAACATGGCTATCATGTCACCTCTTAACCCAATGGTGGGATCCAAAAATTTTAGTAACAGGTTCCCATGGTGGTGGGATTCAAACTGTGGCGTAACGCCAATGGGGCTGGCTGGGCACGACAGGGGTGTGGCCAGGCATTCCAGGGCTGTGGCAAGGACGCAGCTGCTGCACCGGTCCTTGGGCGGGAAACGAATGCACTCAGGCGCAGGCTGCCACGCATGCCGGTGCACCTCCTGTGAGACTGCTTCAAGTTCTGCACGCTACTGCTGAGAGGAGGGGCGTAACTAGGGCAAAAATCATGGGGCAAAATCACCAATTAGTAACCCCCTCTCGGCACACACAAATAATGAGTAACCTACTCTTGGGAACCTGTGAGAACCTGCTGGATCCCACCTCTGTCTTAACCTTTTCTTTACCAAACTAAACATTCCCAGCTCCCCAAGTCTCTCCTCGTAGGGCATGGATTCCAGACCTTTGACCATTCTGGTTGCCCTTTTCACATCTGATTTGACTGCCCAAAGCCCCCATTCTCCTAAAAAGCTCCTCCCATTTCCCCTTGCTTTCCTATCTGACTGGAATCCTCCTCCTAAAACATAAATGGGATGCTAACTGTATGCATGAAGCTGCTATAATTCCAAGCCAATGCTCCTCCGCATGGCCCACCAAGCCCAACACTGTGTGCTCTGACAGGTAGCCGCCGGCTTTCTGGGGTCTCTGGCCAAGAAGGATCTTTCCCAGCACCTGAGCTCTTTGGAGCTGCCGGGGATTGAGCCAGCAACCTTCTGCACACAAAGCAGGTGGTCTATCATGGAGCCACAAGCTCTTAAGAGGTCCTGCCAGTCCATCTAACCCAGTTTCATTTCCTTGGGCCAAGAGGGGCCTTTCCCAAGTAATTCCCTGCTCCTTTTTACTGGAGATTCCCTGGACTAAACCTGGGAGCTTTTGCATGCGAAAGGGGTCCACAGCACCACACCACTCCCTCAAAACCCACCTCCTTTGGTCTTTGAGATGGAGCACCATCGTACCCAAGGGGCAGGGAATGTTCCTGGCACTCCATCCAGACTGGCAGCAATTTCTGCCAGGAATTCCTTGCCCCCCGTGAGGAGAACCAGGTGCTACAATGGGAAGACTGCTGGCACCTGTACCTTGCCTTTTACGAACTCCCGAGAGGAGGGCAAATCTCGACTCATGGCAATTCTGTGTACCTCCAAGAGTGGCACAAACCCACAGCTCCCCATTTTGTGGTGAAGAAGAAGAAGAAGAAGAAGAAGAGGAAGAGGAAGAGGAAGAAGAAGAGGAGGAGGAGGAGGAGGAGGAGGAGTTTGGATTTATATCCCTCCTTTCTCTCCTGTAGGAGACTCAAAGGGGCTTACAATCTCCTTGCCCTTCCCCCCTCACAACAAACACCCTGTGAGGTAGGTGGGGCTGGGAGAGCTCAGAGAAGCTGTGACTAGCCCAAGGTCACCCAGCTGGCATGCGTGGGAGTGCCCAGGCTAATCTGAATTCCCCAGATAAGCCTCCACAGCTCAGGCGGCAGAGCTGGAAATCAAACCCAGTTCCTCCAGATTAGATACACGAGCTGTTAACCTCCTACGCCACTGCTGCTGATACCGGTCTTTCTACTCTCTTTTGCACACCCCTGGACTAGAAACCCAGTTCTTTTTCCAAATCCAATTGTCAAGAGGCCTTTTCTCTGCAGCCCCTCCCCCATCCAGTTTTTGTGCCATATGAAGAAGAGGGCAAAATATTTAGCTGAAAAGCCTCCTCGGGTGAAAAGGGAAAGGGATTCAGAGCCCTCCCTTCCCCAGCCTATGATTAGCTTGATTATAGTAATTAGGTCTGTCCCTAAATTTCTCCATTTTTATCTCTTACTGCAAGCAAGCAAGCAAGCAAGCAAGCAAGCAAGCAAGCAAGCAAGCAAGCAAGCAAGCAAAGAGGGTTGTGGGATTTCTCCCCCCTCCCAGTTTGGTTGCCCCAACCCCATTTTAGCATTTATGTGGATACTTTGGGCAAAGGGAGAGAAATGCAATTAACTCTTTTTATTTATTTTAATTTTATTGCAGAAGGAGAGAGTATGTCGATGTTGTTCCGTGATCGTTCTGGGAACAGGGGAACGAGCCCCAGCCCTGTCCTCTCCTGCCGTCTGAAGCATCCATTATCCACAGCTGTGTAATTGAAGTTCATCGCCCCAAAGAGCCTAAAAGCACCAGACCACGGGAAGAAGCCTCCACTTGATAAATTGAAGCTTGGGGTTTTATGGCACCCCGACCGGGACTAGAGCAATTCTTCCTGTAGGGTGTTGATTTGTTCCAAAAGAGCAGAAATGGGCCCTGGAAAACAGGCAATATTGCAGTGCCAATTGGTTGCCAACCTCCCAGTGGGAACTGGAGAGCTCCCAGAATTACAACAGATCTCCAGACATCAGAGATCAGTTCATCCAGAGAACAACGACTGCTCTGGAGGGTGGATTCTTATGGTTGAGATCCCTAGGTTCCACTTTCCAGGCTCAAAAAATCTGCTGCCACACCTCCAGCCCCTAGGTCCCTCAGTATAGTCCCGTGGTGGCAAACCTTTGGCACTCCAGATGTTATGGACTACAATTCCCATCAGCCCCTGCCAGCATGGACAATTGGAATGGGAATTGTAGTCCATAACATCTGGAGTGCCAAAGGTTCGCCACCACGGGGCTACATGGTGACATGAGAGTTCATGACCCTGCCCTGCCAAGTGTCTAGGGGGCTTTTGGTTCACAACTTCATTTAAAAATGTACCCCCACCCCCGGTTTGGCTCAACTGCAGCCGTGCTCTTTTGTGACAAGGACTGTTTCACTGCAGCGCTTCACAGGTGGGGGGGGGGGGATCAGTGGCCTCCCACAATGGCCGTGTGTGGGGCTCCAGGCTAAAGGGGCCCGCTTCGAATTCAGTCACACCACAGAGCCCAAGATTTTTGGGGGATAACACTTGGAGAGTCAAAGCCTCTTCATCGTTGTCATGATATCTGATTCCCTTTGGGGATGGGGTGGTATATTAAATCTGACATATAAATAAAGGGGCTGTGGCTGTCCATATCTTACGCCGCCCCCCCCCCCCCATCTTCTTGGTCTCTGGTTCTGGTGGGTTTTCCAGGCTGTGTGGCCATGGTCTGGTGGATTTTGTTCCTAACTTTTCACCTGCATCTGTGACTGGCATCTTCAGAGGTGGATCACAGGGGGAAGTCTGTTTCACGCTGTGTCCAGTGAGAAGGGAATGTTTGGTCTCTGTTTGTTCCCTGTTCTGTTCCCTGGTTTCCCAGGTCCAGGCTAGAAATTCCTCCTGGCTTGTAAAGAGGTGCTTGGGGAAGGGGGGAAGGGGGAGTCAAGGAGATCAACTAGCTGCCAGTCCCACCGAATCTGTCTTCATTAGGGCCACACCTCTTCTTCCTCATTGACCCTTCCCCCATTAGGAAATGGGGCTGGCTTGCTCTGCCGTACGTCTGGCCTTCTGGAAGAGGATTTACGGCAAAAGCCGGCATCCATCACTCAGCCGCGCAACTGTTCATAAACTGGATACATCTTCATTAATCTTCCCCGTGCGTTCCGGGTCGCTGAGAACAATTCCCTCGGAAACGGAACCCTGAGCTCTTGATGAGGAAAGGCGGGGGCCCCATTAGTTTCTGTTAGACCCCAAAGAAACCCTGCTGACAGGGGAAGATCCGCATCACGGAGACAGTCCCTGCAGTGGTCACTGTTGGAAAGGGCTTGGTTGATTTCGTCCTGCCCTCTCGGGCTTTATTGGGGGTGAGGTGGCCACAGGCTGCCCCCCAGCTGCCCCCGGGAATGGCTTGTGAAAGAAATGCACAACGTTGCAGTGCAGCACCCAATGGCTCCCCGTTCAACCTAATTTCAAAGAGTCAAGAGCCAGTGTGGGGTAGTGGTTAAGAGCAGGTGGACTCTGATCTGGAGAACAGGATTTGAATACGAGTATGTAACCCCCATGCTCAGAATGGGTTGACCCAGAAAGGGGTGGAGACTCAAAGCAGCAGGCGGCTGCAGAGCTCATGTAGTTGGAGGAGACAAGGCTACCAGACTCGGACCTTGGTTTGTGTAAGCCCTTCACACCTTGTTAAGGTAACTGCAATGTTGTTGGGAACTAGTGGGAAGGTAGTTGTTTGTTTTTGCTATGTTGTAAATGTTGGAGTTTATTGTTTCAGGGTTTCTTTTTGTGGTTGTAATGGGTGAGAGTTCTCCTGGAAACCTTCATCATATTGAATCCTGTTCCCCAAGCCCTTGGAGTCTTCAGGAGCCAACCCACTTGCAAAGAAGAATTGGACTTGGCAATATCAGAAGACTGTAACTAGAAGGACTTGAAATGAAACCTGAACAGGACCTTGAAGTGTGATGTTAAATGTTGATGCCTGATGTTGTATGTTAAGAAAGTAAACCATTTTGGTTTTTTTAAAATAGTTGTTGCAAACTCATTCCAAGTTCTGCCCCACAGAACCCACAGATAGAGGTTACAAGTGCAGCGGGATAAAACAAGACTTTGGACTCCACGCCTAGGGGCATCTACTCGGTTACTGTGTGGAACAGGATGTTGAACTAGATACCCCAGAAGTCTGATCTATCAGGCTTCTTCTGATGTTCTTCTGTGTCTTGCCATGCTCACGGAAACACAACATGCTTCTTTTTCTCTATATTAGTGGGGGGGGGGGGGGGGGTCAGAGTCAAGTTGGGCCATCAGCGACAGCTCTTTTGAACTGTCTTTTGCAGGGGAGATACGACTATGGGTCACCTGCCTCCCCAGTTCTCTCCAAGCATCCAAAGGCAGGAAGCTGGGCAGCATGGAAAGGGCCACCCTGAGTTTTTTAGTTTTATTAAAATAAAATAAAATTGATTTCCTTCTAGAATTGCAGCAAACACTGCATGATAAAAGACAATGGTCCTGAGTTTTCAGGGTGGTTCAGCAGAGTGTGGATTAAAATTACCTCCTTTGAACCGTGCCATCTAGATCTAATTCCAGTGGGTGTGACTCTGGTTAGAATGGCTGTGTCGTAGCAGTGTCGTAGGAGCAGCAGTGGAGTAGGAGGTTAAGAGCTCGTGTATCTAATCTGGAGGAACTGGGTTTGATTCCCAGCTCTGCCGTCTGAGCTGTGGAGGCTTCTCTGGGGAATTCAGATTAGCCTGTCCGCTCCCACACACGCCAGCTTGGTGACCTTGGGCTAGTCACAGTTCTTCTGAGCTCTCTCAGCCCCACCTACCTCATAGGGTGTTTGTTGTGAGGGGGGAAGGGCAAGGAGATTGTCAGCCCCTTTGAGTCTCCTGCAGGAGAGAAAGGGGGGATATAAATCAAAATCTTCGTCCTCTTCCTCCTCCTCCTCCTCCTCCTCCTCCTCCTCCTCCTCTTCTTCTTCTTCTTCTTCTTCTTCTTCTTCTTCTTCTTCTTCTTCTTCTTCCTTAAGAACGCTTTCACTTTCTTCCCTCCAGAGGTTTCATGCGGAGTCACGAAATGAGCTTCCATCTCCCCAGAACCATCCCTCTGGGCCCCCTCCTGATCCAGCCCCACCTTTCTTCTGGGGGCCACTACTCAAGCTGCATATCTCTCTGAAGTATCATTAATGCGCCAGGTTGTGCATGGCCTTTGAACAAACACAACCTGCTGGGGGGAAGAAAGAAGTGCTTGAAACATTTGCTGAAATAAGCAATTTCCAGCTCTATCCCCTCTCCTCCAAATGTCAGCAAGCCCAGAACGGAAAAGGCACAGGAACGGAAGGTGAAAGACTACCTGACCCTGGGGGCCCCCTCCCCTGCTGCTCTCCAGCTCCAGCAGAGGCAAAAGATCCCTCACCACCCCCACCCCCCCCAGAACTGCTGGCAGCCATCCCCTCTGGATGCTCCGAGACTGGTCGGTCCAGCACATGTCCTGGCAGCAGTTGCAAACAGGGAGCTGAGTTTTTGAGAGCACTTTGGTGCCCACCACAGAGAAGCATGGTGGTTGGGAGCAGTGGTGGGATCCAAAAATTTTAGTAACAGGTTCCCATGGTGGTGGGATTCAAACTGTGGCGTAGGGGCCAATAGGAGACTGGAGCACTCCACGGGGCGTGGCCCGGGCATTCCTGGAGTGGGGCATTCCTGGGCAGGGCTTTGGCAAGGACTCAGCCGCTGCGCCGGTCCTTGGGAAAAGGGGAAGCGGGAAACGAATGCACGCAGGTGCAGGCTGCCATGCACGCCGGTGCACCTCCTGCTAGACTGCTTCAAGTTCTGCGCGCTACTGCTGAGAGGAGGGGCGTAACTAAGGCAAAAATCACGTGGCAAAATCACCCATTAGTAACCCCCTCTCGGCACACACAAATAATTAGTAACCTACTCTCGGGAACCTGTGAAAACCTGCTGGATCCCACCTCTGGTTGGGAGGCAACGTTTTCGGTGCAAGGTTTGCGGCCTCCCCACAAGTAACTGGAGGGTCCACACAGCTGCCTCTTCCAGACAGGCCGGCCTCCTTCAGCTGTGCCTCCTTCAGTTGTCTCTGGCAGGACCTGCTGGGTTCCTGGCTGGGTTTAAGAGAGCTGGTGTGGTGTGCTGGTTAAGAGTGGCAAGGTAGTGTCTGGGAGAACCAGGTTCAAATCCCCACTCATGCCATGGAAGCTCACTGAGTGACCTTGGATCCTGTGTTGGACCTTGAGGAACTGCGGGGGTTGCCTTCTCAGGCTCCAACCTCAAAGTCTCCAGTTATGGTCCAACCCGGAGCTGGCAATCCTGCCTCTAACAGGAAGTGGTCTGCCAGGCTCTCCAGGGGAGAAAGATCTTTCCTTCTCCCTGAGTTCTGTTACCCCGTGGTGCCAGGGACTAAGTTGGGAGCCTCTGGCACACAAGGAGGGGGCTCTACTGCTCTCCTAGCTCCTTCAGGGCTCAGCAACTCTGAGCGGGGGCTTGCTGGCAGGATAACAAGAGGGCTCCTTTTCCCTCGGCTGCCTCGGCCCCGTTGTGCTTCCTTCCTCTGGAACGGAATACTGCTCCCAGCTCGCCTGCCAACAAAGAGCCCCTTATAATGGGGCCTATCCAGGATATGAAATGTATCCCTGGGAGATAAGCCACAATCCCCCGTCAGTCATCCCGGTATCTCTCGGGCATCAAAAGGCTCATAACAAACCAGAGCGGCAAAGCCTGGTGCTCCCTTTCCTCTCCTTTCTTCTCCTTGTCAGTTGGATCCCCTCCCCCTGCCTCCCTCCCAGAATTATAGATAGATTCAGGGAGAAACAAAAGATAATAAAACCACCAGCACAACCAGGAATGGGGCTGAATCAGACCCCATTTTGTGCATCAAATTCACTCTTGGTCACAGGCAGTGGCTCTCTGGGCAGAGAAATGTCTTTTTCATCACTTGATTCCTCTTTCTGTTGGAAGTAGCAATGTCTAATGTGCAAAGGAGCTGAGAGGAAGACCCAGCAGGGTGCGGGCAAGTGGTCAGCTAGAGAGGGCTGTAAAGTTAGTAACCCCTTTGTCCTTTTGTGTCACTTCTTGCCTGTCCTTAGACTGATACTCTCAGCTCTAATACCCTGCTTCTTCTGGGAACTTAGTTGCAGAGAGTCTTTCTAGCTAATAAGATAGCAGCGTGCTGTCTTTCCCTCTTTCCTATCCTAAATAAATATTTACCTATCCTAAATAAAAATTTACCATTTACCCTTTTAATCAGTGTGTTAGCTGCTTCTCTGTGTGGTAAACTCCAACACATTTTGGTTATGGGCCCAGAGGGTATTAATACAGCAACTTACTTAAAAAAAACAGGCTGCCAACCAAAGGAGCTGACAAGACTCATAAACTTTGGTTTGGGCAGAAGCCCAGTGTGAGCCATTTGAGAGTTTTTGGATCAAAAGCATATGCTTATATTTCTAAGGAAAAGCATTCCAGGATGGATCTCAGAACTGAAGAAGGTACTTTTGTAGGATATGCTTAGGTGTGCAGGGGATACAGAACCCTCAACCCTAAGACTAATGAATTAAAGATTTGTGCTGCAATTTACCTTGGTGAAAAGAAACACATTCCAGTGATTTCACCCCAGCAGAGCAAAATCAAGCACAGCAGCCAGATGTAGTCTATCTGAATGTCATGGGCAGTGCGTTTGAAGCCCCTGAGGGTGACAGCACCATGGACAGCACACATGGAGCACAATCCAGAACTGAGGCGAATGGGGACGGGGCGACTTGAGTGCTGCTTTGCCCGCTCCACAGGGCTTTAAAAAACCTCCAGCTCCCCCATAGGGGAGAATATCTCTGCTGGCAGCTTCACCAGCATATGGGGAGCTCAGAAGGGCCTGGAAGCAGATTAAGGTCAGTCTCGGCCCCTGGAATGCCCCCAGAATGCTGCCGTGGCTGGGGTGGTGTGCAAGTGCTGGCACGAGACCATGCACCATGACCGATGATGCGGGTGCTGCAGTGGCCAGTGGGATTCCCCCCTCTGCCAGTGTAAGTGTCCTGGAGTGTCTAATGCGCAAAGGAGCTGACAGGAAGACTCAGCAGGGTGCGGACAAGTGGTCAGCTAGAGAGGGCTGTAAAGTTAGTAACCCCTTTGTCCTTTTGTGTCACTTCTTGCCTGTCCTTAGACTGATACTCTCAGCTCTAGTATCCTGCTTCTTCTTGGAAGTTAGTTGCAGAGAGTCTTTCTAGCTAATAAGATAGCAGTGTGCTGTCTTTCCCTCTTTCCTATCCTAAATAAATATTTACCTATCCTAAATAAAAATTTACCATTTACCCTTTTAATCAGTGTGTTAGCTGCTTCTCTGTGTGGTAAACTCCAACACATGTTGGTTATGGGCCCAGAGGGTATTAATACAGCAACTTACTTAAAAAACAGACTGCCAACCAAAGGAGCTGACAAGACCCTTGTCCTTTTGTGTCACTTCTTGCCTGTCCTTAGACTGATACTCTCAGCTCTAATATCCTGCTTCTTCTTGGAAGCTAGTTGCAGAGAGTCTTTCTAGCTAATAAGATAGCAGCGTGCTGTCTTTCCCTCTTTCCTATCCTAAATGTACTTCCTAATAAACCTTTACCCTTTGCCCTTTCAGTCAGTGTGTGAGCTGCTTCTCTGTGCTGTAAACGCCACCACTTTTGACTGGTGATTCTCCTGGGGATTGGCCTGGGAACCAGCTGCACCTGAGCCAGGCTTCCCCCGGGCATTCTGCATCTCACAAGGGGGAACAAAGACAATGTCAACAAGGGAACTTGTGAAGGGTGTCAAGGCCACAAGCAACAAGTCAGAAGCAGATGGGGAGGGGCGGGGCAGGAGGTGCTGGCCGCGTCATGCAGTTTGTCTTCAGGAGAGTCCTTCTAGAAGCAGAGAAGTGCAGAAGTGCCCTTGGTGGGGATGCAAATGTAGCAGAAGGGCTGGCGAGCAGTTGGGGGAGGTGGCCGGAGCAACGGTCAGCTGGGAGGCTGGCAGATAAGAGACAACGAGCAGGCCAGGCAGCACCGAGACCAGAGAACAGAGATTGGCCAGTTGCACACAAAATGGTTAAATGTCATGAAGAGGCTTGAATCCTGTCTCGCCTCAGCGGTCAGTCAGGGAATGCTATGAAGGCCAGCCAGTACGGCATCAGGATTAAGGGCAGGGGACTTTAATCTGGAGAACCGGGTTTGATTCCTCGCTCATCCACATGAGTGGTGGATTCGAATCTGGAGTCTGATTCCCCACTCCTCCACATGAGCAGCAGACTCTAATCTGGTGAACTGGGTTTGTTTCCCCACTCTCCCACATGAAGCCTGCTGGGTGTCCTTGAGCCAGTCACAGTCCTCTCCAAACTACCTCAGCCCTGCCTACCTCACAAGGAGTCTGTTGTGGGGAGGGGAAGGAAAGGCCATTGTAACTCGCTTTAAGACTTCTTAAAGATAGAGAAAAGTGGGGCATAAAAACCAGCCCCCCCCCTCCTCCTTTGTTTTCTTCTCCTTCTTCTTCTCCTTGTCTTCTAATTAAGCTCCAAGCAGCTGGAAGGGCAGCTTGTGATGTTTGCTTCTTGGCCGGGCGTCCTTCAGCGGATTGTTTTCTCTGCCAATGTGGGAAGGGCAAGGAGCCCTGATCCCCCCTATTGATGGCCAAGCAAATCAATGCTATCTCCTTTTTCCATGCTGAGGTGCGCATTGATTTTTGGTACTGTTGCTGCCCGGCTGTTTATGTAATGTCTGAACTTTGTGCAACTCAACCGTTTAGTGTGCAGAAAAGGAGGCCTGTTGCCATGAAAACAGATCTCTGGATGACAGCGTAATGCCGAGTGATCCCTGTTTCCTTGGACCACACTGAATGTATTTTAACCTTGGTAAGTCAATAACTTTGTACAAAAGGAGCCAGAGCTGATAGGGCTTAGAATGCCTTTAAACGGGAGGGAAAATGCCCCTGATTTGTAATCCGCAGGAAATCGCTGCAGTTCTGCAGACCAATCACTTTCTCAAAAACAAGTTGACATTTTGAACAACAAAGCGCTGCCCGCGTTGCCATTGAGAAAGGACCCGGGATTTTGCTGCCCTAGTTAAAAATAATTCAGGCTGGAGAGGACCCTAGAAAGGTCAGCAGGGCGGAGCTTGGAAAGTGCGGAGGCTCTGCTTACCATGCTACAAGCGGCTGGAGTGTGTGCATCCTTTTGGTCATGAGAAGGAGAGGAGCTCTGGCCTCCCTCTGAAGCCACCTGGCGGGGGGGGGGTCTAATGTGGGGAGAGGCAGGGGCAGAGGAATACTGCTTAGAGAGGGTTGGAGCTGGGGAAGGGAAGGGAGAGAAGCTCCAGCAGCAGGCTGGCCAGGCCTGGTTCAAGGGTTTTTGTTGTTCGAAGCAAAGTACACCCCCCCCCTTCCTGTGCTGCTACAGGGGCTTGGCTTATTTTTGGCAGGCAGGAGCATGGGCTCAGGGCACGCCAGTCATCTCTGTGCCATAGCTGGGAGCAAGCTGAGCCCCTGAAGAGCATCAGCAACCTTATTATGCCCTTCCCCCGGCAGCCCCTTAGATGGCTTGATTGAACAGGTAGTCCCAGGGGGGCCAGAAAGAAGCCCTGGACGGCAAGCAGCCCCCCCTCGCCCCCAGGACATTAGAACTTGGAAGCCGAAGCAGGATCAATGCTGGTTAAGCCGACCAACCAAATGCAGGGCTGCAATGGCCTTGCTTTGTCTTCTGCCCTGGCCTGGATGGGCCAGGCAGCTCCCCAGAGGTTGTCAGCTCTTGAATGCGATGGCATTATTACACCCCGCTGACGTCCCTGCCCTCCCCAAACCCAGCACTCTCAGGCTGCACCCCCAAAGCCCCAGAAATTTCCCCACCCGGAGTTGGCAACTCTCTTTGCTACTGGAGGGGAGAGGAGCAGACCAGGTGGGCGGTTGGTGATGGCATCCTGGTGCCAGGGCCTTTTGTACATGTGCAAGAGTCGAGTGGATATAAAGGAGGGATAGCAAAGTCTGGCGGTCCAGATGTTCATGGACTACGATTCCCATCAGCCCCTGCAGGCTGCCTAGTGTATAAAAGGCCAGAGTTTGACACCCCCCACCCCCCCTTATAAAGCAGGCTGCAATTTAATATCAGAAACCCGGGAAACGCCCCGCACAGCTCCAGGACTACACCCCCCATAGTTCCCCGCGGGCGCGGTGCTTGCCGGGCCTCGTAGTCCTTCCCTGGCGCAGGCCCCGCCTCTCCAGCACCGCTTCGAATTTTGCCGCGAAGGCGCCGCGTGGCTCCGGAGGCCCCGCCCACGGCGAGCTGGAGGGGCGGGGCGTGCGGGCGAGGGGGGGACGCGTGTCGGCGTCGCCGGGGCAACGGCGGGCCGGGGAGAATGGGGGGCGTGGCCGAGCCGCGTGCGCCTGGCGCCTGGGAGCGCGCGCGCCGCCCGCCCGGCCTCGCTCTGCTGCTGCTGCTGCTGCTGCTGCTGCTGCTGCTGCTCAGTGTCGCCGGAGCCGCCGCCGCGGAGGGAGCAGCAGCAGCAGCAGCAGCCGCCCCCCCCCCCCCGGGCTCCCGGCGCCGCTGCCCGTCCCGCAGGCCCCCCGCCCGGGAAGGCGCCGCCGCCGCTGCACGCAGGGCCCGACACGGGCAGGCAGCCGCTCTCCCGCCGCCAAGGTCGCCTACGGGGAGGGGGGGGTCTCCGGCCGCGATCTCGGCAGCCCCCCCACCCATCCGCCGCCGCCCTCCTCCTCCTCCTCGCTCCCGGCGGCGGCGGCGGCGCCTTGCCCGGGCTTTCGGCCGGCGTGGAGCACACAAAGGCGGGGAGGAGGAGCCTGGGCGCCCCGGGCTGGGCCACGATGTGAGCGGCTCGCCCGCAGCCCAGGCCGGCGGCGCCGCGGAGGCGGAGGAGGCGGAGGAGGAGGAGGAGGAGGAGGAAGATGCGTCTTCTCGCCGGCCGGCCGGAGCGGCGCTTGTCTCCCTCCTGGATGCGGCGGCGGCGGCCCTGAGTGGGCAGCGGCGGCGGACCCCGCTCGGCTCCATGGCTGCGCCGGACAGGCGGCTCCCGGACAAGGCGGCGGCGGCGGCCTGAAGACGGACCCGGGCGGCGGGGCCCCTGGCTGGTAAGGGCGAGCGGGGGAGCTGTCTCTGTGCCGGCTCGGGGCTCCCGTTGCCGTCGGCCCCGGCGGGTGGGTCTGCAGTGCCCCCCATCGCTGTGCCTTTGGAGCACCTGGAGCGGGGGTGGGGGATGGGAGGCAACCCGTTGACGCGCGCCTGGCTGAGGGGGGGGGGGAGCGGGGAGATCGCTAGTTATGACTGCTGCGAGCTGGGGAGCGGAAGGACGCCCGATGGAGCCGCCAGGTACAGGGGCAGTCTACTTCCGAAGAGCACCTGCACACGGGGCATCGGGCTGGCCGGTGGCGCAAACGGGAGCGCCGCCTTCGAAAGGCCGGCAGAGCCGGTCTTGTGCCCCATCAGGCTTCATAACTGCTCAGAAAGGAGCCTCCACGGGCAGAAGCAGTAAAGGGAAAAGGAGCCCCCCGTTTGCAGCCTGAGCGTCGCCCAGCCCCCTTCCTTATCGGGACCTGCCGTTGCATCCCCCTTGAGTGCTGGCAGGCCCAGACAAGGAAGGGGGTTGCGCAGTCCCTGGCCCCACTGGTGCCCGTGTCCTTGAACCCACAGCCGGCGACTGGCACCACCGGGGGCTCAAGGGTCGTTTTTAGAATCTGTGGCTGAGCCAGGACAGCAGGACTCATTGGGCCGTGTGCATCGAGAGGGCACGGCCGGAAAAGGATGGTGCAGAGGCTGGGGAAATGAGGCCGGGCCTCTTCTGGTGGCTCCTGTCTCGAAGGGAGGCAGATTTCTGTTTTGGAAGGGGGGGGGCTGGTGTGTCTCTGACTGCTTTGGAAACCCCCAGGTCAGATGCCTGCAGGCTGTCATGATGGTGACATGAGCTGCTCATTGTTAAGTGGGGGGGGGGGGGGTGAGTTATGGGCACCCATTGGCCAAATGTGATCCCCCCTTTGATTCTCCATGTCTGTGCTTCCTGCATCTGCAAAGGAAATAAAAGTGTGACATGACTGGTTGGCTCTGCTCGAGGGTGTTGGGGTTTGGAGGTTGAGGCACCCCCAGAATGACAGGAGCAGGGACGCCTATGGGTTGCACCCTCCCCCTTTGTCCCTCCCTATCCCAGAGCTGGTCTCTGCTCCTTTGATGTGTTGTATCTGGGGATGGAGTGGAAACTTGGCCTGTTTGCTTGAGCAGACTGTCCCGGTGGACTCGTGGCAAAGAGTTGTTGCATTTAGGAGGGAGAAACAGAAGGACCCGGAGATGAGAAATGAGGCCGAGGGCGATGGGCAAAAATATATTTTATTACTCAGATAAAAATTCCCTCCGTGTTTTGCCCAAGAGGCTTCTTCAGAGGAATCTGTTGGCCTTGCAGAGGTTTTTCAAAGAAGAGCGTAAGATCAATAACAAGTTGGCATTAGCAGCTTGCTACTGAAGTTAACGGGGGGCGTGGGGAACCTTCAAGGGCTGCCCCATGGTGGGGTTTAGGAGCCCCCAACCTGAGATGGGTAGGGTGTGTGTTCAGGCTTGGATTCCAAAGGAGGAGTCTGTTGTATTTTGTTGCGTGGTCTCTCTCAGAATGCGTGAGAGCATGGTGTAGGCCAGGGGTTGTCCAACTCTGGCACCCCAGATAAGAGCATCTTACTGAATCCAATTGGCCAGGCTGGCAGGGGCTGATGGGAATCGTAGTCCATGAACAGCTGGGGCACCAGAGTTGGACACCCCTGGTGTAGGCCATCGAATGCAAAAGGTGGGGCTTTGGAGATCTTAAATGCCAAAGGTGAGGCTTAGCCCTGGGGCAAGGTGTGAGAAAGCTTACTTGCCCACGGGTTAGGGATTTATTTGCAAGTTCTGAATTTATTTGGGAAGTCCATTTACACATCTCTGGATTCAGTAAGCTACTCTTATCCCTTGACCTTCTAGTACTGGGGAATGATTGCTCTGCTCTCCCCACCCCGCCCTATACAAAATCCATAGCTGGTTTGAACAGGTCAATAGATCTGCATTCCAAGCCATATTCTTGGTTTCTGCCGCAAGGTATTTGGAGGCTTTTGTAGGAAGAGCCGTGAATCCCTGCAGTTGCTGCATTGTTAACCTGGGCTGGAGGGAATAAAGTTGTTGGCCGGATGGATGCCCGGATGTCTTGCTGGGTCCTGGGCCTCTTGTGCTGGGGCTGTGTGCAAGGAGAGGGAAACTGGATGCTGCCGGACCCTGTTTGTGGATAATGTCTAGCTGCATTGGGACCCCAGGGTTCTAAGGTTTTCTGGAGGTCGCTTTCCCAAAACCATTAATTCTCTGCTGTGTGGCATGATCTCATCCCAGGCTGGGCTGGAATCTGCCTGCCAGAATTTAGAAATACAAAAACCTACAAATTGAATGAATTAAGGATTAAACACTCTAGCGTGGAGCTAGGAATGCCTTTCCTGTTGAGAGATCGTAGCCCTGCGGATAAATGGTTTTCTGCCTTTGTAAATAATCTCCCGGTCTCATGTTCAGTCTGTGCTGGTGCCTCTAATCTCATAGTAGCCTTGAGAAAGTTCTAGATGTCAGGTTTTTTCCCCTAGATACCTGCTGCCTCGTTCCTGTTCCTCTCTCTTTCTGACAACTGAATCTGCTCTGTATTTATTTAAAACACCTGCATGCCTCCTCTCTTCTAAGAACTCAGGGTAGCTTTCAAAACAAAGTTGAAATCACAAGGCTAATTAAATTGTAATTTAAAACCATGCCTACATCTGCTGCCGGAGCTGGAAGAAATGCTAACCCCTGTCAGAAATGTAAAATGGTGTCGAGCACGCAAGAGCGAAAATTCAGAACTCAAACCAGGAACAGAACCGGATACCCGTGTGTGCTCTTGAAGCAGGGATCCATTCATGTGCAGTATTTCTTAAAAAGACGTTGAGCTCCTTGTGCTGGAGGAGACGAGAGCTGGGAGTCAGGCCGAATAAGTGAGTTTGGGATTCTGGAGATCCCCTTCCAGTGGCCTGCCTCGGCTTTGGAGCACGGAACGTGGGCCTGGGGGGTGCGGTGGATGCAGGCAGCTCTTCCTCTGTGCCATGCAGCAGCTGCCCTTGGCTCCGGCTCATCAGAGGTAATTAAAGGGCATCTCCTCCTCCCAAAAGGCTCCCTTTGATCTTCTGCAGGTTTGTTCGGCAGGCTCTCTTGTCTTTTCTGCCTCTGAAAAAAGCTAGACTCCGGCCAACCTGCGATGTCAAATGTGAATGACAAATTGCACACGGGGTTCTTTGGGCAGGCGAGAGAAAAAGGGACGGGAACAGAAGACATTTCTCCTCTCTCTCCTGCCAGGCACATTCTTTGGAAAAAGCTAATATTCGCACAAGGTAATTCAATCAAGCAGTGATTCCTGTCTGCAAACGCAGCCACGGTGCCGGGAGAGCACAAAAGCCCTGCCTGTATTACCTCCCACTTGCCTCAAAATTGCTTCTCTCCCTCGAGTGAGCCGGCTAAAGCTGGCTTTATTATGTTAACCTGTTTGCGTGTCAGAAGCTATTGTGCCGCTCCGTATCTCTCTGTTTGTGTTTGCTTGGCACTGCAAAGGGAAGGGCGAAGGGGAAAATGGCCGGCCGGTCAGTGCCTGGCGCTCCGGGGGCAGCGCTCGGTTGCTAAGTGACTTGCGCCCTGCTAATCGCTTATCTCCCAAGGAGTTGTCCTCTGTAATTATAAGCCGGCTGACATCTTTTGGAAGCTGCCTGACTGCCTGTGTGTGAAATCTGCATTGAGCAGAGGGGACGTGGATGTGGCTTCTCTCTCTCTCTCTCTCGCTCTCTCTCGCTCTCTCTCTCGTGCAACATGCAAGCAAAGAGAAAGGGCCTCGTGCAGTTGGACGGTCGGGCCATCTGGTCCGGGACTGGCTGGTGGCGACTCTGCAACCAACGGAGGCACCTGCTCTCTCAGGCTGGGGGGTGGAACCCAGAATGTTCTGCCTGCTGCATTTACCCAGCTCTGCTGCCCTCTTCCTTGAATATGTCCCCTTGCCTTGTAAAGGGTTCCAGCTTCAGGTGATCCGGGTGAGGACAGTCTGTCTTGAGTAGCTCTCCGGCATCCAGGTGAGCTCTTGAACCCAAGATCAAATCTGGTGCCTTCTGCATGCAAAACACACCCTTCTCCCTCAATTCTGCTGGAAACTTCACTATGCCGCTTTTCATCCCCTCTTAGGGTCCCAGAGGCAGAAGCTGAGTTGAGCTGAAAGGCCGCCCACAATTATTTGTTCTAAATCTCACCTCTGTGTGCATTTGCAGGAGCCAACAGTTGGACAATTAAAAGTTCAGTTGTGTTAAAATCGTAATGGTTCCTGGCAGAACAGCAGGTGGGTTCCTCAGTGAGTAAACAGCACATTTCCTTGTCTGGTGTTTGTACCCCCCTCCCTCTCCTCCAGGCACAGGTGGAGGGTGTGTGCATGGGTGGATGGGTGGGGGGTTGGATCCCATCCCTGCTAGCAGTGGCGTCTTCTTTTGCAACTGGGGGTGCCCGTGAAAATCTTGCTGCCGTCAGAGAAGTGTGTCTGCGGGATCCATCCCATACTGTGCTCCTACTTCGCTTTTGGCAGACAGCCAGGCGGAAGGAGAGGGCTGGAACCGGTCCTGTACAGCACATTGGCAGAATTTTAGGTGTTTGTCCCTGAACGGGCACAGGGTATTTTAAGGCTCCCTCCTTTTTCTTTGGTGTATTTGTCTTCTGGAGTGAGTGGAGTCCGTTGCGCTCCCAACTGCTTGAGTCCCTGGCCAGCATCTTCGGGTTGTTTTGGTTAAATTTGTCGGTGTCGCTGAAAAGACATGGCTGGCACTTGAGAGCCATAATTCGGGGTGTGCGTGGGCTGAATCCTGCACATCTGGAGCATCGTGTCTCACTGGAATGAAACTGTCGGATCAGTTGGACGAGGAGCCACTGAGGGCTTTTTTGGAAAACAAGTCATTCCTCTTGATGGTCTTACATGGTAGAAGAAAAGCATGAAGGACAGAAGAAGAGTTTTGGATTTATATCCCTCGCCTTTCTCTCCTGCAAGGAGACTCAAAGGGCTGACAATCTCCTTGCCCTTCCCCCCTCACAACAAACACCCTGTGAGGTAGGTGGAGCTGAGAGAGCTCAGAAGAACTGTGACTAGCCCAAGGTCACCCAGCTGGCATGTGTGGGAGTGCCCAGGCTAACCTGAATTCCCCAGATAAGCCTCCACAGCTCAAGCGGCAGATCTGGGAATCAAACCCGGTTCCTCCAGATTAGAATGCACCTGCTCTCAACCACCACGCCAGACTGCAAAAGAAACTACCCTGATTGAGGACAGGATCCCGTCTGCGTCTTCTCTGAGATCAAGGAGACCCTCATGTTTTGCTCTTACCAGTATGAAATGTGCCTTACTCAAACAGCAGAAACCTGCTTCTTCACTGGGGCCTGCTTGTCTCTGGTCTGGTTCCAGAATAGTAGGAAGTTCTACACCCCTCCTTTGGACGGCCTGTGTTGTGTTCTGCAGGCACCAGTGCAAAGAAGAGGCGTGGCTGCTGCAAACATGCATTGACCGCCTGGCAGAGAATCATCCCGTGTCTTTGAGAAAAGGCGATTAAAAGGTGTCACTAGTCCACATTAAATCTCTTGTGTTCGTGCCTCAGAACAGACAGTCAAGCATCTTCTGAGCATGCGTATAGGCTCCTCTTGGACGGAAGTAACTTCCTGTGTGTTGTGAGGATCTAAAAACCCTCTCACAGAAGAGGCTTCCTGCTATGTCTCTGTATGAGTCACTTCCTCTGGCCTAGCCTGCTTTTATTGAAGTGCTTCAGCAGAGGGGGGAATTCTGTCGCCACTCTGGGGGTCATGTCCAGTCGCCACTCTGGGGGTCATGTCCAGTCGCCACTCTGGGGATCACAGCAGAGGGGGGAATTCTGTCGCCACTCTGGGGGTCATGTCCAGTCGCCACTCTGGGGATCACATGGTCTATTTAGGCGTAGGAAAATCCCGTGCCCTGTTGAAAAACACCTTCAGGACAGTGATTCGTGCAGAGATGCATACACAAAAAGGCAGGATCCTCAGTGAGCGAGGCGCTTGTGTTTTCTTGGGACATAGGAGTAATTGGCTTTTCTCGTTCCTCCCCTCTGCTCCTTGTGTAGTTGTTCTGTGTTGTGTCTTGACATTCCAGGTCCTGGAAGGGAAGAACTCACTTTAGGGTCGCTCCGGAAGGTTACCTGGCAAAGGAAGGTCCTGCAGGGTCAGAGGGAGGGGAGCGGGTTGAAGCCCCCTGTTGCTCCTGGGAAGCTGCTTAAAGGCGAAGGCCTTGGGCCCCCAGCAAAGGGGACATCTGGTGATCCCGTGGGATTTATTGCAGCTTCTTAAAATGTAGTTTTTAAATGGAGCCTTCTGAAATCTGTGCTTGGCTCCTGGATTTTGTGTGGGGTGTCCAGATTGCCCGGCCGGTGAGCTGCTCTTCCAGCTCCTGCTGTTTTGCACCTGCAAGCTGAGCCTTTCTTGGGGTTCAGGAGGCAAATCCTGTCCTGGGGACCCCCTGCCTTTGCCCTGGACCCTCCGTGCTCAGTGGCAGCAGAACCAAAAGGTGTGGAGCTGCCCCTGCTGCATCAATTGGGGCTGAAGCAGCTGTCCGCTTCAGGGAGGGGGGGGGGCTTCTCCAGAAAAGGGACCCAGCTCTCCTCCATTTTCCGCAGTGGCCCCAAGACTCTGGAACTCCCTCCCAGAAGAGATTCTCCTGTCCCTTTCTGTCACCACGGGTGAAGTCTTTTGAGTTTCATCTGTGTTTCCTGGCTGATTCCTGTTTTTGAATGTGTACTTTGGATTGATTTTAATTGTTTTAATGGGGTGTGTGTGTCTAAATGGTTTTTCAGACTTGTTTTTAATGTGTTAGCCTCCTTGGTGACCCTGTAGGCAGGGGTGTCAAACTCGTGGCCCTCCAGATGTTCATGAACTACAATTCCCATCATCCCCTCCCAACATGAGCATTGGCTATACTGGCAAGTGCTGATGGGAATTATAGTTCATGAACATCTGGAGGGCCGCGAGTTTGACACCTGTGCTGTAGAGGATGGAGGGGCGCAGTATAAATTCAGAAAAATGAAAAATAATAGTGAAAAAGAAGGACAACAGACCGACCCCAGTTGCCGATATTTCTCATGCCTGGGGCAGGGCGTGCTAAGAACGAGGTCTGTGGAGTTCTTCACACTGATCTAATTTTCTCGGCCATCAGCGTCCCGTGTCTTGCACTGGGGGCCTGCAGAGTCCCCCTTTAATATTAAATAAACTTTCATGTGATGAAAACACGAAAAATCAGTGCCTTTGTTAGGGGACTGGAGGAATATTTTTAGTTGCAACTGATGAAAAAGGTAAACATCCCCTTAATTTGTAGACAGTTCCCTGATTTAAAGCTAGCGCTTGTGAATTAACACCCCCCCCCCCACCTTAATCAGCTAAAGCTTTAGTGGGTTGGTCTCCCTGCCCGTTCACTTGGTGACTGTAGGACTACCCTTCCACCCCTTAGGACCGTGGTGGCGAACCTTTGGCACTCCAGATGTTATGGACTACAATTCCCAATTGGCCATGCTGGCAGGGGCTGATGGGAATTGTAGTCCATAACATCTGGAGTGCCAAAGGTTCACCACCACTGCCTTAGGGCATGTCAAATACTGCCACTGTTCCTACCAGTGGGGAAACCACCCAAGTCACCCATCCATGGGTTGAGGGAAACTCCTTTTCTGAATCTTCAGTGCTTGGTCACTTGTAGCCAGATTGGGTGCATCCCAGGAGAGTTTACTTGGAGCTTGGGCCTTCCAGAGTAGCGGTGCTATGGCTTGGCTGTAGTTTGATTCGTTCCTGAGTTTGCAGGCAGAGGGGCAGCCGTTGGGCATGGTGTTTTGTTGGGGTGCTTTCCAGCCAAAATATTGGCAACAGAAGGGCAGTCTTTGGGGAGGATCGCCGGGGTCTGGCTTCCTGGATGGACGGCTGAGCCAGAGCCAGAATCTGAGAGTCGGAAACCGTGAGTGGCGCTCTGGACTGGTCCCGCCTGCCTCCCTTGTCTGGGGGTCGTTTCCCTCCCTTCAGGGTCTCTGTGTGGTTTTTTGCAAGAGAGGCGCACAAATGCATCTCTTTACGACTGGCTGTAAACAAGCTTCCAATAAAGGCAAGTTAATGACCTGCAACTGACAAGAGCCTGCTGGGAATTTTTTATGGCCCCAGATTCCTCTTGCCAAAGAGAGCGAGAGAGAGAGCGAGAGAGAGAGGCTCAGCCGTTTTCACACACACCCACACCCTGGGCAGAGTGTTGTGCGGTGCCCCCCTCCCGCCAGAAAACCTGCAGGGAATTCTCTGGGCTTCTCGCGCCTCCTCCGGGTGCTCCAGCAAGCCGGGATCTTTCCTGTGTGGAGTGCGCAGGTGCTTCTTCCCTGCAAATTTGGGTGTGACTGGTGTGTAGCTGTGTGCTGCAGGTGCCTTGAGGTAGTGCTTGTGGCTTTTCCTGAGCTCTGCAGGGCCACTTCGAATCATAGAGTTGGATGAGACCCCAAGGGCCATCCAGTCCAACCCCCTGCCATGCAGGAACACACAATCAAAGCGCTCCTGACAGATGGCCATCCAGCCCCTCTTTAAAAACCTCCAAAGAAGGAGACTCCACCACACTCCGAGATTGTACATCCCACAGTTGAACAGCCCTGACGGTCAGGAAGTGTTTCCTGATATTTAGGTGGAATCTCTTTTCCTTCACCTTGAACCCATCACTCCTGGTCTCTGGAGCTGCAGAAAACAAGCTTGCTCCCTCACCAACATGACATCCCTTCAGATATCTAAGCATGGCTCTCAAGTCACCTCTTGACCTTCTCTTCACCAGACTGAACATCACCAGTTCCCTAAATCTCCCTTTTTTAGGGCAGTGGTGGCGAACCTATGACACGGGTGCCAGAGGTGGCACTCAGAGCCCTCTCTGTGGGCACACACAAAGTGCCCCCCACACATCTAGGCTGGCCTGGGCCGCTGGGCTCGATTATTAGCATTAAACCCAAGACCTAGTTTTGGGGAAGCAGTGTAGGTAACCCTGTTAAGCGCTGTTAAACCCCACTGATTTTCATGCAAAGAACTAAAGCATGATCCTTTACCTGGGAATAAGCTCAGTTGCTGGCAGTGGGGCTTGCTTCTAAGTAAACCCTCCTAGGGTTGTGATTCACCCGTTCGAAGAGTTGCACAGTTGCTTCAAAGCAAAGCCAACGACTACCACCAAGCTTACTCCCGAGGAGCACTTTTTTCAGAACGGGACGGGCGTGCCCCGTGCCCCCACTCCCCCACGGTTGTGTGAACAGCTGCCAGAAGCCTCTCGGTGGGTGGGACTAGGAGAGGGTTTCCCTTCCCCAGCCAGCCAGCCAGCCAGCCACGGGCATCTTTGAAAAGGTTTGCGCTCTAACAGGCCGCCTTTTGCAAGATGACGGCTGCCCTCAGGCTGGAAGCGAAGCCTGCCTTTGTTGTTGGTAACCAAACACTAATAAAGCTTTCGTACCTTCTGGAGCTTTGGGATTGAACTGTCTCTCACATCCAGACTGCTTTATTTCCCCCTGTCTGCAGCGCTTTTGCTAGATCACTGGCAGCGCAGGTTTTAAAAAACAGCTGTCGTGGCACAGCTGTTGGCCTTGGAAACGGTGGAGAGGCCCTGCCTGGTGGCCAGCGTGGCGCAGGGGCCGGTGCTTCAGAGAAGGATCCAGGAAAACCAGGCTCAAATCTCCACTCTGTTAGGGAAACTCATGGGGTGACCTGGGGGTGGCCGTGCATGCTCCGCCTGGCCTGCTTCACAGGGTTGCTGTGAGGATAAAATGGAGGGGGGGAGGGGGGAATGATATTGCAAGCTGCCCTGCATCCCCGTGGGAAAGAGAAGCAGAGTGAAGCTAGAAATGCAGAGTCAACTGCTCTGTGACTCAGACAAGTGGCTGGAGGCACACTTTTTTCATGTGTGGATTTTTTTCAACCAGAGTTCCTAGACCTTAAGGCAATAAACCTCCAATTCAGGCAACGTCTGGTGGCAAAATCTCAGGAGCCGGGGGCACGTGTGTGCGAGGGGGGGGGGCAGAGCGCGCTGAGCCGGTCATCTCCCTCCTCAATACATTAACATAAAATAAGCAGATACATTAATCATTTCTGCAAGTTGCAGAATTCTGCTTTTCTGCTAAAATAATATTTTCAAAGTGAAACATAAATACATGGCAAACAAGACTGGCAACCCACTCACTTGGGTGTGTGTGTGTGTGTGTGAGAGAGAGAGAGAGAGAGAGGGGCCTGCTTCTCCTCTTGGCCCTGGGGTACGTTTTGAGTGGGTGAATGTGGAAGGCCGCCCGAGGGGGTGGCACCGAGGGTTGGCTTCCTCCTCCAGCTAGGCAAGGGCATGTTATACCACCGTGGTGGCGAACCTTTGGCACTCCAGATGTTATGGACTACAATTCCCATCAGCCCCTGCCAGCATGGCCAATTGGCCATGCTGGTAGAAGCTTTGGTATGCCCAATCCTGGAGTACCTGGAACACCCTGTTCATCTTCTTGAGGCCCGGTTTGACTGAACTGCTCTGCCCCGTAAGCGCTCTGTCCCTCCTTCCCCCAGGGGAGTGGCCAGGACTCCGTGGCTTACGTAGGGATGCATATGGGGTGCAGGGTATTGATGATGTGTTATTGATGATGATATTGATGATTGTTATTGATATTGATGATATTGTGTATTATTGTGGAAACATGAAGGATTGAGGCGAGGGCCCATTTTTCTAACTCAATAACGGAGAAGACAAGCCGGAGTCTGCAGTCCGGAGATATAATTAGTTTGCAGCGGCTGGGCTGCCTTGATTTAGCTTCCTCGAGCCGAGCAAGACAAGGCTGTTAGAGCCAATTAGCAGGAGCATCCCCGCAAAAGCACTCCGTGCGGCCGATAATAAAGAAATATTTCCTGTAACCTGGAGGAAACTGGGCGATAAACGGACGTTTTGGGGGGGGGGTCTGGTCCTCCATGCGAGCAGAGGGGAGATGTATCTTGGTCATGGGAATATTTCACAATATTCCCTGTTTGTCGAGCGAAGTACGCGGGGCTGGGCGAGGTCACACACCTAATGGCTGCTGTTACCTGTGGCCCGAGGGCCTCCTCACTCTCTGTCTCTTTGTGCTTGCTTGCAACTAGTGAGAGATGGGTTTCCTGGTGATGGGAGTCGACTGTCGCGGCCTTGGGCAACTCAGCATAACACTGCATTCACACTATCATTTCTGAAGTGGGCAACGGTATTGAATCGGTGGGAGGGGGGAACATCTGAGTGGGTCATGTCTTAATGTTTGCAGGTATAAGCTGGGCTGCAACAGTGTGAGCACCAGCTCTGGCTTTTCGCAGGCTAAGCCTTGACACAGTTCAATAAAGCCCTAGGACAGCGATGGCGAACCTTTTCGAGACCGAGTGCCCAAATTGCAACTCAAAACCCACTTATTTATCGCAAAGTGCCAACCGGCAATTTAGCTTTACGAATACTGGTAAGGTTTTAGTTTAAACGGTTGTAGCTCGAAGGCGTCGCGTTACTTGGGAGTAACGGTGGTAGTCGGTAACTTTGCTTTGAAGCAACCGTGCAACTTTTCCAACGGTTGAATCACGACCCTAGGAGGGTTTACTCAGAAGCAAGCCCCATTGTCAGCAACCAAGCTGGTAAAGGATCACGCTTTAGTTCTTAGCATGAAAATCGAGGTGGGGTTTAACTTGGCGGCTTAACAGGGGTTACCTACACTGCTTCCCAAAACCCCAGGACTTGGAGTTTAATCTAATAATTGAGGCCCAGTGGCCCAGGCCAGCCCTAGATGTCAGTATTGATATTGAGGGGACTACTGTTTGATAGCGTTGCCGCCAGAGGGCTCTGAGTGCCACCTCTGCCACCCGTGCCATAGGTTCGCCACCACTGCCCTAGGAAATATTCCTGAGTGGAGTAACAGACCCTCGCACTGGTCTTCCCATGACCGAGAGACATCTCTTAGTCCCAAGCAGTAAAAATGCAGAGGTGGGCCCCTGCACCTCCTCTGGCAGGCTGAGCACAGCGGATGCTCTGGGTGGACCACACCCCCAAAGTTCCCTGATTCTGGCAGTGACCAGCCAGGTACTTTTGGGAAGCACAGAAATGGGGTGCAAGAGTAGCTGCCTGCTCTTGCCCCTGGTGCCCAGTTTCAGTGGTGGACTACTTAAAGCCATTGGTAGACCCGCACGCCTCCCTGAATATGCCTCAACCTGTATTTTAAAGGCCTGAGAGGGAAGTCGAAATTTAGGAATAGGGGTTTTGTACCCTTGCTGTTGACAGGAGGCCCGGTGATTATTGAGGGAAGGGGACCTGGTTTCCCCATTGGTTGGTACCTGCATGTTTCTCAGTTGAAGGCCAACATCAGAACTTCCGAAGAGCCCTGGATCAGACTAGTTCAGCATTCAGCCTTCTGCAATGGCCGGCCAGTTCCTCTGGAGATCCAGCGACTGGGCAGAGAGGCCTTCTCCTGATATTGCTTCCTGGCCCTGGGATCCAGAGGTTGACTGCCCCTGGAGATGGAGGGTCCCTTGAGTCACCATGGCTGACAGCCACTGATAGACCTCTCTTCCGTGGACCTGTCTGAAGCCCTTTTGAAGAGGTCTGTGCCTTTGGCCATCACTACAGCAAACTCCACATTTTGTCCGGTTGCTGTGGCAGCTAGCGTTTCTCTGGTCTGCCCTGGCCGATATGCTCCTGCCGATCTCGAAACCTCCACGGATAACCCTCGAGCTCTGCTATTTTGAGGAAAAGTACCAGAATGACGTATTAGATTGGCCTCAGATGGGGCTATGGGAGGGTTAGCCCGACCGACACACGATCTTCTGGGGCCCGTCCACCTGAGCAAGCCTTGTGCAGAGACAGAAACGCCTGTTCTTTTCGGCCTGATAGGACTGGGGAGAAGTAGGACTGCCCAATGGGTGGGATTTCAACTGCTGTTTCAGAAGATCCCTTCTCGGTGCCCCTTGGCCTGTCTGCGAAACCCACATCGGAGTGGGGATGGATGGCATGTACCAGGTTGCAGGAAGCTCTGCCTGCCTGTCCAGCCCCCCCTTCGCCCCCCTTTTTCTCCATGGCAAATCTGAGGCGGCAGGGCTGCCTGAAGGAGAGTGTGTGTGTGTGGGGGGGGGGAGTTCCTTTAGCACCCTCCGACCTGATAATTGGGTCAATTATTCTGCTTTGGAGGCTGGGGGGGGGGGGCGCTCACAGAAGCCGTATTTTCTGCAGCTGGTTATTAATGTGACATTAAAAAGATGTTCCATTTAGCCACCAGTTGACGAGGGTTTTCTGAGCAGCAGCAATCTGAGCTCCGTTTGAGCCTCCCTGAGGTTGGGTTTGGTTTCTCTGATAGGCTGCTGGTCAGCAAGGATGGTGACTCTCCACAAAGGAAGGGATGGTTTCCCTGGTTGAAAGAGTCCCTGATGGCATCCCATATGAGGCAACAGGCGTGGGGAGGTTAAGAACTCGTGTGTATCTATCTGTGGAACCAGTTTTGATTCCCAGCTCTCTGCTGCCCTGAAGCTGTGGAGGCTTATCTGAAATTCAGATTAACCTGTTAACACTCCACCGCCAACTGGTGGGCAACGGGCTAGTCACAGCTTCTCAGAGCTCTCTCAGCCCCACCTACCTCACAGGATGACGTTTATTGGGGCAAGGAAGTGTATGCTGAGCCTCCTTACAGGGGAGAGGGATATAAATCAACTCTTTTCTTCTTCTTGAAGGAGGCAAAGAGGTAAAGGCTGAGGGTGAGGCGGGCTGGGCGGGGCTGATGGACATACCGCAGTTGGGGACCTGTTCTTGGGGCTTTCCCAGCGACTTCTGATGCTGGTGCCATTTGGCCTTGGCTTCTCCCCTTCTCTGCTTCAGCATGGCGTTTGTTGGCCTCCTGCTTTCGGCTGGCAGACACCCCGTCCTGTTCTGGCTGTGGGATTTGTTATTGCAATAAAAACCGAGAGGTTGTTAAAGGATGTCAGAGATATAAAGTGCCCAGTAAAGTTTTCTGTCGAAGCCTTGGATTGTATGAATCTCGGTTTAATTGCCTCTTGGCGGGATTTATGCCCGTTATTCGCTCTTTATTTGGTGTGTGTGTGAGTGTGTGTGTGTTCCAGTTCTTTCCTCCCTCCTTGCTCTAATTCTTGGGATGGTGCTAGCACAAAGGGACTGGGGAGAGGGTTCCCCCCCCCCCCAGGTAGGAAGGGAAGGGCAGCCTGGGATGCGAGATGACTGTCATTCAGACTTGCCCATGATCAGGACTTGGTGGGCACCGTTGTTCCGAGGGAGCAAAGGAGACCCTCCCGGTGAGGGGTCAGCCGCAAAATGTAGTGTACCAGAAATGCAGGCAGTGAGAAGGCAGTCAAGGTGCTGGCCCTTAAGAGTGTCAGGGTGCCTGTGGAAATCTGTGGGCCAAGCTGGATACAGCTGCAGGAGCCTCAGCTGCCTGTTTATTGCAGGCAACAGTAAGAGTGGATCCACCTTGCAGCCCTGCAGTGAGTGCTGCCCCTTCCTCGCAAGGGAAGTGTTATTCCTGTAAATCAGAGGGGCTTTGCTGGGTCCCTTCCAGCTCTGCTTCTGCAGGAGAGTCTCGATTGATTGCGGTTTCCTGGGTCCCTTGATTTTCGCTGGCAGCCTGTGTGTTGCCGTGCCATATGCCACCAGCCTTTTCCTCTCTCTTCTCCCCCTGGCTGTCTGCGATTGCAGAAAAATGCATCTGATAGAGCTGGAGTCCTGAATTGTCTGCTCCAAACATGCAAGGCCTTGGAGAAAGGGAACAGGCCCTGGTGGTTTGTGGGCTAGGAGCTGTGAAGGAGTCCAGGCCTACTGGTTCCCCAATCCGGGTCGAAGCGCCGCCGTATTGGCTTAACACACCAGGGTCGAGCGCCAGGCACGGGGAATGTTGCTGGGTGGCCTTGCAAAAAGGGGTGGTGTGCAAACCCTCGTCCTGATGGGGCAGTCATCTTGCTCCACCTTCTCCTTGTTTCTGACTTGGCCCAAGAGCCCTGGATTGGATTGGCAAACTCCTCGGAATCCTTCTCTTCCAACACAACTTGGCGTTTCATGGACTACAATTCCCATCAGCCCCTGCTGGCATGGCCAATTTGCCATGCCAGCAGGGGAACTAGCAGCAGTCCCTGGCTATCTGAAGCCAGCAGTTGGACACCCCTGGATTAAAGTATTTGATGCTTGGGCAGCCAGCTGCATAAAACTTTGTATCATACGTGGGAATGGAGACCAGCTTTCTGCTTTGCACGGGACGCTGCGATTGCCCCAGATCTGCTCTTGGCCAGCCCCCCCTGGAGGGTCTCTTGCCTGTTCCCTGCTTGCAAGAGCAAGCGGACACTCAAAGGGTATCCTACGGTGTGAGGTGATGATGATGATGATGATGTGTGTGTGGGGAGCTTGGGTGTTGTCCGGAGATGCTTGCCTTTGCAGCCACACAACACCTGGGCCGACCAATGATGGCGATCCGGGCTCCTGTTGTAATCATTAAAACTATTAGAAAGGAAACGTTTGCTGGAAGCGAATGTCGGCCTCTCTCTGTTCGGCTTTGCAAACGCTCACAATTAATGCCAATCAGGAGCCGGGAAAGCGCCAACTTGAAATCGCGTCTGTTTGATCTCATTTGTCAGCTGTTGCCGTTCCGTGTTGTACATTTTCATACAATTGCTATAAACATAAAAGGGGAGAGTTGGAGGGATGCCACATTTTCCCAGGGCTGCGGCATTGTTCTCTGTGTTAAGTTTTAATCATTTGCATTTCTGTTAGCGTCACCTGGCCTCTCAAGCATTGAACGCGTACAACGAACCGCAAGTCTTGACAAAGGGCCTCCTTTTCTGATCCGATGTTTAGGCTGAGTTAGATGATCCGCAGCTCAGTGGGGAAGGCCTCCCCCCACCCCCCCCAGCTGTTCTTTTCTCTCACTCTGCAGTTAGGCAAACCTTGAGCTTAATTTTTTGGCAAGGTCAGCATTTTCAGTATTTTCAGCTGAACATTTTTGCCCATCAAGGCGAGCAGCAATTGAAATTACTCTGCCAGGAGGTGAAAGGCCAAAGATGCCACTCCTGTTGAATTCTGGGGAGCTTTACCACTTAGCGAGTGCGGGGCCTTCAAGGTCGGGGCACAGAATCTCAGGTGTGCTTCTTTCCCTCTTGCCTTTTTGAGTCTTGCAGTCCATCCCCACCTGGCATCCTGTTTCCTGCCACAGCCAGGTAGGTGCTCCAGGAAGCCTCCAAGTGAGGCATAAAAGCCGCAGGCCTCCTCTACTTGACCCTCCCCAGTGGGCATTGCCTGGTACACTGCCTCTCATCATGGGGGCTCCATTGAGTGCTCATGAGTCGGAAGACTTTTTTCTGTGAACCTCAAAGTTTTAAGTTTGCTGATTCAAGGAAGTTTTGTGTTTTGCAACCAGGAGATCTTTTTGGAGCTGTGGACTGTCCCCTCCCAGAGCGCAGCCTGCCCGTTTTGACTCCTCTGCCAATTCCACACCTGGGCACTTCTTTGCCACGCCCCCTCTGCCCCATGAACGATTTGTTGTTTTGGCCAAATTGACTCTCTGTCAGACTCTGCAGCCACCTCTGTGCACTTAAGCCCTTTCTCATTCAGATGGAGGAGGGTGGCCTGGAGCGATCTTTGTGTTGCAAAACAGAACTGGGGGGGGGGGACGGACAACCCCTCCCCCCCCACCTATGGTAACCCGATTAGGCCGGCCGGCTTGGAAGCCATTCTTCCCCCGGAGTCCTGAAAGGGAGCCCCATCTGTTGCCTGGTAAGCCCTTTTCTTCTCTCCATGTGTTCCTTGGATAATAGCGATGGAGACCTTCAAAGAAGCCATCCTTGCCTTAAAGAGGAGGCGTCAGAGGCGAGCTGGTGTGAGAAGCTGTTGGTCCTGAAGGCCTGTTGTTATTGGGCTCATCAACCTCCAGCTGACAAAGTTGTGAAAAATGGCCATTTCCATCGCTCCTCCAAGGACTGGCTTCCAGCGCCCAGCAGAGGCAAGCGAGCCATCTGGGGGGTGGGGACGGGGGGGCGGGGGGAGGAGCTGGCAGGTGGTTATTGACTTTCGAGGCTGGCTGAAGAGGTGTCCTTCGCACCACCCGCGAAGTTCTGTTGAGGGGATCATGAGGTTTTGCAAAGGGGTTTAGGGTGCATGAGCAGTTCACACGGAGCCCAGGCTGAAATGCTGCCGCCACTGTGTTTGCTCAGCTCTGTGTCTCTGGCGTGGCTGCACGTTTCAGGGGAAGGTTGGTCATGGAGTCCCCTTCACAGAGACGGCAGGTGTACCAGCCATTATGACTTGCGCCCAAGTGCAAGATCTCTGCCTCCACGCTGCATTTTAAGTTTATGAGCAGATCTCTTGGGTTCTTGGGGGTGGGGGGAGGTACCCGTAGCAGGTGTCCCCATTTTCCCACGATACACCTCTGCTGGCTAGTACTTGGACAAGCAACCCCCAAGGCGGTCCATGGCAGGTATCTAGAGGCAGAAGAAGAAGAAGAGTTTGGATTTCTATCCCCCCCTTTCTTTCCTGGAGGGCTCAAAGGGCTGACGATCTCCTTCCCTTCCCCCTCACAACAAACACCCTGTGAAGTTACGGGTGGAATTTGAAACTCAGCTGTGACAGCAAGGTCACCCAGCGGCGTGTTATTGAGGTGCACAGGCTAATCCTGGTCCCAGAAGCCTCCACAGCTCAGGCGGCAGAGCTGGGAATCCAACCTGGTTCCTCCAGATTAGATACACGAGCTCTTAGCCTCCTATGCCGCTGCTGCTCCAACAGCAAACCGTCCCCGAAAGTCGGTTGCCTTGAAAATCCTTGTGGAGTCACTACAAGTCACCTGCAACATGATGGCCCTAGTACCATGGTGGCGAACCTTTGGCACTCCAGATGTTATGGACTACAATTCCCATCAGCCCCTGCCAGCATGGCCAATTGGCCATGCTGGCAGGGGCTGATGGGAATTGTAGTCCATAACATCTGGAGTGCCAGAGGTTTGCCACCAGTGCCCTAGTATGCCACATGGCCCTAGTATGATCACCCTAGTATGCTACATCTGTCGATGCTGTGCTTCCCGCCTTGGGAAAAGCCCCCTCCCCCGTCCAAATTGTGGGGGCTGTTAAGTGCAAGGAGCAAGTTGTAAGCCTGTCAAGAGCAGGGCCTTTGGGGCCGGGATCTCTTTCCAGCATGGGGAGGGCGTGCTGGAGCTGTGTGGATTTGTAAAGCCTGAGAGTGTTTCTGTGGGCAGCCCATGGCACAAGGGGAGTGCCAGAAATTCAGAAGAGGAGTGCCAGCGGGCAGAGGCCAGAACAGTTCTGTTGAGAGGAGTCGGGCCGTAGAGCGGAAATCCTTGCAAACACCCCTTTAAGGAGGTCAGCCAGCAGTGCTGGTGAAATGTGGATGTGACTATGCTTTTGTTATGTGTCCCTGCATGGCAGGGGTTTGGACTGGATGGCCCTTGGGGTCGCTTCCAACTCTATGATTCTATGACTGTAGGGCAGTGGTGGCGAACCTTTGGCACTCCAGATGTTATGGACAGAGGTGGTACTGCTCTCTTTCTCACAATGCGGCCACTAGAACTTAGAAGGGCATCCATTGAGTATAACGAGTGGGGGGGGGAGAATTAGGAGTAATCAAAGGAAACACTTCTTCACGCAACGTGTGATTGGTGTTTGGAATATGCTGCCACAGGAGGGGGTGATGGCCACTCACCTTGATAGCTTTAAAAGGGGCTTGGACAGAGTTATGGAGGAGAAGGCGATTTATGGCTACCAATCTTGATCCTCTTTGATCTGAGATTGCAAATGCCTTAGCAGACCAGGTTAACCGAGGGGCAACGGCAGCAGAGAGCCCCCTTGCTTTCACATCCTGCATATGAGGAGCTCCCAAAGGCACCTGGTGGGCCACTGTGAGTAGCAGAGAGCTGGACTAGATGGACTCTGGTCTGATCCAGCTGGCTTGTTCTTATGTTCTTATGACTACAATTCCCATCAACCCCTGCCAGCATGGCCAATTGGCCATGCTGGCAGGGGCTGATGGGAATTGTAGTCCATAACATCTGGAGTGCCAAAGGTTTGCCACCACGGCTGTAGGGACATGGAGGCTAAAAGGTTTATCGTTTGAGTCCTGGCCATAAGGAGTGGTTGTGGAGTCTATGGGGGCAATGCGACTTCTGGGGATTTTGCTGCAGAGTCATGGGGCCCAGCACCTTCCTGAGGTGGTGCCAATGGGGGTTGGGGGGGGTGAGGGGCGACCTGGTTCCTTCTGTTTCAAATCTTCTTTTCAGAGCTTGTGTCTCTCCATCTTCCATGACTAGATAATGTTCCTGGCCGGTCCCTCCCCAAAAGACTGATCTCCAAAGACCTTGGGCTGGATCCCTGGCCACGTGAAAATCATGGTGGCCGTCTTCTCTGGTGTGAGGAATCATATTTTGTTGTGCTGGGGAACAGCCTCTTGCAGCGTGGGGAGGGAGCGTCAGTTCTTGCACTCACAGCCCTGCTCAGTAGGACCCCCCATCTTGCCCCTCTAAAGCAGAATCAGGACCTCGCTGACCGCCTCTTCCCTGAAGGAGAATCTCTACTTCGCTAATTCTGCTTTTCTTCTTCAGCAAGCCAAGTAGCATTTCTGAATTGCCTCTGCCGGGTCCGTTGACCTGTAGCTTTTTCTCCTGACGTCACTTTTTGCTGGGCGTTCATGAGTCAACAGAGCCTTGTGTCTCTTTACTCAGTTGGCTGTGCTCCAGGAATGGGGGTGGTGGTAGTGCGGAGTGGTGCCTGTCACCACCATTCGGCTCCATGTCTATCTCGATCTTCCCTCCCAATGTCGCACTCGGGCCCTGGGGGTGTCTTCTGGGCTCAAAATAGATCAAAATGCTGTGTTTGGACATTCTCAATTCTTCCCTTGTGCGGCAGCAGCGCCAAGAGAGTACAATTATTGTGCCCTACATGCTGATTGGCTGAGCTGCTGTGACATCATGGAGCACATGCAGAGCATTTGGTAATGGGTGATAAGAGAGACTGTGATGAGTAGGTGTTCTCCGAGTTCTGTGAGGGAAGAGAGAGTTGTTAGTTTTTCTGGTCCTTAAGAACAGAAGAACATAAGAACTAGCCAGCTGGATCAGACCAGAGTCCATCTAGTCCAGCTCTCTGCTACTCGCAGTGGCCCACCAGGTGCCTTGGGGAGCTCACGTGCAGGATGTGAAAGCAATGGCCTTCTGCGGTTGTTGCTCCCGATCACCTGGCCTGCTAAGGCATTTGCAATCTGAGATCAAGGCGGATCAAGATTGGTAGCCATAGATCGACTTCTCCTCCATAAATCTGTCCAAGCCCCCTTTAAAGCTATCCAGGTTAATGGCCATCACCACCTCCTGTGGCAGCATATTCCAAACACCAATCACACGTTGCGTGAAGAAGTGTTTCCTTTTATTAGTCCTAATTCTTCCCCCCAGCATTTTCAATGGATGCCCCCTTGTGAACACGTGAGAACCAGTGTGCCCCCCCCCCCGCCTGCCGATCGTGATCGTGCAAGCAGAGCTGCTTCCGTCTCATTTCTTGCAGGCTTTTTAATTTCCTGTTCTGCAGTGTTTAAAAATGCCCCCCCAAGAAGGCAAAGCTGCCAAGAGGCGGCGGCAACGGCGCTTTGTCCCGGCTGCCCAGGCGGACTCTTCCGTCCGATTGTTATTGACCTGGCTTAGAGCAACGGCTCTGGCTCCCGCCTAAAATTAGCCCTCGAATGGCTTGCCTCAAATAGCTTAGGGGGCAGGAGGTCTCTTTTCCAGTCAGGGGCACGCAAAGCGCCCACACCCGCTGCTGCCTGCCAGGGCTGGATTGTGCCCCGCCCACCAATATCGTTCTGTAGGGTGCTGTTGTTTCAAGCCAGTCTGATCCCCTTGAGTTCTCCTCCCAGATTACTTACAGTGTTCTCAAGTCAGCTCAACCATATTTCGGTTTCGTTCTTGCATCCTGGGCTGATGTTTTGGGGTCTGGTGGTTCACATCTGATTTGGGGAACTTCTGCTCTACATGGAGGACTTTGCCTGGGGGACAATTGCACACTGGGTGGAGAGAGCTGGCAGAGAGTACCCTTTCTCCCTCTTGCCAAATACTAGAATGTGGGATTTGCTGCCGAAAGAAGATGCAGTCCGGCCTGCAGGCACGGAGGACTTTAGAAGGATGCTTGGTTCGTGGAGGAGAGGTCTTCCAGCAGCTACTAGCCATGGTGTCCGAAGGGAATCTCCCATGTTCAGAGGCAGTCAACCTTGGAATCCCAGTGCCTGCAGAGAACATCCCAAAAGACCTCTCTACCCTGTTGTTGGACCTCCAGAGGAACTGGTTGGCCCCCTCTGTGAGAAGAGTGGAGTTTAAATCCTGACTCCTCCTCTTGTTCTTCCTCCTCCTCCTCGTTGGAGAGCTGCTGCCACTTTGAGTAGACCATGTGACCTCGGTGGACCACAGATCTGAAGATGCCAGCCACAGATGCAGGCAAAACGTCAGGAGAAAATGCTACTGGAACACGGCCATGCAGCCCAGAAACCCCACAACACTCCAGTGATTCCGGCCGGGAAAGCCTTTGACTCAACGAAAGATTGGTTTGAGAAAAGTTTTCCCCATTTTGAGGGGGAGGCGGGTGCTAGACCAGTTCTCAAGCTCAGTGGTTGGACTTTGCATGATTGACGGTAGTTCTGTCCCACCTGCCGTCTGTCAGGGAACTCGCATGGGCTCCCCATCTCCTATCTAGGCATTGCTCTTGCAGTGCGGAGACAGCGGTTTTGGAGAAGGAGAAGCAGGGATGATTCTCTGCTCCAGAAAACGGAAGGCAGAGCAGATAGACTGGATTCCCTGAGCACCTTCATGGCTTCGACTGCCTTTGTAAGCCAGCCTCTCCCTCGCTTTCCCACCTGTTGCAGGTTTCCTTCTGCCTCTTGTTGAGTTCTGACTTGGCCCTTCTTGGCAGCACAGATGTGTGGCCCCCGCCAGTTGTGGCTCTCCATGGTTCTGAAAATCCTCCAGAAGAAGGAGAAGGAGGAGTTTGGATTTATATCCCCCCTTTCTCTCCTGCAAGGAGACTCAAAGGGGCTTACAATCTCCTCTCCCCCCCCCCCACAACAAACACCCTGTGAGGTGGGTGGGGCTGAGAGAGCTCTAAAGAACTGTGAGTAGCCCAAGTTCACCCAGCTGGCACGTGTTGGAGTGCACAAGCTAATCTGGTTCCCCAGATAAGCCTCCACAGCTCAAGTGGCAGAGCGGGGAATCAAATCCAGTTCTCCAGATTAGAGTACTCTTAACCACTACACCACGCTGGCTCTCCTGCTCCTGCTAGCCATTTGCAGAGGCAGTGGCCCGTTGGCTGATGTGGCCACCCGGGTGGTCGATGCTCCAGGAAATTAAGTGGGTTGGAGGCACAAGTAGCAAAGTGCACCGTGGGTGGACGGGGCCCCCGTGCCGTGATCCTTCATTGTGATGAGAGCAGATCAGGGCAATCCAGGTGGAATTAGCTGGCCCTTTGGATCCCGAAGGAGAAATGCCGTCCTCCCTGCAACCCCCCTTGGCTACCCAGAGGAATCTTGGCATTCCGCACAGAGTTGCTGTGAGACGAGAGCTTGCCATGTCCGTCTGCCCCTTGGTTATTATTATTATTTAATTTTATTTAATATCACAGCTGCCACTTCTTTAGCTGTTTGTCGGCCTTTCATTACATTTCAAGCCCCACCCAGAGGCTTAGGACGAATTATTATCTTATTATTTTGTTTAATATCATAGCTGCCAGGTCTTTAGCTGGTTGTCGGCCTTTCAATACAACTCGAGCCTCACCCAGAGGCCAAGGAAGTAGTATTTTGTTTAATATCATAGCTGCCAGGTCTTTAGCTGGTTGTCGGCCTTTCAATACAACTCGAGCCTCACCCAGAGGCCTAGGAAGTTGTAACATATCGCCATCGTATTTGGGCAGATCCCAGCAGGGCTGCTTTCTGAATCTAGCAGATGTTGGTTTTGTCGATTCGAAGATGTTTCAAGTGCCGCCCTGGCGTTTTCGGAATAGTGCCCCGGGTGCCGATGACCACTGGGACGACCTCAGCTGGTTTGTGCCACGGTCACTGGATCTCGATGTTCAAATCGTGATGATGATTTGTATAGCCCGAGGTTGCGTTCTGGTGAACTCAAAAGCTGGCACACATTTTTGAGTCATGGTAGCTGATTCCAGTACAGGTGTGGTACAAATTGCAGTGCGAAGAGGCAGGCGTGCGACTCGGATTACTTATCATTATTGGAAAGAGGCAGCCAAAGTTTTGGTTGTAGAACTCAAGAGAAATTTAAAATGAGGAACGAGCTAAGCTGGGCAGGGAAGGGCCCCCACCCACCATCTGTGCCCCCCCACCCCGCCCCGTCTTTTAATCTGCAGAGTTGATGTCACTTTAAGATCATTGGGCTTTTAAAGATCACAAGAGGGGTGAGAGAAAATTACCCTTGACTCTTACATGCTAATATAATCTCTAACCACATCTTCAGGACTGGAGCTAAAATTGCTTTTTAGATTAACATTTAATTATTAACAGGGTGAGCGAGCTCTCTCTCTCTCCCCCTCCCTCCCTGGCAGGCCTGGGGCTTGTGTGTGTGTGTGGGGGGGGGGAGGCAGGCAGGCGGCTTCTCTCCCCCCCCCCCATGAATCAGGCAGGCCTGATGGAGCCGTTTGCTCGAGGGAGGGAAGGTCAGGGTGCCTCCCCCAATCCGCAGCGCCCGCCCGTGCTTTATTGCAAGCCTTTGGCAAGGTGCTGTTTGAACTTTCCTCTTCGGATTTTATTTTATATTTCCTATAATTTACCGAGGGGTGACCTTTCCCCAGATTAACTCATTTCACCGCCCAAACTGTGTCAGCTTTGCTAATTGACTGGCGGCCCCTTTTCCTGCTCTTCAAGGTTGAATGTAAATTACTCAGTTTGAGAGGGGGAGGGCTCCTCTTCAGGCGACCGTCTGCAGAGCTAAGGGGCTCTACTCTGGAATGGGGGAGGGAGGGAGGAGATGGCTCTGAACATGTGCAGAGTGCACTGACTTCCCTTCCTTCCACAGAGCTGGGGGAGAGGGGGCGTAATAGCCTGCGGTTTCCAGATACCCTTGAACCATGACATCCTTTGCATAGCTAGGTCTGAGGACATTCAGCCACTCTTTGCCTGCACAGCTGGAGCCCCGTTGCTAAGAAGAGTTGCTGTGTTGGGAGGGGGGTTTGTAAGTGGCTTTGTAAGTGGGGCTTCCTGCATGGGAGAGTTTGGGAAGGACCAAGTTGCTGGTCTGGTGGAGGAGGAGGAGTAGTTTGGATTTATATCCCCCCTTTCTCTCCTGTAGAAGACTCAAAGGGGCTGACAATCTCCTTGCCCTTCTACCCTGTGAGGTAGGTGGGGGCAGGTGCTGATCCAGATACAGAATTGGGAGTGGATCCCCTTCTGGGTCCTTGGCCAAAGGAGTAGAGGGGAGAGCGGCGACTGAAGAGGGCAGGAAAACCTGGAATTGGCACAGGGCTTGGGTTGGGGACCCAGATGGCAATCCCCTGTAGCCGTAAGGATCGTGGAATGAACCTCAGGCTGTGAAGACCAAACCCTGCTCTCCCCAGCTTGCCTCTTGGGACACTTTTTGTACTTGAGTCTTGAAGGCAAATGTGCTGCTTGTCTTTCTTTCAAGCCCTCCTTGGGCCTGTTGCAACCCCTGCTTGGGTTTCTTTTCTTGTGAGAGGTTGCAAAGCTAAGTAGTTGCCACATACCCTGCCTAGACTTCCTGGGAGGAGAGCGGGAAGGATGCCAGGGTAATAATTTTGCAAAGCTAGTTGGATTAAACTGTACTCCCTTCGGAGGGGAGTTGTGAAGTTGAGAGAGGGACGGCAGCATGCAGAGATGTACCTGAGTCATGCTCTTTTATTAGTTTTTGGATGCACACCCATAAAGGCAGCATTTTTGCTTAGAAGTATGTTTTTCATAGCCTACATTTAGTTTCTGTGGCTTGCTTTTTAAACTTTATTGTTTATTTATTGAAAACATGTATTAACTACCTTACTTCCTCGCAAAGCTCAAGGTGACTTACAGCATAGGTAAAACGCATAAAACAAAATACATTAGAGACATTTAAAAATTTTAAATCACAACTCAGCATTGCCAAGAAAGTTATCCCAATGCACATCTCAACCACTTTCAAATGCCCACTGAAGATTGAGATTGGGGGGGCCAGGCACACCTCCATGGGCGCATTGTTCCTTATTCATGGGGCTGCCACCAAAAAGGCCGTCTCTTGTGCTCCCAACAAGCAAGTGTCTTCTATTGTTGGGACAGTCAGGAGGGTCTGTCCTTGTGATTGTAATTCCCAGGCACAAACACATGGGAGAAAATGGTTCTTTGGGTTCCCTGGTCCCAAGCCATATAAGGTTCAAAAACTTGAATTGGACTTGGGAGTGGCTTGATAGCCAGGATAATTGCTGTAATAAATAAGGCACACGCTCCCAATAGGTGGCCCAGCCAGCACTCTGACTACAGCATTCTGCAGTAGTCGCAGCCTCTGGATACTCTTCAAGGGTGGCACCAAGTAGAGTACCTTGTAGTAGTCCAGCCTAGATGTAACTTTGCATTGAACTTTTAAAAAAACCATCCCCCCCCCTACACACAAATACATTCTGTTGAATGACAAACAGGTTTCTGCAAACTTTGTGGTTTAGGGAGGCGCTTTGGCTGCAGTTCCTCCCGTAGCTGCTTGTCCCTGTGAGCTGCTCCGATAATTTAATGGCTAGGATGTTGTGGGTTTGTCTGGGTTGTATGGCCGTGTTCCAGTAGTATTTTCTCCTGAAAATGCAGATGCAGGCGAAACGTCAGGAGAAAATGCTACTGGAGCCCGGCCATACAGCCCGGACAAACCCACAACTTCCTAGTGATTCCGACCATGAAAGCCTTGAACAACACAAATTTAACGACTGTTTTGTGGCCCTTACCAAGAGGGTTTTGCCTGAGTATGAGTTGCCGGGGTAGGGGGTTGCCTTCAGGGGAGGGAAAGTAGGAATTCTTTTGGTTCTTGTGCTGGAGCATTTCCCTGCAGAAGGTGTGGAAGGTTGCAGTTCTATTTACCCTTCCTCAGAGACCTGCGCTCACCCCCACCTTGGACTGCCAGGCAGAGTCCCCTGCGTGCCCCCCCCCCTCCGTTTATTGGCCTGCTGGGAATTGCCGGTGGCCACTTCTGTGTACTGCTGCTGCTGCAAACCTGCCTCCATTGCTGGCCCCCTGGCTGCTGACTTTAGGAGCCTTCCTCCCCCCCCAGCCCCCCCAACTCGCTCCCATTTCCGTTTTATCTCTTCGCTTCGCCTATGAAAAGGCGGTATCGACAGCTGCGCTCGCTTTATCTCGCCAGAGGGACCTTCATGGAGGCTCGCGCCGGAGATAAGACCCGTCTTATCGGCCGCTGATGTCAGAGAAGGTGCCAAAGCGTTCTATCATTGGCACGTTAGGCGTAGGGTGGCTTAAAAAAAATATTAAAGTCGCAAAGACCTTGGGCTTATAAATAGCCCTGATTTTAGCGATAGTGTTTCAAAATTAGCAGGCGTTGGAGAAAAGGCTGCGAAATGGAACTCATAAAGAGGCGGTGGCGGCTGCCGTGGAGCCACCGAAAGAGCTGCTATTTTTAAAACCTGGAGAGCAACAGATACAGGATCACGTGCCCTTTTGTGTTCGGGAGGCCAGAAGATGGGGTCGGATGGTTTGGGGAGTCACGCAGTCCGGCTCCCTCCCTCCTGGCCGTCAACACCTGGGAAAACGAATGTGGTGCAGCTACTCCTAGTTGGAGGCCTGGGCGCAGCCTCCATCTCAGGGATGTCCAACTCTGGTGCTTCAAACGTTCATGGACTACAATTTCCATCAGCCCCTGCTGGCATGGCCAATTGGATGCCCAACTCTGGCGCTTCAGATGTTCATGGATCAATTTCCATCAGCCCCTGCTGGCATGGCCAATTGGATGCCCAACTCTGGCGCTTCAGATGTTCATGGACTACAATTTCCATCAGCCCCTGCTGGCATGGCCAATTGGATGCCCAACTCTGGCGCTTCAGATGTTCATGGACTACAATTTCCATAAGCCAATTGGCCATGCCAGTAGGGGCTGATGTGAATTGTAGTCCACTAACATCTGAAGCGCCAGAGTTGGACATCCCTGCTTTATCTCCTTTCCCGCCTCCTTGGCCAACAAGAAATCTGGAGAACTGGGCTTGATTCCCTGCTGTGCCACTTGAGCTGTGGAGGCTTATCTGATGAATCAGATTAGATTGTGCACTTCCACACATGCCAGCTGGGTGACCTTGGGCTAGTCACAGTTCTTTGGAGCTCTCTCAGCCCCACCCACCTCACAAGGTGTTTTGTTGGGGGGTGGGGGAAGGGAAAGGAGATTGTAAGTCCCTTTGATTCTCCTTACAGGAGAGAAAGGGGGGATTTAAATACAAACTCTTCTTCTTTTCTTCTTCTCTCATCTTCCTCTTCCCTTTTTTGATTGGGAAAGCAGAACTTCAAAATACAACCAAATACTATTAGTTCAGCCACCGTTCGTTTGGGAGGGGGTCTGATTGCAGGAGGCACCCCAACAGCTGAAGACTAGAGCCGTGGGGGGGGGGGGGGATGCAATTTTGGATCAGCTTCACCCCCTGTTTTTTTAAGGGGGGGAGGTGATTTTTAAAATGCTTCAAGAAACAGGTGACATCAAACCATCGGTCCAGGTTCAGGCAGGTTTGGTGGCTAATTAAGAGTGACGTGACCTTTCCCGCTGAAACCTGTCAGCGGGATTTGTTTTGTGCTGTTGACGGCAGTGCCGGCAGCACCTGTTACCTGCTTCCTATGTCACAAGAGTGCTGACCCAGAGAAGAAAAATGGGGACCACAAATGTGTTCTACTTTGGTGATGAGAAAGTTAACTCGGGCAACCCCCAAGGAAGACCTCTTGTTTATGCCCTCTGCTGCAGTAAGCGTTTGAAGAAAGATGTGCTTCTTTTGGAAGGGCAGACGTGGCTGCTGGGGTGTGGAACTGGGGTTGTGGACTGGATGCAGCAGGGACTTTCTACGCCACGCCTCATTCAGCCCTCCATAGAAGTCCTCCTGCCTGGAGACAGATGTGATGGGTCTCCTTGTTTTGCTTCTGTGGGAAAAGAGTCGAGGGAGCCCATACCTTGCTGGCTGTGTGTGTTTAGCTGCTTTTAAGTTTCTGATTTATTATGGTGTGGTAGGATAGATTTGATTTATATTTATATAGGATATATTTGATTTATATTCCGCCCTCCCTTGAAGGGATCAGGGCAGTGCACAACAACAATATAATAACAACAACAGTTAACATCATAAGAACATAAGAACAAGCCAGCTGGATCAGACCAGAGTCCATCTAGTCCAGCTCTCTGCTACTCGCAGTGGCCCACCAGGTGCCTTTGGGAGCTCACGTGCAGGAGGTGAAAGCAATGGCCTTCTGCGGCTGTTGCTCCCGAGCACCTGGTCTGCTAAGGCATTTGCAATCTCAGATCAAAGAGGATCAAGATTGGTAGCCATAAATTGACTTCTCCATAAATCTGTCCAAGCCCCTTTTAAAGCTATCCAGGTTAGTGGCCATCACCACCTCAGAACATCAACAACAGAACATCAGTAAACATAGAATCAATAAATATAGCATTATAAACAACAATAAACACAGCTTCTAACATAGCATTATGACCCTATGGACCCAGGTGCTCCAAAACCTCCTATCATTAACAGCCTTGATCCTTTCTTGCAAACGGAGGGCCACCGTGGCTTCCCTTGTAGAGTCACTCCGTCTCATGTTGGGCCTTCCTCTTTTCCTGCTGCCTCCAACGTTTCCTAGCCTAGTGACTCTGGTCTTCTCATAATGTGACTAACATCCAATAGCCCCAGTTTAGTCATTTTAGCTTCTGGGGAACTTGTGGGGCCCTGGAAGGAAAGGTCCTTCATCCTGCAATGTGTGTGTCCTGTAGGCTGAGGACCTTTATACATCATGCTACGTACCAAAGTTCCAGTCATGGGAGGGGAAGCTGCAATGCAGTTAGTTGTGTGATTAGGACTAATAAAAGGAAACACTTCTTCACGCAACGTGTGATTGGTGTTTGGAATATGCTGCCACAAGAGGTGGTGATGGCCACTAACCTGGATAGCTTTAAAAGGGGCTTGGACAGATTTATGGAGGAGAAGTCGATTTATGGCCACCAATCTTGATCCTCTTTGATCTGAGATTGCAAATGCCTTAGCAGACCAGGTGCTCGGGAGCAGCAGCAGCAGAAGGCCATTGCTTTCACCTCCTGCACGTGAGCTCGCAAAGGCACCTGGTGGGCCACTGCGAGTAGCAGAGAGCTGGACTAGACGGACTCTGGTCTGATCCAGTTGGCTTGTTCTTATGTTCTTATAGATGCGAGTTTTGCATATGGAAGATGCTGTTTTTGATCTGTGGCATCTCCAGTTGAAATGTCACCAGTGCCATTTCCCCTTCCTTGAGACTCTGTGGAATGGTGGCTAGACAGAGCAGGTGCGAAATTCCCTGGTGCCGGCCGAGCATTGAATTTGGGGGACACGAGTTGAATCCGTACCAGACACCTCAGGGTTGGAGTGGCTGTGGAGTGTTTTGCTCTTTGTTCCTTTTCTGTGAAGCAGAATTAACAGTCGCTTGTCTAGCAGGGTGACTGTGAAATTTCTCGTTGCAAAGTGATAGCGTGAAGCTGCCGGTGTGTGGGTGGCACCCAGCTATGCTTCACCTTTTTGTCTGCCTCAGGAGGAGCAGTGACCTTTCCGAACAGGTGCCGGAAGCTAGTAAGTTCTGGATGAGGGTTAGGAAGATGGAGGCCAGCAAGCCAGATCGGGTGGGGGGTGGGATGCCGCTGAGGAGGGAGTGGGTGGCTTGGGATGGCATTCCCTATTGGAAGAGCGGGTTTCCGTGTTGGGGTTCTTGTAGAGGGAGCTTTGTGGCTGGGTGCTTGTGTGTAATGCAAACCGCTTTCCCACCGGCTGCTGCGGCCTTTATGGGATGAAAATTATCTTGCCTATTATTCAGGTTGGATTACTGTGATGAGTTGAAAAGAGGACAGGATGGCCTTTGAGGACTTCCTTGGAAACTTCAGATTACCCAGAGTGCAGCAGGAAGGCTGCTCAGCGTGCAGGGAGAGGGCTGTCTGCAGAGAGCAGATATTTCACTGTGCTTCAATCTTCTTCTCTGCTTTGTCTTCAGTATTAGCAACTCTGCCCTGCATCAGGTGGCTGGTTACTCAAGGAAGGGACTTTTCTGTGATGGCTCCCTGCTCCCGGGAGTCCTTCTCCTGCTAAGCTTCCTGTCAAGGTCGTTGTCAGGATAAAATGGAGGGGGGAGAACAGCGTAAGTCACTTTGACTTCCCACTGGTGAGAAAGGCAGGGTACAGATGAAATTGAATGGATAAAACCTTTTGATGGTCTTTACTGTTAGCTTGTTAACTTGCTGTGTTAATCGGCTGTTGCTTCTCATTATTGCCTGCGTCATTTGAGTGTTTTTTATGGCTGAAATGTGGAATAAAAAGAAGAAGAAGAAGAGTTTGGATTTATATCCCCCCTTTCTCTCCTGCAGGAGACTCAAAGGGGCTTACAATCTCCTTGCCCTTCCCCCCCCCCCCCACAACAAACACCTTGTGAGGTAGGTGGGGCTGAGAGAGCTCCGAGAAGCTGTGACTAGCCCAAGGTCACCCAGCTGGCGTGTGTGGGAGTGCGCAGGCCAATCTGAATTCCCCAGATAAGCCTCCGCAGCTCAGGCGGCAGAGCTGGGAATCAAACCCGGTTCCTCCAGATTAGCTACACGAGCTCTTAACCTCCTGCGCCACTGCTGCTCCTTCCAGCGTGTCAGTGATCTGACTCCAGGTATTGGGTTCTGCATCCTGCCGATCTGGTCTGCTAAGTTTGGTGCTTTCTCCCAGCATCATGAGCCTTCCTCCTCTGCCAGCCTCTCGTAAGACTAGACGGGACCTGCTTCCAGGAGAACTTGCCCCCTCTCTCCCCACCATCAGAACAGACCCCCAGACCCAGCTCCATCCCTCACTGTATATATTCCGCTATTAGTGCTGAAGCATTTTGGACTGAAGCAAAGTGGAGAGAGCCCAGATTTCCCCGTGGCTGGCAAAATGTTTCTTCAGTTTTCCTTTTTCTTTTTTTAAAATAAGCAGACCATCTGCTACCGGAGGAGCTGCCTGCCTCTTTCACATGTTGTGCGATTGCCTTTTTTAACGCCTCTCGTCAGCTACTTTGAACATCAGAAAAAATATGGGTGTGAAATATGTGTTGGAAACTAAATAGATGCCGTGGTTGTGCCAGCGTTGGAAACTAAGCCCACGGCTTTAACCTCACCTGGCCCAATTCCTTGGGGTGAATACTGCTGGCCTTCCTTGCAGGGTTGTCTGTAAACATCATTGAGTTGTGCCTGAGGAAGCTTTTTGAGCACAATACAAAAGGGACTGGTTTTTTTTGACCTGGACAATTAGGTAGCACCCCTGTCCAGAGATGCTGTCCTTCGACTGCTGTGTTCATCCAAGGAGAGTCGTTGTGGGTGTGTAGGAGTTAAACAGAAATAATGTAACCCTGGCATCTTTTTAAAAAACTGTGGGTTTGGAGCCCACCAACGGAGCTGCCACTTTAATTTTTGTGCTGCTCCCGGGTGCATGCTTGCTTTGCAGGCTTGCAGAGGGCAGCGCCAGGGTTGTGAGAGGGTCACTTGACTCTCAGAAGACTGCAACAAAGACCGTGAAACACCGTCTCTCCCTGCCAAAGCTTATTGCCTGCCTCGAGAACCGCTTTCCTGTAAAGAAGCATCATTGAGGAAGATTTTATTCCGTGTGCCAGTTTTATTCCGTGTGTCAAACAGTTGCTGGATGTTAATAGCTCTTGTCTGGTGTTAGATTTTGCTGCTTTATTCCAGGGTCTGAACAATGCTGTTGGTTTATCGTAAGCTGTTCCCTGAAGTCTTAAGGCTGCTTTTAAAAATATATTGTTTTATGGATGTGCCGCGTAGCAATTTCATGAGCCCTCTTGGGAGGTTTTTAATGGAGACCGAGGGACATAAAGATATATTTTTGAACTATAATTTAAATATGAGGACTTGCAGGGAGTCGCCCTATGGATCTGGTTTGCAGTAGGTTTTCAAAAGGCAAAGGAGCAGGGAGAGCACTTGGGAATCTGGTGAGAAAGATGTGAACTAACAGAAGTGGCTAGGTAAATTCGTGGAGGAATTCATGGCTGGAATCCACTGGGTGTGTGGCCGTGGTCTGGTGGGTTTTGCTCCTGTTGTTTGGCCCACATCTGTGGCTGGAGCAAAAACTGCCAGACCAGGGCCACACAGCCTGGAAAACCCACAACACCCAAATTCACGGAGAGTTTGGACTATAATCCCTAATGATTAAATGGAACCTCTGTGTGCAGAGGCTCTGAAGGACTGGTGCTGAGGACCAATGGGCATGGCCAGAGCCGTGATGTCTTGTGTGAGTCAGCCTTTAACCATGATTCCTTTGCAGGTGCCGGCAAGGAGAGAGACCTGAACATTTTTCCTTCCCTGGCTAGAGCCAGCTTGGAAATAAATCCTAGGTGATTGGGAATTAGTTCAAATGCAGATGGCACTAACTAAGCTAATGTTAAGCATTTGAACAGCTCAACCACCAATTCCCATCAGCTGATTCACGGGCTTTTCTCTCCCCGCTTCCTGAGAAGCAGCTTCCAAATGCAGCTGGGCAGGAAGGTGTCTTTTGGGGCCGCAAAGCTGCCAGCCTCCTTTGCTTCTACAGATCATGTGAGGTGGGGGAGGGCTCCCCCTCCCTCCTTGCAAAACTACTGACCATCAGCTGAATATGAGTTAACCGTCATGTGATGTGGCAACTAAGAAAGCCATTCTGGGCTGCATCAATAGGAGTCTAGCTCAAGGGAAGTAATTGTACCACTCTATTCTGTGTGTTTTTTATTTTAAATGTATTTTTATTTTTTTAAATTTGTATGAAATATCAGAATGCAGAAAACAACAAAAATCAAAATTAGAATACAGAAGATGAAAACAAAAAAATCATACATTACACTCTCTATTCTGTGTTGATCAGACCTCACCTGGAATACTGTGTCCAGTTCTGGACACCACAATTCAGGAAGGATATTGACCAGCTGGAATGGATCCAGAGGTGGGCAACCAAAATGTGAAAGTTCTGGAGTCCGTGCCCTCTGAGGAGAGACTGGGTACGTTTAGTCTGGAGAAGAGGAAGTTAAGGGGTGACATGATAGCCATGTTTCAATATTTGGAGGGATGTCATGTCAAAGAGGGAGCAAGCTTGTTTTCTGCTGCTCCAGAGACTAGGACCAGGAGTATAATGGATTCAGAGTGCAGGAAAAGAGATTCCACCTAAACCAGTGGTGGCGAACCTATGGCACGGGTGCCAGAGGTGGCACTCAGAGCCCACTCTGTGGGCACGTGTGCACAGAGTTCGTCATGTGATAATAGTGTAATTATTTCAGGGAGATTATTAGCATTAAACCTAAGACCTAGTTTTGGGGAAGCAGTGTAGGTAACCCTGTTAAGTGCTGTTAAACCCTACTGATTTTCATGGGAAGAACAAAAGTGTGATGTAAACAAAAGAGTTTACCTGGGAGTAAACTCGGTTGCTGGCAATGGGGTTTGCTTCTGAGTAAACCCTCCTAGGGTCGTGATTCACCCGTTAGAAGCATTGCACGGTTGCTTCAAAGCAAAGTCATCGACTACCACCAAGCTTACTCTCGAGTAACTCGCACTTTGGAGCCAACCGTTTTTTCTATACTAAAACCTCATCATTCAGGTTAAATTGCCATGTTGGCACTTTGCGATAAATAAGTGGGTTTTGGGTTGCAGTTTGAGCACTCGGTCTCGAAAAGGTTTGCCACCACTGACCTAAACATTAGGAAGAAGTTCCTGACAGTCAGGGCTGTTGGACAGTGGAATGCACTGCCTCAGAGAATGGCGGAGTCTCCTTCTTTGGAGGTTTTTAAACAGAGGCTGGAGGGCCATCTGCCAAGGGTGCTTTGATGGTGTGTTCCTGCATGGCTGGGGGTTGGACTTGATGGCCCTTGGGGGTCTCTTCCAACTCTACGATTCTATGAACTGGGGATGGGGGAGGTGGATCACAAAGACAGAAGATGGTGAGTAAAACCAAAAAGATACATACAATAGGTAGACTGTGCGCCTGCTTCCTGATAAAGATGGCCCTCCTGAATGTTTCTGTGGTGCATGTCATGCAGAATGGCAGCAGGGTGGGGGCCTTCTTGACCTCAGGCTAGCCATTCTGCCAGATGGGACCCACCACAGAGGCAGCGTGTGTGCGGGCAACTGCCAGTCCTACCGTTTATCAGGGTGGCGTCTTCAGAACAATTTGCTTAGATGAGCAGAGCTGTCGTGGCGGGGAGGCAGTCCCGCAAGCATTCAGGCCTAAGGCCAGGAAGGTCTTTGTAGGTTATTACCAGTACCTTGAGCTGGACCCGATAATCCAGTAACCATTAAATAGACTGCAGAATGAGCAGGGTTTTTTTTAGCATGCATGTTTTGCAGCTGTCTTAACTTGCTTTTTCCAGCAGTAATGCTGGATCCAGAATAACCCCTTGGGTCTGGACGGAGTCAGCAAATATCAGCTGGATCCCATAAAAAGTGGGCCATGTAGTGCCATCCATTCCTGACCGGCAGGGCTGTTGGACAGTGTGGTGGAGTCTCCTTCGTTGGAGAGTTTTAAAGAGAGGCTGGATGGCCACCTGTCAGGAGTGCTTTGATTGTGTGTTTCTGCATGGCAGGGGGTTGGACTTGATGGCCCTTGGGGTCTCTTCCAACCCTGTGATTCTATGATCTTCCTTATCTACCTACCTACCCAGAGGCCTGGGATCTGTCTGTCAGCAGCCCACCCGCACTTCTCACCCCTGTGCAAGAAGAGTCTTTTGTCACCTAAAATTCGCCTTTCACTTCTTTTGCATAACATGTACCATTTCCACTCATTTATGTGCTTGTTTGCTTGCTTGTTTGTCTGTTTGTTTGTTGAGCTTCTATCCCATCCCCTCCTGACCAGCATCGGAGTAGAGTGGCTGACAGCCTAAAATATGAACAACAATCCAATTTACATTCATTAAAACTTCAAAGGATGTTCCTGGTGCCCAAACAGACCATATTCATCACCGCATGACTACTAAGGCTAATAACACATCAACCAAAGCTAACAAATATCTAATCAACATGAATAATCACTTGGAAATACACAAAAATAATGTAACGATATGGATAGAGAAGCTGGCTACGATGTGACTGCCGCTGCCTCAACCGTAGGCCTGGTGGACTTGAACTAGATCCCACAGGGTTGTGTCTCTGCAGATGGAGCATTCCACCAGTCCAGGGCCAGAGCCAGAGCCAAAGAAGTTCTGGCCCTGGTCGAGGACAGCCGGACGCTTCTAGGGCCAGGGACCTCCAGCAAGTGGTTCCCAATAGAGCAGAGGTGTCCAACTCTGGTGCATCAGATGTTCATGGACCACAATTCCCATCAGCCCCTGCTGGCAGCAGGGGCTGATGGGAATTGTAGTCCATGAACATATGACGTGCCAGAGTTGGGCACCTGTGCAATAGAATGTAATGCTCTTCAAGGGTTGCAGTGGGGGTTATAGTGGGAGCAGTGGTCTCACAAATGTATGACTATCCCGACCATGTAGGGCTTTAAAGGCCAGTACCAAAACCTTGAATCTGAGCCCATATTCATCTGGGAGCCAGCTTAGCTGGTGGAGTACAGGCCATGTGTCAGATTTTTATGGCATACTTGTCAGAACTCTCATTGCTGCATTCCGGATTAGTTGGCGTTCCCAGTGTGGTCTCAAGGGCAACCCGGCATAGAGAGAGTTACATTAGTCTACCCTGGAGGTGACCATCGTGTGGATAAACATGAGGAGATCAGGGTGAGACCGAGAGGCTCTCAACTGCTTGGCCTGGCGAAGATGGCAAAGATGCTGTTCTGGCTGTATTGGTGACCTGGGTCTCTGCAGAAAGGGAGGCCTCCGGAGTCGCCCCCAGGCTCCTAGGGTACAAATGTTAATTCCATCCCATCCAATTTCAGCAGCTGATGCTCCAGTTCGGAGTCCCTTTGATGGATTAAATTCCACCGGCTCTGCTTCAGCCATCCCGCTATAGCCTGCCAAACACCTGGTCAGTATATCTAGGACAGCATCCAGCTGGCCCTCCATCAACAGAGACAGCTGGGAGTCCTCTGTGGGCTGATGACAGTCCAACCAGGAACTCCATACCAACTTGTCAAGAATCTCATGCAGATGTTAAATGACATTGGGGAGAGGATTGCCCCCTGGGGGCCTCCATACACCACAGGGTGTTGTGATGATATTCTCTCTCCCCTAGTATTACCCTCTGTCTATGATCCTGTAGAACCGCAGGGGTGTCCAACTCTGGCGCTCCAGATGTTCATGGACTACGATTCCCAATTGGCCATGCTGGCAGGGACTGATGGGAATCGTAGTCTGTGAACATCTGGGGCGCCAGAGTTGGACGCCCCTGCTGTAGAAAGACAAGCCACTGCAAGAATGTCCCATGCAATTCAGAAACAGGAAGTGGTGGGTCAGAAAAGCACGACCAACCATGTCGAATGCCACCATCAAAGCGAGCAATAAGAGTGTTGCTGACCCACCCCGATCCAGTTCCCCACAGAGTAACTGTGAGAGCGACCAGCACAGTTTGTGCCCCATGGCCAGGGAGGAAGCTGAACTAGAAGAGGTTCAGGGTCAAGGTATCCTCCAGGAAACTCTGGAGCTGTGGACAAGCTTGCCCACGTGCTTATGGGTAGGGATATTCCATGACATCACAGCAGGTCAGCTAATAGCTGCAGGCACCAGCCAGCCAGCAAGGGGTGTTCTCCCTGTGTGACATAAACTGGCAAAGATATGATACAGCCAAAGATATGATACAGCCAGTGTTGTGTTAGAACAGTGATGGCGAACCTTTTCGAGACCAAGTGTCCAAATTGCAACCTCAAACCCACTTATTTATTGCCAAGTGCCAGCACGGCAATTTAACCTGAATACTGAGGTTTTAGTTTAGAAAAAACGGTTGGCTCCGAGGCGTGCGTTACTCGAGAGTAAGCTTGGTTGTAGTCAGTGGCTTTCCCTTGAAGCAACCATGCAACTCTTCCAATGGGTGAATTACAACCCTAGGAGGGTTTACTCAGAAGCAAGCCCCATTACCAGCAACAGAGCTTACTTCCAGGTAAAGGATCATGCTTTAGTTCTTGGCATGAAAATCAGTGGGGTTTAACAGCGCTTAACAGGATTACCTACACTGCTTCCCCAAAACTAGGTCTTAGGTTTAATGCTAATAATCGAGCCCAGCAGCCCAGGCCAGCCTAGATGTGGGGGGGGGGGGGGCACTCTGTTTGCGTGTGCCCACAGAGAGGGCTCTGAGTGCCACCTCTGGCACCCGTGCCATAGGTTCGCCACCACTGTGTTAGAATGTACATTATCACATTCCTGGAAGCCATTAATCGTCATTTCCCCAGGCTGGAGATCTGCAACAATATGCTGCACTGTGTCTGAGGTGGCGGGGGCGGGGGGGGGGGCGGGGGGCGGAGGGGAGATGTAAGTTGTGGCTCTGCTAAGTGCCTTCAGGTTCCAGAGACTTAGAGATGCTCCTCCTTCTTAGCAAACTGTTTCCCCCCCACTGTGCCCCCTCCCAGCTTTAATGGACTTCCTGCTGTTGAAAATGCCTGAGCAGTCTTTCTACAGCAAGCTTTGGAGGGGTGGGACAGGCTTGCCCGGGGGATTAAATTCAACGCCTAGCAAAGGAACCACTGTGGAGCAGGGGCAGCAGAAGCCTTTTGCTGGAGACCCAGAGGGTGGGCACCTGCTGGCCGGACCCCAAATGTTGGCGAAGACGACAGCAGCTGGGACTGGGACGGAGGACTGGAGATTTGGAGGTGTTCCAGCAGTACTTGCAACAGGAAATCCTGGTGGAACTGGGATCGGGGAGGGGATTTCAAAGTGGAAATGTAACCAATTGCTGTGGACGTTGGCCGTCCAGTCTGCGGGAGGGGCGCCTTGAAATCCAGCTGGACTGTGTGCGTGTGTGTACATACGGCTGTGTCCTGTGACCGGATTTGCAAGCCCTCATAACATGGAAGGCACCCAACCCTGTTGCTTTTAGAAAGCGGTATCTTATCTACACACACGCAATAAGTGGCGCAGTGGTGCAGAAGTTCAGCGCTCAGAGGTGCAGCAAGAGGTTTGCTCCAGAACCCCCTGAAGAACATCAGAAGGACATGGAAAGAGCTTTACTGAATCAGACCAGGGAGGGTCCATCTAGTGCAGCATCCCGTCTCCCACAGGGGCTGCCCAGTTCTCCTGGCGGAGGGCGGGGAGGACCAACAACAGGGCATAGCACAGTGATGGCGAACCTTTTCAAGACCAAGTGCCAAAATTGCAACCCAAAACCCACTTATTTATCACAAAGTGCCAACATGGCAATTTAACCTGAATACTGAGGTCTTAGTTTAGAAAAACGGTTGGCTCCAAGGTGTGCGTTACTCGGGAGTAAGGTTGGCGGTAGTCGGTGGCTTTGCTTTGAAGCAACCATGCAACTCTTCCAATGGGTGACTCAACAACTCTAGGAGGGTTCACTCAGAAGCAAGCCCCATTGCCAACAACCGAGCTTACTCCCAGGTAAAGGATCACGCTTTAGTTCTTGGCATGAAAATCAGTGGGGTTTAGCAGCGCGTAACAGGGTTACCTACACTGCTTCCCCAAAACTAGGTCTTAGGTTTAATGCTAATAATCAAGCCCAGCAGCCCAGGCCAGCCTAGATGTGGGTGGGTGGGGGCACTCTGTTTGCGGGTGCCCACAGGGAGGGCTCTGAGTGCCACCTCTGGCACCCGTGCCATAGGTTCGCCACCACTGGCATAGCGCCCAAGCCTGATACCGCCTCGCAGCACTGAGATTCAGCGGTTGACTGCCTCTGACCGCAGAGGCTTGGATGTGATGGTTCCTGGATACCTCCACCCTGTGCCTCTTGGTGCTGCGGCTGGTGTGTGTGGTGCGGTGTGGTTCCTCCCAGCACGGTTGTGTCTGTGCGACCAGGCCCCGGTTGTGATTGTGGCATCATCATACAGGGGAGCAGTGCAGCAGGCTGGCTGATCAGTCAAAGGTATTCAGTTCCTAAATAAGCTCCATTCTGGGTTCTCCCCCACCCCCCACTGTATAATTTGACTGATTGTGATCACATATTTTAAAATTACCAGAAATCAAAGCCGGAAAATGGATATAACTGCTTTTTTTGTACTCTGAGCTGCATTAAGAAAGGGGCTACGCAACGAGTGTGCCTTCTCCCTCTCTCTCTCTCCTTTTTTCTTAAAGACAGTAATAGGAGAAAATTGGTTTTGAAACAGAATAAAAGTCCCTTTCAGGGGAAATCACCTCTTTCAAGGTACCTCTGCTGAAAGTAAAATAGTCGGTGATGAAAGGTGGTTGTGTGATTGTCTTTCATTTTAGAGAGGGAGGCTGGGACGGACGGGGATCTCTGGGGAAAGACGAGATTGGAATAATTACATGGTAACGAAGTCTTGTTGTGAAATTAGCATCTGAAGAAAATAGTGAAAAAGAGCTTTTATTCCTGAATGCTTCATTAGCGAGAGGAAAGTGGACCAATTTGGCAACTTCAGGCACCTGTTCGGGATTAAGTAACTTCTCCCTTGGTGTGTTTTCTCTTGGAAGTGCTTCGTGTGTTGCTCAGACCTTGAGTTGGGGAGGGAGGATTATCCTTTGGGTCTTCGGGCTCCTTTGAAAGGGGCAACCGAGGGACTTCTCACCCCACAGGGGCCCCATGGGAGCAGCCTCCAGACTCAGCCGCTGACGGAGTCCTCTGGCCAGCAGTCTCAGCGTGGCAACTGGGTGATGAGCTCCGTCCACTGGATGGGAACCCATCTGGAAACAGAACCTCCCTGCTGATGAAAACCATTGTAAGGAGATGCCGCATTGGGCAAGATCCCACAGGTCTGGTCTGCTCAGGGTGGCATCTCTGCCTGCTGTGAGGAGCCTTCCGGTGTTCTTGTGTGCCAGAGGGAACAGTACAAAGACCTGATTGGTTTTCTAGAAAAGAGATAGGAGGTGGAAAAGATTGCAACCCCTTTGAGACCTGAGTCTGCCCTCGGCCTGGGCATCTGACAAGGAGAGCTTTGACTCCCAAAAGCTTGCACCCTGAGCATCTTGTTGGTCCTGGGCTGGAATCTGGTGTAGTCGAGGAGACACGCTGCGCTGTGTGATGTCTGCTAACAGTCAGCCTGCTGTTCCTCAGTGCCTTGATTTTCATTTTGTTCTATGCAGGGGTCTTCTGTTGTTGTTTTGAACCATCCGTGATCACCGCAGGGAGTTGTTCTTTGGGAAGGGCCCTTGGCTCCCTGGCTGGCCGGTCCTTTGCCAAGGCCCTGGAACTCCTGCACTGCTGCTCCCTCCTCTGAGAAGGCGTGAGGTAGAGAACAGCCCACCTGAGCTGGACGGGAGAGAGGAGACCCCCCCCCCAAGGGGCAGAAGGCCCTGAGCAGTTCCCCCCCCTGATCAGTCGGCCAAGAGGCGGAAGCCGCTTGTCTCTACCGTGGTCCGTCTGCGGGATGGACACGTGGCTAAATCGCACTGACACAACCATTAACCAGTTTGCTCCAGCCAGAGACGAGGACGGAGAGCCCATTCCAATTTTATTCGCCGTGATAGGAGAACATTCCCTGGGGACAGCTGGAGAAATCCTGTTGCAGCTGGAGCCCGAGCACGGGGGATTATTGCTCCCTGGCGGGTCTGGCCGGCGAGCCGGGTTGCCACTCCTGGCATGCAGGAGGGCCAGAGAATCAGCTGGCTGCAGTTTTGGCCCGGGAATCCCTGAGTAGCCCCCCAGAGCTGCCCCCTTGCTGGTTCTGTGAGCCACTCTTTCAAAGGCACCATTTTTCATTGAGCCCAGTAGAACCTCTCTGTAGCGTCCTGGCACGCACGTCTCTTTTCCCCCAGTCACTGTGAAGATATTTTAAGTGGTCTGCTGGGATGCCTCTTCCTTCATCTTGAGTTGAGATCAGGAGGTCCAGAGCACGCTCCTTCTAGTGAGCTGTTTTGTGGGCAGGATATTTATTTCTTTTTCTTTAATATTTCCCTTTTATTGAGCTGCACCTTACCTTTAATCTGCAGAGGAGGGTGGCCGCCTCTCGTGCCCTCTTCTCCTTCTATAGCTTCCAAGCTTGTGAGCAACCAGGCCCACGGAGTCTTTCGTCAGGTTTCTGCTGTGCCCATGATGCCTCCCCTTTTGTGCCAAGCGTTTCGGTGCCCTACCTTGGTGGAAAGGCATTTAGCCTTAACCCAGAATCACAAGCCATGTTGTCTTTTTCTCCAGATGCCCTTTGGGTGCAATTTTTATTGCAGTTTTTGATCTCTCTTAAGTAGCTATTGTGTTCATCCCAGTTTTTCTCTCTCTCTGCTTTGCAGATTGCTGACATTGACCTATTTATTTTTTTACTCTGTTGGATGATAATTGTAGGGAGTGGCTACATCGGTCTGCAGTAAAACAGCTGGATTTAAATCCAGCAGCATCACAGGCCAACAAGATTTTGAAGGGAACTTTGACTCTGGAGACCTCAGACTCCCAAAACCTTGTTATTGTCTAAAATGCGACTGGGTTTGAATCTTGCTGTCCTAATAGATAAATCTACCCAAGTGTTGAGTGTGGAATCTCAAGAAGCTGAACTTCTGCTTCTTGGGGTTTTCTTTTCTTTTCCTGCATTTGAGGTTGCACTTTTCTTTCACCTGTGAAATTGCATCTGGGGACATTTGGCACATTGTATTGGCATGTCCAGAATTATTTATTAGATGGGTGGTTGTTGATCACTTTTGGAGGATGCGTTGGGGGGGGACGGCTGCCATCTTGCATCTGCTGCTCTGATGAGGTCTCTAATCCCCCAACTCACAATGTTTGCACTGGAAATCGCCTCTGTTTATTGTCTGAAAAAAGGCTAAGGTGACTATAGTCAGTTGGAAAGTCAGTGGCAGGGCAATACTTCAAACGGTTTCCTGAGAATAAGCCCCAGTGAATAGATCTCAGTAGGATTTTCGTAGGCCTGATTAGGATTGTCCTCTTGGATGGGGTTGGATTAATGTGGAGGGGAGACCCCCCTTTTTTCCCTGGCTTTTCTCTTTGCAGCAGTTTTGGTGATTTGCCGTTTCAAAAAACAACCTCTGCACAGGTCTGGTCTGACATATGCCGTGTGGATAGGCAAGAGAGAGTCCAGGTATTGCTGACATCGTAGCCATGAGGATCCAACGTGCAGGGGACTCTGAGCCAATCTGCATGGTCACAGATCACAGCTTTGCTTCTCCACCTACCTAATTAGATTGGGGGGCGGGGGGGGGGGGGCAGTAAATAGGGCCAGAAAACAGTGGCCCCCTAGTTGATTTTGATGGAAGGCATTGCTTGGATTTTATGATTCAGGCCCAGACAAAAATTGCCTGTCTCTGCTGTGTATAAAAAACTAGCATCTCAGGAGGGAAGGGTCCAGCCTTTATCCTTTCTGTGATGTGCTGCTTTTCTTAATGCAGAGTCAACATGTGTTTCAGACGGGTGTGTGTGTGTGTGTGTGTGTGCGCGTGTGCGCGTGTGCGCACGAATGTGTGTGTGCACCTCCATCACAATCAAATGTGTTCCAGCCTCCGGGAAGGATTATTTTGAACATGCAAGTCAGCCCCAAGCCCTGAATCCTTGAGGTGGTGCTCAGACAGAGTCTTTGTCACTTTGAGTAAGATCAGTGAAGAAATACAAGCAAAAGCGAATTTAAATCTGATCTTTTTTAAAAAAGGAGTCCATTATATTAAATGCCCTCAAAATAACCTCTTTTAAATTGATAGCTGAATGCACTTCAAACATGCATATTAAAATCCGTACTCTCTCAAAATTGAATCAACCCCCCTCCCTCCCAAAACACACGCACGCACACACGCACATTGAACGGGTCTGTTTTTCTACATAAAAGAACAAGCTGAGGACGAAAAAATGACATTTGAGGTCAAGCATTATCCGTATGACATTTTGTTGGCTGTGCTGATTATGCAAATTGTCACTATTTAAACTCTTCTTATGGACGTTTACTTTTTGTGTCACCCACAGTCCCCTGCTTCTGCATATTTCTGGGCTTTTGCATAAGTGATCTTGCTTTTGGCCCAGAAAGGACCAGACAAAACTCCTTAATGTCCCCGTGTCTTTTTAAGTAAATGTGCTTTTTGCAGTTCAGAAGTTGCAGGGCCAAAGGTTGTTCTCCAGAATAGTATAGAGCACAGGTGTCAAACTTGCGGTCCTCCAGATGTTATGGACTACAGTTCCCATCATCCCCTGCCAGCATAATGCTGGCAGGGGATGATGGGAGCTGTAGTCCACAACATCTGAAGGGCTGCGAGTTTGACACCTGTGGTATAGAGGTTCTGTTTAATTGCAGCGATAACCCCTTAGTATTTCTTTGTGTGTCATAATAGAAAACAGATGAATTAGACAGTTGGGTTTTAAATTGGCGATTTCTTGTTTGTGACCTAAATTGTTTGATGGGAAATCCCCTCGCCCTGCAGTGGTGGGCAGCAAAAGGGAAAAGGTGAGCGGGTCTCCCACCATACGCAGAATGCCTTTCTGTATGTACATCTTAATTTTTTTTTCAAAGCCAGCATAATCTGCAACCAATATTTCACCTTTCTTGGATGGGGTTAGACCAGGGGTAGGGAACCTGAGGCTCGAGAGCCGCATGCGGCTCTTCTGCCCTTGCACTGCTGGCTATGGCGGGCGCAGGCTTAAGCGACGTTGGGCGAAGGCCGAACGTAGCCCCATCGCCTACCCGCCCTGCAGGCAACCCAGGGCAAAGAGCGCATCTATGCGTTTCTCAGAATGAGCAGAGTAAAAGGTTAAAAGGCAATATATAGAGTGTTATCTTTATTTTAAATGTCAAAAATTATTTGCGGCTCCAAGTGTTTTCTTTTCCCATGGAAAACGGGTCCAAATGGCTCTTTGAATGTTAAAGGTTCCCTACCCCTGGGTTAGACTCAGGAGTGCTTTGACTGTGTGTTCCTGCATTGCAGGGGGTTGGTCTGGATGGCCTTTGGGGTCTCTTCCAACTTTATGATTCTGTGATTCCCCTTGAGAGGCCAGGATTGCAGCTTGGGTGTGCTGCTGGGTCCAGCGGTCACCCTAGAACAGTGGTGGCCAGATGTTCGTGGACTGTAATTCCTAATGGCCAATTGGCAGGGGCTGATGGGAATTGCAGTCCATGAACATCTGGAGTGCCATAGGTTGGCCTTAGAACATCGGATGACTGTGATGGTCTGGAGTGCTTTTGCCCACCTTTGACCTGTGTGTTAGCTGTGCCTATTCCTGCATCCATCCAGTCTAATCATAGAGATCCATGCCTTTGTTACATTAAACTTGACTACTGCAGTATACTCTGGGGCTACCCTTGAAGAGTGTTTGGAGGTTGCAGCTAGTGTAGAATGCTGCAGTATTGGGTAGAGCCATCTATTGGGAGAATATGGCCCTAGTACTGTCAGTTTGCTTCTGAGTGCAGTTCAGGGTGTTGGTTTTGACTCCTAAAACCTTACATGACTTGGGATCAGAATATCTGAAGGATTATCTTCCCTATGTGTTCCTTCCAGGGTACTAAGGTCACAGGGATTGTTCTCTTGATTGTCCTCTTGGTCGGAGAAGTTCATCTGGTGGATACACAAGAGAAGGCCTTTTCAGTGGTAGCCCCCAGTTGTAGAGCAAGCTGCCCCGCTCACATCCAATCTTTAGGAAGGCCGAAGGCAATTTTATTCACATGGCACTTGATTAATTCTAGTTGTTCTCCCTTCTGGCAGTTTTAAATTATTGATTTTAAATTAGGGGTTTTATGAATTTCATTATGTTTTATTGTTGTTTATATTGTAAGTCTCCTTGAGTCCCTGAAAGATAGATAGGCTGCTAATAAATGTTTTAAACAAGTCAATCAATCTTCCTCGTTCATTTAACTTCCCAGGAATGCTGGCTTTCCCCCTGTCAGTAAAATCCCACACAGACACACAATGGAGCACAAACCTTTGCCCAAAAGATGCAGACTGTTGTGTGGCCACTTTGAGCCTTAGACTTCCTTTGGATCCTTGATATGACAGCTGGACAGAACGCCTGGACTGTTCTGGAAGTCTTTCCAGGCTGGAGAGAGACTTCGAGGGGGAACGGAGCATAATTTTGCTTCTCCTGTAAAATAATTCTGTGTAGTGAGCTTGGAAGGAGCCAAATCCTGTCCCCAGCTCCCAGTGGTGGAGGATCCCAAAAATTTTAGTAACAGGTTGCCATGGTGGTGGGCTTCAAACAGTGGCGTAGCGCCAATGGGCCTGGGCAGGGCACAACGGGGACGGGGACGGGCATTCCGGGGGCGGGGCATTAATAATGTCTCTGTTACTGTAAAAAACTCTTACTGTAAAAAAAAAGTTCCTAATTTCCAGCTGGTATCTTTCTGTCCATAATTTAAACTTATTACAGCAAGTCCTATCGTCTACTGCCAACAGAAACAACTACTTCTCTTCTAATTGACTGCCTGTCAAATACTCAAGACTTTCAAATACTTAATTTTGTTTCTAGAACTCAAAAGAAGGAGACTTTCCTTAAACAAGGAACTTTACCATATTTCTAAAACATGTTTTTAAAACAGCCCGACAGGGAGAATTATCGCTTTCTACGCCAGCTAACCAGCCACATAGGAAACAACAGGACTTTATGATTTTTTGGACCTAATGGAATTTCTAACGGAAAAGCGGACCCAATTAGTAACCCCCTCTCGGCACACACAAATAATTAGTAACCCACTCTCGGGAACTGGGGAGAACCTGCTGGATCCCACCTCTGCTCTCCCCTCAACATTAACCTGCACCTCGACTTTCATCCCATGGATTTCAGTTTGTGTTCCTCTGGGGTGTTGAGTGAAGACTGATTCAAGAAGCATGGAGTACTGAGAGCAGCTGAGAATTGGAGGAGGGGTGGGGAATGGAGGAACGGGGGAAATTCATTTGCTGAAGATACTACAAAATTTCAGGAGCTTGAAGAGACTGGCTGGAAGGGGGGACCAAGGTGGCCCATTCCTTATCACCCCCGAATTGCATACCATAGTTTCATGCTATGCGTGGATTTCGTCCTATCTTCAGCCAGAACTCTGCAATAAAACTGGTAAAAAATTCAAGAATACTTTGTTCCGGGGCGGAGTTCACTTTGGATGATGATGCATAATGTATTTTGTTTTGCATGGTTAATTTTGTTCTGTTAGTCCTGGGGAGGGCACAGAAGCTCTGAACCTCCTGCTGCTACCCAGACATCTATTTGACTCAGAGAGTTTCCAGGGGGAGGCTCTGTTGGTCTGCAGTTGAAACAGAGGCATTAAGACCTCCACCCTTCGTGACTTCTATTCCCTTCATCACTGGCCAATAGCTGCATCACGCTCAGTTTTCTCCTGTTCTGTTGACTGACGTCTTTCTTTGTTTGTTTGGTTTCCTTGCAGTGCATTCTGGAGTGACGGCGCCTGACCCCTCCCCCAACCCCTCCAGCCATGTTGGCCTGCTTGCAGAGGACGCAGAATCCCCCCAGCCAGCACCTGGCATGTCCCAACAAGACCCTGGAGCCGCGCAAGTGTAAGTCCCTTGACTGGCCTGTTCGTGAGCTGACTGGTGCCCATACCCCAGGGGCGGAGCCAGTGGTGGGATCCAAAAATTTTAGTAACAGGTTCCCCATGTGGTGGGATTCAAGCTGTGGCTAAGCGCCAATGGGGCTGGGTGGGGGCATGACGGGGATTGGGCAAGCATTCCGTAAGTGCAGGAGCATTCCTGGCAGGGCTGTGGCAAGGACGAAGCCGCTGCGCCCAGTCCTTGGCCCGAAGCAGATGCAGAAGCAGGCTGCCACTGCGCGGTCTGCACCTCCTGCTGAACTGCTTCAAGTTCTCAGCTACTGCTGAGGAGGAGGGTTTAACTAAGGCAAAATCCGGGTGGCAAAATCACCCATTAGTAACCCCTCTCGACACACAAATAATTAGTAACCTACTCGAACCTGTGAGAACCTGCTGGATCCCACCTCTGGAGTGAGGAGCTACCTAAAATGGCACCACTTGGCAAGCACTAAGAGTGCGGCTCACCGCCCCAACTCTCTGGCTTAGTGTGGCCTCCACAGCCCTTCCTGGGGCAGCAGAGTCTGGGGGAGGGGGAGTTAACTAGAAGGGCCGGGGGAGGGGCAAATGGAGACAGAAGACAGCAAGGCCAGGAGAAGAGGAGGGGGGGGGGGAGTTGCCAAGGAGGGCCTTGTCCCCACCCACAGTCTATTTGTGGCCCTTCGGCCTGCACTACATTAAAGGTAATTAAAACAGCCTTCAGGCAACAGGGTGGCAGCCAGGACGCTCCCAGCCACCCTGTTGCCCTGACGGGCCCCATCCTTGTGACACTCCTGCCTTAACCGCATTCATATGAACAAAAGACACGGGTGGTGTTGGGTGCTCCCACTGGGGCTATTCTACAGCGTGTCCTTCAGGTGTTGTCCACTGGCACACCTGTTCTGCCATTCTTTCCCTTTAACAGACAGGAAGTGTTGGGCGCGATCAGTGCGGGATTCCTCCAGGTTCTCTTTGCTGAGCTTTCTAAAGGGGAAGTAATTCCAGCCGCTCAAGGGAACGGGGTGCCTCAGAGGTTGGCATAATTTATTCCAGCTGTGGCTGCGCTCCTCCTGGAAGTGCAGACACATGAGTGTGCGAAGGAGGGTTAACGCAGGGGGACGGCGCGATGTTGTTGTCATTGTGCAGGTGAGGAGAAACGTATGAGGCCACAGCGACTTGTGCAAGAGGTTGAAACCAGAAGATGGGAAGGGGAGAGCCCGGTGGTGTCCGCTGTCCAGGCAGGAAGAGCGAACGGCTGGCTCCGCTCCCTCCCTTTTGATGCTCTCTTGCCTTATTGAAAAAGACATTTATTTAGCTGATAATTAAAAAGAACAGGAAAAGCAGATGGGAAGCAGGCAGGGGGGTGGGGGTGGCACAGTTAGCAGGAGGGGAGAGCTGGTGAGTAGAAGGAGCAGCAGCGCCAAGCAGATTTTAGGCTGTGTTGGCATGGCAGAGAGAGAGGGGGGGGGCCCCGGCGAGGAGAGGGCTGTTCAGCATTGTCCACGGGGCTTCCCCACCGTGGGTAACTGGCACCGCTTCTTTCCTCCCTCCCCATTTCCTTCCGCCCTCGTGTATCTCCTTCCCTGCAGCCCTGTAATTACTTCTCCCGGTTTAGCTTTGGCTCTGCGGATCCTGATGAGTTGGCCTTTCTGATAAGCCATAAACTAGTTACATTAAAATAGGTTTGGAAAGGTCACTTCGGCAAAGCACCTGTTTCTGGGGGACTTTGTCTCTCAATCCAGAGCTATGATTAAATGTATATTTAATGAGCCGGGTTTTAGACGAGCTGACTGTGACCTCCCACAATGGCTGGCCAGGCGCATTAGGGATCGCCGACTGATGAATGTCGTGCCTTAAACCAGAGGGGCCCGAGGGGGGGGGTTCCCCTGCCCCTTGCCACCTTTACCTCAAGGGGACAATCCACAGTCTCCCCTTCCTCGGTCTCAGCGGAGATTTTCAGCGAGGTCCCCGCCACTCCCAGCTTGTTGAAATGGAGCATCTGCCAAGTCGTTGGGCTGCAACAAATTCAGCCATTTTGGAGATTTCCTCTGCCATGTGTGTGTGCTGCTGAAAGAGGGTGGAATGGCTTGCCCAGTAGCTGCTTTGCCCTGTTTGGAAAAGCAGGCCCTGCCTGGACCTAAATTCTGCTTGATTGCGGACTTTTTGTAGAGGTAAGGATGCCCCATGGACTTGCACAATGTGAATTTGCCTGGTTTTCCTGGTGGAGGATCTGGGGGCATGCTTTGTTTACATTTGCTTATTTAAAGCATTTTAATGTAGCCTTTGCACCAGAATGGCATCCCCGAGGCATTCTTAGTTGCATATGCTCAGGGTTCTCTGTGCATACTCTGTTCTCCTTCTGGCCAGGCTGTGTTGGACTTGGTGTTGCTCCATATGACATTTTTGGAATGCATCCAGCATTCCCTCTGGCTGTGCGTGGTGGGGGTCAGTTGGGGGGGGGGGCTGATGATCTGCCTTTTGGAGTGGTTCATCTGCTGTTCCGTCAGGGTAAATTATGCAAATGAAGGGGCTCTTCCAATAGGTGCTGTGTGGCATACATTTCGGAGTGCAGGCCTCCTGGGCTTAAGATGCAGGGGTTTTATGTTGACCGCAGGGTTTACCCAGCCCTGCCCACCCCCTCAGACGTGCCACCCCCTTTCTGTTTCTTGCAGTCATCGTCCTCCCTGCAAATTCTGGAGATTTGGCCCGTCCATCTCTGCCTGCATTCGCCACGGCTCTTAATCAAAGTTTTAGCTGATTGTCGGATTCTCTTCGTTATGAGGGAGAGGCGCCCCCCTCCCCACCTCCTGCTATTTCAAATTAAATTCCAGGTGACATTCAGGGCTGTGCATCTGTCTTTGAATGTAAACCCCTCCCCCCAGTGTTGTTTATTTTTATTGTTTCGATTTCTATAATCGCCTCAGTCCCCAAAGGGGATCTGATAAGCCCGTGAAGTGAATCCTTGGCACTCCAGATGTTATGGACTACAATTCCCATCAGCCCCTGCCAGCATGGCCAATTGGCCACACTGGCAGGGGCTGATGGGAATTGTAGTCAATAACATCTGGAGTGCCAAAGGTTCGCCACCACGGACCTATGCTAAGCTGCAGGGGGACTTAAGTATTGCACAGATGAATTCATAGTGCTGGGGTGGGTGGGATTTTGGCCAGTGTGCTGGGCACAGGGGTGGGGGGCTGCTTTCTGCTTCTCCCGAGTGTTTCCTTACATAATCGGAAAAGAGAACGCTTCTTAAAACTAGACACGATTTAGAAGCGCCTCTGATTACTTAATTTGCTCCTGAGTATCTCAGTAATTATCTTTATGGGCCTTCTTTCTTGTCCTCTGGCATCGTTTGCGTTGATATTAAGCGAGGCTGGCTCGCAGGGCGGCAGCGGGTTGGCCGGTTGCGACGGCAAAATCCTATTATCCTGCCGGTGCTGCTGATTAATTTTTGTATTAATTTTACGTCAAAGGTGAGCCTGCTAATATTTGCTCCCCTGCCTGTGCGGGGAACGGCCAGACAGGCTGGCAATTCTGAGGCTTCCCCTTGTTAACGGGGCCCTGTTTGTTCAGGCCGGCCACATAGAACCCGCAGGGGGGGTGGGGGGTGGGAGCTTAGCTGCAAGGAATGAAGGGAGGCTCTCTCCTTTGAATCCTCCTGCTGCAGAATTGGCTTTTCCCCCTTGGGGGAGCCACACTCTGGCTGGGGTGTGTGTGTGTGTTTATTTGTTTATTTGTTTGTTCAATTCAATAGACCGCCCACCCCTGAAGGGCTCTGGGTGGTGTACAAGGAATAAAAACAACAAAATCACAATCTAATGATTAAAACTGACTCAGTTAAATAGTCTCAACAACAGAAAAACCTAACGTGAATTGGCAGTCCGAGGGGGGGGGGGATCCCTCCCCGAGGGGACCGGCACAGCACATGGTGGCCAATGTTGGTAATCTATTGGGGGGGGGGGGGCAGGGGGAATAGGTAGATGGCAATCAGCGACTGCTCCCCCCAAAGCCCGGTGGAACAACTCCATTTTAAAGGCCCTGTGGAACTGTCCAGGGTCCCGCAGGGCCCTGTTGGCCGGAGGGAGAGCGTTCCACCAGGCAGGGGCCAAGACAATAAAAGCCCTGGCCCGAGTGGAGGCCAGTTGCATCATGGAGGGGCGAGACCACCAGCAAGTTTGCCTCCATGGATCACTGAGGCCTAGTTGGGACATATGTCGAGGGGTGTCCTGCCCCCTTATGGGGTTTTCCAAGCCTTTAACTTACACATAGTGCCCTTTCCTTGCTAGTTATTGGATCCTGGCCAGACCTGGTTGGGTTGTCTCAAAAGCCTCCTCAGCAGGAGAGCTGAGGAGAGACTCCGGGAAGGAGGGGAGCCCCGAGGAGGCCACACAATGAAGGAAAGGTGTGTGTGGGGGGGGGGGGAACTGGGGGCTGAGCGAGAAGCCCCAGAAGGAGAAGGCAGGGAGGGCTGCAGAGTGGGGCTGAGCAGCTCCAGGGCTCTGGAGTTATTTTGACAGGCAAGGAAGGAGAATGGAGGCATGGCCTAGTCAAGAGTCAGCAGGGGGGCTGAAGGAAGCGAGAGGCCCCCTCGGGGGGGGGGGTGGTGGTGGTGGTGTTGGAGGCTAATGCAGAGTCGCATTGGTGTGTCCAAATCCCCGGCCTGGATGCAGATCCTCCGTGGCATTTGCTGCCAGTACATCCAGGTGAGCAGGCAGCCCTCGCAGCATGAGCACTGATGGCGGCCAGATGTCCCATCCCGACTTGAACTAGCCAGCAGTGTGGGTTCTGGTTTGTTTAGAAATGAGTGCCGTGACCGTGGGCATTCCTCCCTCTCTTACCTACCGCCAGTGAGCACACCTGAGCTCACCTGTGCCTTTCGCAGAGGCCCAGTGTTCATCTGCTTTGCATGCTGCAGTGTCCTAGGTCCAGCCCCTGGTGTCAGCGGTTGGAAGGATCCCAGGTAGCAGGTGTGGAGAAAGACCGGGAGAGACGCAGGAGGCCGGAGCGCTCTGGGGAGCCAGGGCTGTGAAGGCAACCTGGTCTACTGAAAGAGAAGGGGAGGCGTCTGAGGTTGCCCTGAGGGTAAGTTATGTTCTCTGCTCAGCTGCTGGCTGTAAAGTGGGGTCAGGAAGCTTTTGCTCTCCCTCTTGGCCGGGAAGAAGGTCCGTTCTCTCGATGGTTAACTTCGTGATAAATTGTTACCCCTATCTAAAAAGATGGCTGCCTGCTTCTTTTTGCGCTCGGAAGCATTAGAGTGGAAAGCGGTAAAGGCTTTGGAATAAATCAATACCCAATGTTTACGATGTATAGAGTTTTCTCCAAAGGTACATGGAATTTTCCGAGGTCTAGTTGACCCTGGGTGGGAGGCTTTCATTTCACGCCAAGAAATCTGTCTTCTTTTGGGAGCAGCAGTGTCCTTCGGGTAGGCTCCGAAACCACAGGCCACGGGATCTTGCTGGGCTGACTCCGGGGGGTGGGGCTGGGGGGTCCTGTGCTTCAGTGATTCTTCTGGAGCTGACCCTTCTCCAGGGTCGGCTCCAGAAGATAGCATTGAGAGGCAGGGAGTCAGCATCCTGGGAGCGTCTTTGTGGGGTTCTCTGGGGCTCAGTCCTGTCTCCAGGGCTGTTTAACATCTACACCACAGGTGTCAAACTCGCGGCCCTCCAAATGTTATGGACTACAGTTCCCATGCTGGCAGGGGATGATGGGAACTGCAGTCCATAACATATGGAGGTCCGCGAGTTTGACACCTATGATCTACACGAAGCTGCTGGGAGAGACTATCAGGGGGTTTGGAGTTGGGTGTCAACAATATGCAGACAGCGCTCAGCATCAAGTATGCTGATCACCCCTGTTTGGCTGGGCACCTTGGATTTGGTTCCTGTTTTTTTGAGCAGGGGCTCCTCTTGAGCAAAAAGAAGAAGCAACATCGAAGAAGAGGAAGAAGAAGAGGAGGAGAGGGAGGGAGGAGTTTGGTTTCTATCCCCCCTCTCTGGGCAGGAGACTCAAAGGCTTAACACAACCTCCTTTGCCCTTCCCTCACAACAAACACCCTGCGAGGTGGAGGTGGGTAGCTGAGAGAGGCTCCTAAGAAGCTGTGACTGGGGCCCAAAGGTCACCCAGCTGCGTGTGTGGGAGTATACAGGCTAATCTGAATTCCCCAGATAAGCCTCCACAGCTCAAGCGGCAGAGCGGGGAATCAAACCCGGTTCCTCCAGATTAGATACCTCCAGATTAGATACCTCTTAACCTCCTATGCCACTGCTGCTCCTCAGGGCACCCAGGAAGAAACCACTCAAGTCTGTACCCCTGCTTTGAGCTCATGAGGAGTATTTTAGCTGCTGAAGTATTTTTTCATCCCATTGTTTTGATAATATCTGTCTGAGTAGGTAAAATCTGGTCATTTTGTGATGTGCCACAGCAGGTCTCCCCTGCGGGCAGAAAAGTCTTCTGCCACCTCTTCTGCCTGGGAGCCCTCGCAGGTCCCTCGCAAGATGCCTTCTCTCCCTCCCCCACCCTGGCACCCTCGCCCTTCCTCACAACCCACAATTTCGGAGAGGCCCTGGGCACGTTCCCCTATTTCCCATTCCGTTGCTGAGACTGTGCAGAATGGAATTGGAGGGGCACCCCCCGCCTCCTCTCCTTGTCCATCCTTTCTGGGGGCCCCAACCCGCTTGTAATCTCTGGGGAGCTCCTGGCGCTGGGCGCTCTCCTTGGGCTCAGCAGGGTGCAGACTTGAGTGGTTTCTTCCTGGGCGCCCTGGGCGCAACGTGGGCACTCTCTCTGCACTCAGAGCTCTTCCCATGTTGCAAGCTCAACAGCACGGGGATGAAGTAATCGAAAAGCCCAGGAAGTACACATTACAAAAAAATGCTGCTTTAGCAGCAATTAAGTGTTACGAGAGCTGGATGCTTTTGTTGAGCAGCGGGGTGGATCAGGGGGGAGCTTCTGCTCCTCGTCTCGAGCCTGCCCCAGCTGAGAGGAGGAATTAAAGGCCAGGTTTTTGCCAAGGAGTGGGTTTCCCCAGCACGGGTTCTCTCTGACAAACATAATTCTTGTGCTGTTTGTAAGGGTGGGATCCTGGTCCAGTTGCTCCCTGGTGACCAGATTATTGAAGAAGAAGAAGAAGAAGAAGTAGAAGAAGTAGTAGTAGTAGTAGTAGTAGTAGTTTGGATTTATATCCCCCCTTTCTCTCCTGCAGGAGACTCCAAAGAGACTTTTACAATCTCCTTGCCCTTCCCCCCTCACAACAAGCACCTCTGTGAGGTGGGGTGGGGCTGAGAGAGAGGCTCGGTAGCTGTACATTAGCCCAAGGTGCCAAGCTGGCATGTGTGGGAGTGCACAGGCTAATCTGGAATTCCCAGATAAGCCCACCTCCACAGCTCGAAGGCGCAGAGCTGGGAGATCAAGCAGGTTCCTCCCAGATTAGATACCACGGAGCTCTTAACCTCCTACGCCACTGCTTCTCCTGAAGGAGTGCTGGGTCCATTTTGGGTTAGACAGAGAGGTCATCTGGGCCAGAAGGAATTGGTTGAGAGACCGTATAGTGGACACCTCCCTTTCAATTCCATCCCCCTCCGGCCTTTGCCCCCCCTGCTACCCCTTCTAGAATACGGGACAGAAGCAGTATTTGTATGCCTGGCAAAATTAAAATGAGAATGCCGCGTGCTGTTCCTGCAGGGAGTTCACTGGGCCTGTTTCCCCCCTCCCCTTTTTAATTGCTCTCATATATAGGGTGATAAATGGCTTCATTTTATGTTCCTTCTTTTTTAAAAAAAATATAGCTGCACTATGAAAGACTGTGGATTATTAGTAGGATATTGGTTTTTGTGTGAGGTCACCTTAAGAATGGGGAGGCAGGCACTAACCTAACGTGGGTCTCAGAGATGGCTGACTAGGGAGCAGAGGCAGGCAGGTGGTAGAGGGCTGGACTCGCCCCCCTTAAGATGAAACCAAACCTTTTGTATCCCTGGAAGATCACCCTGTGAGATACACCTTTATTACCCGCTCGGAAGGGGAGCATTGCTTGGAGTGGGTCTTCGGGCCACTGAATTGTGGCATCAAGAGGCAGGGATTCCCGGTGAGAGCGCAGACCCGGAGCCCTGCCCCTCCCTCTGTATTCAGCTGCTGGCTCCCTCAGTGGCCAGGGGCCCTGCAGAGCGGATAAAACCTCCTTCCAGAGAGTCGCTGTACCGTCAGAAGCCCCCGTCAAGGTCCTGCGGTGTGTTTCTTTTGGCCCTGTCTCAACTGAACCTATGGTGGAGCAGGTTCCTACTGAATAGATGCCAGTTCCTGCATCACGGGGAGCTTCAGGTCCTGCCGGGCTTGATCATCACAATCGGAAGAGAGGCAGCGGATTTTGGAACAGACGATGAATGCTGAATGCAAGGCAGATGGCTACTGTTCAAATGCGTTGATCTCTGCCTGGCCCAGGACTCCTGCTGTGCGCCTTTCCCCCGGTCCCAGTACACCCCAAACTCCTAGGCAGGATCTGCCTCCTGAAGGCACTCGCTATAGCAGGGGCACCGTTCTGACCAAGAAGACCCTGGTTCTCCACCCTCCAGGAGGTGTCAGTGGAACGTCCGCTCGTTCTTCCTGGGGAGCTGGACATGCTGAGCCAAGTTAATGGTTCTCCAAGAAGAAGTTAATTGTGCTGCGAGAAGGGACCCTCAAGCCTTCCTCTCCTCCTCCTCCTCCTCCTCCTCCTCCTCCTCCTCCTCCTCCTCCTCCTCCTGGCCTTGAAAAGGACTAATGAGGTTCAACTAGTGCAGGGGTCTGCAACCTGTGGCTCTCCAGATGTTCATGGACTACAAATCCATGCTGGCAGGGGCTGATGGGAATTGTAGTCCATGAACATCTGGAGAGCCGCAGGTTACAGACCCCTGCCCCAGAATAACAGTTGCAGGGATCAGTTCCCCTTTTAAACACTTGTCAACATATCTTTCTCTTCATAGAGTTGGCACAGAAGAGATACCAAACCATACAAAAGGTTAGTGCATAAATGATCATCATCACTGTACATGTAGGAGAGGCGGGCGAGATGTAGAGCAGTCTAGGGTGTGCGTGTCACGGGTCTGCAACCTGCGGCTCTCCAGATGTTCATGGACTACTTGACCATGCTGGCAGGGGCTGATGGGAATTGTAGTCCATGAACATTTGGAGAGCCGCAGGTTGCAGACCCCTGAGCTAGTGCTACAGACAGCATTGATGCATATCTGTCTACAGCACTAGTTGAACCTCATGAGTTCTTTCCGAGGCCAAGAGGAGGAGGAGGAGAGGAAGGCTCGAGGGTCCCTTCTTGGAGCACAGTTAACTTCTTTATTAGCTGTAGAATGGCGGGATTCAAGTCCGTGAGCACTTTAGAGACTGGCAAGAGTTTGGGTGACTCTCACAAGTGTATACCTTGAAAATCTGGCAGGTCTCTGAAGCGGTCCCGGACTCAGATCTAGTTGTCGTGCTGCAGACGACTACCTGAAACTTTTATGAGCTGAGTGGCCCCCTGGTGCCAGGGCTTTGAAGCAGAGCGGAAAGTAACGATTAGTAAGAACATCCCAGGAGGGAAGGGAAGGTTTTGGTGCGCTTGCCTTGGCCTGGGCGTGGCCACTTGTGGGATCGGGAGCTGGCCCGCAGTTTTTGGCTTTTGCAGAGTGGCTTGGGCGTGCTGGTGGAGAAACACCTGCTTTTCTTCACACACATCAAGCGCTTTGCTGGGCTGCTCCCCCCCCCCCCCTTCCCAGGTGCGTCTCTGAAATAGCAGATAACAGGAGCAGTTTGTTTACTGGGGGGAAAAGACTTTGATGCTGCTGCTGTTTCTTCAGATACTGCTTCTTGCAGCAAACGCTGTCTGGCATGATTGGATTTCATGCCCAGCCGGAGAGAGGAAGCTGGCTGCAGATTGGTGTGCGTGTGAGATTCCCTTCTTGTGCACCACCACCCCCCCCCCCCCACACACACACATATTGAGATTCTCCCTGGAAATTCTTCTGTGTTGCCTCCTGCTGTTGGAGGTGAGGTGGGTTGTTTGTGAAACCCAGGTCTTCCTTGGTGGTGGCTCCCTGCTTCTGCATTCTCAGCCCAAGAAGGGCTGACCTGGCTGATGTCAAAAGATGGATCTTAACTGCTCATTGTGGATTTTAATGACTATCCTGTTCCCTGTAATTTCTTGCCTTGTTCTCCACTATGATGTAGGAAGTTGTATGTTCGGGTTTTTTTTCCTCCTGATGAATTTTCTGATCAGCCACGTCAGGGGCTTTTGCTGAGATATAATCTATAAACCTGAAAAACAAAATTCTAAGCAGGCCTGGGAGATCCGTGCCATTTTCTGTGCTGTAGGCAAAACTCACCTTACAGGTTTGGAATCTGAACTGTGGGAATGTGGCTTCACAACATAAACAGAAGTTGGTTCCCAAAGTGACTGTTCAGCGGTGTCCCACCCAAAAGATCTCCAGGTCCCAGGAAGCACCAAGTAAACAATTGGCCATGCCAGCAGGGCTGATGGGAATTGTAGTCCATGAACATCTGAAGCAACAGAGTTGGACACCCCAGACTCTAGAGCAGTGGTGGTGAACCTTTGGCACTCCAGATGTTATGGACTACAGTTCCCATCAGCCCCTGCCATGCTGGCAGGGGCTGATGGGAATTGTAGTCCATAACATCTGGAGTGCCAAAGGTTCACCACCACTGCTCTAGAGTCTCTTTTTTTTGGAATCATTTTTTATTTTATCATTTAGGAACACATTTTCATTGGCAGACAGTCTGACTTAAAGTGGTTTTACTAATAACAGAGTATGAACTGTCACATCAATTATAAACAATGTACTTAACATTTGCGAGTAATAGTTACATCAGAAATAGTGGTTTAAGATTCTAGTACATAAATACAATGTGGAAATATAGGTGTAAATGCGCAATATTATCTTTATACACACACACACATACATATACACATATACTCCAGAGTCTAGCACAGTGATGGCGAACCTATGGCACGGGTGCCAGAGGTTGGGCACACACAGAGTTCATCATGTGGGGGGGAAGTGCCCCCCCAACACATCTAGGCTGGCCTGGGCCGCTGGGCTTGATTATTAGCATTAAACCTAAGACCTAGTTTTGGGGAAGCAGTATAGGTAACTCTGTTAAGTGCGGTTAAACCCCACTGATTTTCATGCAAAGAACTGAAGCGCGATCCTTTACCCGGGAGTAAGCTCAGTTGCTGGCAATGTGGCTTGCTTCTGAGTAAGCCCTCCGAGGGTTGTGATTCACCCGTTCGAAGAGTTGCATGGTTGCTTCAAAGCAGAGCCACCTTCTACCACCAAGCTTACTCCCGAGTAACACACGTCTCAGAGCCAACCATTTTTCCTAAACGAAAACCTCAGTATTCAGGTTAAATTGCCGTGTTGGCACTTTGCGATAAATAAGTGGGTTTTGGGTTGCAATTTGGGCACTCGGTCTCGAAAAGGTTCGCCATCACTGGTCTAGCGTCTCTTGTAGATGTTTGTAGATTCTGTAATGTTTCCTTTTGTGTAAAATGACAAGAGGTTGGGCAGGGAGAGCTGTTGCATTGCTCTGGCCTAGGAGGCTGGTGGTGTTTTGTCAGGGAAGTGTTTCCAAGGTCTTTTGAGCGATCCTTTTGGTTTGCTAGGCAGTATTGAAACCTCTCTTCCTTCCCGGTGTGCAGAGAAAGCACTTGCTGTAGCTCTTCTGGAAATGCTCTCTGGTGAGTGATAAAGCCGTTTTAATTGCATCTAGAATTTTAAAGACAAAACCACCCTCCCGCCTCCCCCAAAATGTGCACTTCTCTGCTTCTTGCTGTGTGTTTTTGCTCTACGTGGTTTTCTTCCACGTTGCTGCAGCAAATTTTCCTTGTTTGCATACGTTTAAAATATTGCCTTAATTTCCACATGGATTTACACATGAGCAAGAGATAAGTGGATTCTCTCGTTCTACACTCCCAGAAGAGGACTGTTGAACCCCTGCCAAAGTGGGTAGCTGTTTAGTTGCATTCCCCAACTGTTTTGAAAAAGAGAAGAAGAGTTTGGATTTGTACCCCTCGCCCTTTCTCTCCTGTAAAGAGACTCAAAGGGACTTACAAACTCATTTCCGTTTTTCTCCCCACAGCAGACACCTGGTGAGGTAGGAGGGGCTGAGAGAGTTCGGAGAGAACTGTGACTAGCCCAAGGTCATCCAGCACGAATGTAGGAGTGAGGAAACAAATCTGGTTCAACAGATGAGAGTCTGCCACTCAACTGGAGGAGTGGGGAATCAAACCTGGTTCCCCAGATGAGAGACCTCCTGTTCTTAAGCACTACACCACATTAAAGAAGAAGAAGAGTTTGGATTTATATCCCCCTTTCTCTTTACAGGAGACTCAAAGGGGCTGACAATCTCCTTGCCCTTCCCCCCTCACAACAAACACCCTGTGAGGTGGGTGGGGCTGAGAGAGCTCCGAGAAGCTGTGACTAGCCCAAGGTCACCCAGCTGGGATGTGGGAGTGTACAGGCTAATCTGAATTCCCCAGAGAAGCCTCCACAGCTCAGGTGGCAAAGCGGGGAATCAAACCCGGTTCCTCCAGATTAGATACACAAGCTCTTAACCTCCTACGCCACTGCTGCTCCTGGTCCAATTCATGCCCCCATTCTGTACAACATAGCTACTCTGGGCCAAATCCTATGGGCAAGTAATACAGAGCCACAGATACTATCAAGAGCTTGAGGCACGAATGTTTCCTAAGGTGTCTTTTCTGGGGATAGCGCAGAAGTTGTTTTCTGATTGTGCCTTGGAGTCGAAGTCTTCAGCTTTTGAAATTGGCAGTGAATTTCATTTCCAGGCCTGATTAACCAGCCGCCTTTTCCTTTCTTCTTGTCCTTGAAACTCTTCCCTGCGGCTTGTGGCTTAGTGCACCTGCAGGAGCCACCAAAGTACCCGGAAGAGAGGATGTGGCTCAGTGGTAGAGCACCTGCTTGCCATGCGGAAGGTCTCAGGTTCTAATCCCCAGTGTCCCTGGTTTAAAAGGATCAGGTCATGGGCAGTGTGATAAGAGTTTCTCTGCTGCAGAGTTGCTGCCAGTCCGTGTAGACCAGGGGTCTGCAACCTGTGGCTCTCCAGATGTTCATGGACTACAGTTCCCATCAGCCCCTGCCAGCATGGCCAATTGGCCATGCTGGCAGGGACTGATGGGAACTGTAGTCCATGAACGGGCCAATTGGCCATGCTGGCAGGGACTGATGGGAACTGTAGTCCATGAACATCTGGAGAGCCACAGGTTGCAGACCCCTGGTGTAGACAGTACTGGCCTTGATGGACGTTGATGGTTCCGTAGCAGCTGCCTGTCTTCATGTGTTCAGTAACCTTCCGTGGTTATGATAAGCACTGATGCCCCCTTGTCGGGATGAAAGGCGGCAGGGGGATGGCCTCTCCCCTTGTTTGTGGGGGGGTGGGGGATGCATGAAAAAATGTCCCCTGGTTTGGGAAAACCTTTGCTTTTGTTTAATTAGCAGGCCTGGCCTCGCCAGCCGTCTACCTGGGAGTGCACCTGTGGCCAGCCTTTTCAGATGAACAGCCCTTCCCACGGTGTCCGTGGGGACTTTGCTGTGGGCTGCAGCCGGTGTGGCCGTGCCCCCAGGCCTAAGAGGCTTTGGAATTGAGCCGGAAAGAAAACAGGGCTGTTTTACAAGGTGCCTGACCTCATTTGCTTTCCTGTTTTACAAGCTAGTATTTCCAATGATAAAATGCTTTATTGTCCTTTTTATTCCCGCCCCCGCCCCCGCCCCCCTCGCTCCACAGTTCCCTTAAGCTTGCTGGGACGTCAACTAGGCCTTGCCTGGAGGGATCATCCGTCATGGAGGACTTTATAGGCACTTGGGGGGCCGGGGGGCTTGGAGCAGGATTTGGCTGACAGATGGATGCCTCTCCCAGGTGGAACAATAAGGGCCGGGGTGCCAGGTGTCCAGGGGCCTCCGGCTACCTTGAATACTGAAGTTCAGCCCAGACAAGAGTGAGGTTCTGGCTGTTGCCTGTATGGCAGACACGTAGCGGCAGTGGGGACATCCGGGGCATCTTGTCCCGGGCACTGCCATTGCCGTCACATGTCGGGGTGTTTTGGGGGCGGGGCAGGGGCGCACGGGCAGCTCATGCCCCAGACGCAGTTTGTCTCTGCTGTATGGTCTAATAAGGGTTGAAGGAGTTGGCCCATTCTGGGTAGGATGTATCTTGTGGGTTTGGGAAGAACGACCCTGCCGGCCACTTAGTTCCTGGGCTCCGTTCAAAGTGCAGGTTCTACCCCATAAAGCCCCAGGAGGAGGTATTTCAAGGGCCCCTCTTCTTCCATTCAGATCTGCCCATCTGTGGCAGCGTTGCACAGTGGGGGATGCAAGGGTGGCGGTCGGAGGCGGGGCCTTCTCTGCTGTGGTGCCGGGGCCTTCTGTGGCATCCCCTTTCCCAGCCAGCTTGTGTGGGGCTCTGTTGGCGCCTTCAGGAGAACCATATTTGCGTGCCCGTCTTTCAGCTCCTGCTCTGCGCCTCGTCGGCCGATTCTAGTCCTCTGGTTTGGTTTGCGGTCTCTGCTCTGATTTATGATCTGCAACCCACTGCTTGGCATTTTACTTGCACGGCTTGCTTTTTTTTATTGATGTGAGCATTAATGATACTGGGAGGGACTGTTGTTGAGTGCAGGACGGAAATGTCTTAAGCAAATTAGCAGTTGGACGTGGCCGCTCTCTCCTGAGCTGCTCGAGAGGAAGGGAGGTCTCTCTCCTGCCAGTGTAAGAACCAAGGAATTAGCAAGGAAGACAGGGTGGTTCTGCACTGGGGCGATGGGGAGTGTTGCCTCTCAGCCAAGTCCTTTCTGTCCTGGCATTAGCTGAATGTGGGATTATGGCTGAGGAACTGGGCATCAGGGGGGCTTATGCTTCTGGAATCAATTGCCTCCCAGTCTGGCAGGGGGCCAGCCTCGATGGCCCTTGTGGCCTCTTCCAACTCTGAGATTCTGTGCATGGGATTCTTGTCCCTTTGTGTCCCTCTCTCTCTCTCTCTCTCGTTCGTTCGTTCGTTCGTTCGTTCATTCGTGTTGGCAGAGGGGTCTTTTTTCCCACCTTGAGCCAGTTAGCATTTTTAGTTAACAACTCCTGCAATATCGCCTAATAGTCCAGATCGGAAGAGTGCTGCGTGTAAGAGTGTCACAGTGCCAAATTACAGGGAGTGTGGCAAGCGGCTTGGAACTTGACTTCCAGACTTGTGCTTTCCTGCCACACACACCAAATGCATGTCGTCCTGAGGACGTGGCCAGATGTCAGCGTGAAGACTGTCTGCACATCACAGAGATTGCGCTTCTCATCGGCACAAAAGCCCACAATGAATCAGCTCCCAGGAAAAGCGTAACAAGGTCGAATGAGGAACCGTGGATTGATGGTGACCCTGCTGGGTCTGGAGCCCCCGTGACCAACCGCATGGACTACTGGTGGCCATTGGGCTACCTTGTGCTACTGAAGAACCACCGAGAGCTCTTGCCCAGCAGGGGAAACGGGCAGAGGTCACACCTGTGTCAGAAGAGGAAGAAGAAGAGGAGGTGTTTGGATTTATATCCCCCCTGTAGGAGACTCAAAGGGGCTTACAATCTCCTTTCCCTTCCCCCCTCACAACAAACACCCTGTGAGGTAGGTGGGGCTGAGAGAGCTCCGAAGAACTGTGACTAGCCCAAGGTCACCCAGCTGGCATGTGTTGGAGTGCACACGCTAATGTGGTTCAGCAGATAAGCCTCCACAGCTCAAGTGGGGAATCAAACCCAGTTTTCCAGATTAGAGTGCACCTGCTCTTAACCACTACGCCACTGCTGCTCCTGGGAGGGGCTGTGGCTCAGATGAGGGAGGCGGCCCCGGTGTCGTTCCAGGAACTGACAGAAGAACTGAAGTTACCCAGTTCTTAGCAGAGTAAAAACGCGACAGTTTAAAAAGGAATGATCCTTTATTAGGGTTCTAGTTATAAAAATTAGGCTACAAAAAGAGGAAGACGAAAAAAATCATCAACAAAATGCGCAAGCAAGCAAACCAGCTTCCATAGTCGCAAACAGCAAAACAGCATCAACAGCACAGCATGAGGAGAAAAGAGCAGCAGGAGAATAAGATAAAGGGGTAAAAAAAAGGAGGCCTGACTACATCCAAAAAAGGAAGGTGACCCCCAATGAGCCTATTAGCAGCTCATCTGCCCTGCATTAGCAGAAACAACCAAGTAAATGCAGCAGAAACAACCAAGTAAATGCAGCTATCTTACTCCTGCAAGGACTTACTGAAAGGATCACTAGGAATGCCATATATCAGTGATGGCGAACCTTTTCGAGACCGAGTGCCCACATTGCAACCCAAAACCCACTTATTTATCACGAAGTGCCAACCCGGCAGTGTAACCTGAATACTGAGGTTTTAATTTAGAAAAACTGGTTGGCTCCGAGGTGTCCGTTACTCAGGAGTAAGCTTGGTGGTAGTCTGTGGTTTTGCTTTGAAGCAACCGTTCAACTCTTCCATCGGGTGAATCACGACCCTAGGAGGGTTTACTCAAGTGCCGCGTAGGTTCTAGCATTGCATGGTTACTCCTGACGTGTCAATCGAAAATCTGTGAGTAAGCTTTGGTAGTCTTCAGATTATTTGCTTGAAGCAACAGGCTCAACTCTTCCCCAAAATCGGGTGAGATCACCTACCCCAGATCTTTAGATCTCCTGCAGCTTGAAGATGCCATTGCCCTATTTAGATGCAATTGAGCGAAACGTCAGGTAAGAGAATGCACCCTTGCTGCTTTCATGAAAATCAGTGGGGCCAGACAGCTTTTAACCGGAAACCTACACAGGTGCCACCCCAAAACTAGGTCTTAGGTTTAATGCTAATAATCGAGCCCAGCGGCCCAAGCCAGCCTATAGATGTGGAGGGCACTCTGTTTCATGGTGCCTTACAGAGAGGGTTTTCCTGAGTGCCATTCCGTGCCGTGAAAGCCTTTGGCCACCATCACATATGCAATGTATTCTCACAGGAACTTCCAGATCTGTGGGGGGGGGGGGGGGGGGCTGATTCTCCTAATCCAAGCATGGGTGGGAGTCGATCAGCGGCCTTCTCCTCCTCCCAGTCGGCTCCTTCTCGGCGCCACCTTCTAGGACTCCAGGGAGTCTTCCGTGGCTAGAGGTCAACCCTGGGAAAGATAGAAGTTCTGTGTGGTGGAGGGGCTGGTAGCCCATGCAAAGGGGAATGGTGCCAGAGTGGGGATGGGAGAGAGTCCGGGTCTGTTCTCTCTGGCACACTCATGCCTCCGCGTGTCCTTCTGAGTCAGCTGCTTCAATTCTGCAAAAATCCACTACTGCCTTCAGATGATATTTTGGCACGTGGGCACCCTATGCCTCCGTGAGTCTGATGGAGCCGCGTGCCACGTTCTGTCCACTGCTCTCCCTCGCGCAGCTGAGTCAGTGCGGAAGGGGCCAGCGTCTGATCTGGGAACTGGGGGGCTTTTTTGGGAAGCTCGCCACGTGGGGACTTTAGTACGGATCAAATGTGCTCTTTCAAATATAACAAGCAACCTCGAATAAAGTTTGGAGTGGTGCAAAGTTTGGATCGCAGGTTTTCGCAAGCATCCCGGCTGGAGTCTCAGGCCCACTTCCCCCGCAGAACAAAACCTCCCGTTTGAAACACTTTGCATTTGCTTGGGACTGCCTGCAAGTGCTTCAAGTGCTCAGTTTGATCCTCTGCAAAGTAGGTCAGGGTTCTTATCCCTCTACCAAGGATCAGAGAAGGCTGGGGGAGGGGGGGGGGCGGGTTGCTAAAGGCCACCCAGTGAGTTGTTCCTGGCAGAGGCAAAACGTAAACTGGAGGCTCTTGGCTGCTGGCTGTACCACACTGGCCCTGATTCAGGGCATGAGCTGCTCTGGCACTTGCCTCCGGCCTGCAAGCTGCTGCCAGGGGTGCAAAGCTGGGCAGCAGTGGCGTAGGAGGTTAAGAGCTCGTGTATCTAATCTGGAGGAACCGGGTTTGATTCCCAGCTCTGCCGCCTGAGCTGTGGAGGCTGATCTGGGGAATTCAGATTAGCCTGTGCACTCCCACACACGCCAGCTGGGTGATATTGGGATAGTCACAGCTTCTCAGAGCTCTCTCAGCCCCACCCACCTCACAGGGTGTTTGTTGTGAGGGGTGAAGGGCAAGGAGATTGTGAGCCCCTTTGAGTCTCCTGCAGGAGAGAAAGGGGGGATATAAATCCAAACTCCTCCCTCCCTCCACCTCCTCTCCTCCTCTCCTCCTCCTCCTCCTCCTCCTCCTCCTCCTCCTCCTCCTTCTTCTTCTTCTTCTTCTTCTTCTTCTTCTTCTTCTTCTTCTTCTTCTTCTTCTTCTTCTTCTTCTTCTTCTTCTTCTTCATTTATTTTGTGGCCCCTCCATCGATCCAAAAAGGAGGCAGCTGTTGGCATTCTTGGGAATCCAGAGCCCGTTGGCGGGGGGGGGGGGGGGGTCTTCTTGCGTGTCTTGGTCTCTTTCAAGTTTGCAAGCATAGGACCTCCGTCTTTCTGCTCAAGAGGAAGAGCAGCTTCAACACACACACACACACACACACACACATGCACACACACACACACCCGTGCCTAATCTAGGAAGCCGGTCCTCTAGTCAGACACTCTGCAGCTGTGCTTGACCTGTGGGGGCCACCGGCGTAAGGAAACTGCCTGCCTGCCTTCTTCCCTTCCAGTGAATCAAATATTAATTTGTAATCATTCAAGGAGGATGTTGCTTAAATGACAGAACAGAGAGGCCGGGAAGCGCCTCGGGCGAGCTGCGGGGGCCCTTCGGTTTCATTTACTCGCCGTCCTCCATGCAGCCGCTCCTGGCGTCCTGAAAGCTGCCAGCCCCCCTCCTCCTCCTCCTCCTCTCTGCCTTTCTTCCCCCACTCCCCAGAAGTGGCTTTTCTCTGTCTGAGAAGGCCACAAGCCTGGGTTTCTAAGAGAAGAATTGCAGCTTCCCCCACCCAGTATGTGGCAGTCCAGGGTGCCTGCTTAGCCAACCAGGTGGTGCTGCCGGAAGTCCTCTTGTGCCGTTGCTCTCTGGGGCCCAGTGGCCTAGTGGGTAGTGTTGATTCAGGTGTAGGCGTGCACTTAAGAGACCCCAGGAATCTCAGTTTCTTTCTTATACCAGATACTCTTAGAGGGACTCCTCAAAAATGTCATAGATTTATTCTGAGTATAGTACACAAGTAAATACTATCAAAGAGTCTCTGCTTTCATTCTGATTTTTTTTAAGCGAAACAATTTCTTGTATTGTCGAAGGCTTTCACGGCCAGATTCAACTGGTTCTGGTGGGTTTTCCGGGCTGTGTGGCCGTGGTCTGGTGGATCTTGTTCCTAACGTTTTGCCTGCATCTGTGGCTGGCATCTTCAGAGGTGTATCACAGAGATAAGTTTGTTACACACACGCGTCAACTATTCCACTTCATTTCCATTGCACGGGCAAAATCTTTTAGAAAATGGAAAATGGATTGCGGATTCCGAGATAAAAGAAGGAGGGGAAGGAAACTCCACAGAAAAACTTTTCATGGGGTGTGGGGGGGGGGGGAGGCGAAGGGAGGATGGGGGCTTCAGGGACCCTCAGATAGTTCTTGGAAGTCTCCTCTGGCGAGTGCTGCATTCCCTGGGTGGAAAACCTGGGCAGGCTCTCTCCTTCCTGTTCCTCTGTACTGCAGAATGGCCCAAAGTTCACACGGAGGCAGAGGACATCTTGTCTGGTTGTCCCTCTCCCCATTTGCAAGGATGCAGGAAAAACTGAAACGTCACTTCCTGTAAGAGTCTGCAACACCATTTTCTCTCCATTATTTTTCCTGAGCAAGGAGAGCAGCTTCTTCACCAGGCTCCTACAGAATCTGACCTTTCGGCTTATCCTGACCTTTCTGTGTATTTTGTGTGTGTTCTGCGTTGTGTCCTTATCCTGCCCTGCTTTCTCATTCTCTTGACTCTGAAGAGTCCATAGAAGAGCCCGCAGACGAGGTAGAGGGTCTGTGGGGGTTCCCTGACTCAGCCAGCTGGGCCTTTCTCTTCCCTAATCATCCCTTCATCAAAGACCCTGTGACCTTGAGCCCCACAACGTTGCTGGTCCCACACATCCCCCCCCCCCATTCTCCTGAGGGTTACACAGACCATGTGGCACATCTCGAGGCTTCTCTGTCCTTCCCCTGCTGAGTGCTGGACTGAGCATCCCCCTGGAAAGGGGCGGCTGCTGCCCCTTGTACCGTGTGCTGTTTGCTGGGAAGCTCGGTTTGCATTGTGGAGTTGATTCCCCCACCCCCATTCTGTTGGGATTCACAGGTATCCCCCACCCCCCCACGCCAGTTGTGCTGGGCGCAGTCTTCTTTCCAAAGTGAGGCCTAACAGGTTTTGACAGGGGTGGCTGCTGCACTGATCGGCGGTGTCTCCTGGCATGCTGGCAGCCCATTTGCATAGATCCACAAAGAGACATCGGCGCAAACGTTGTGGTGCCGTCGCTCTTCCGCTGCAAGCCAGGTGTCCGGAGATTTTGTGCAATAAGCAGATGCAAATGCACCTATTTTGCTCCAGGAACGGCCTCTGGACTTGAGGCAGAAGGCAAACCAGCATATCCCGAACTTTGCCCCCTCCTGCTCCCTGACTGGGCTGGATTTCTGAGCCCCCCCTGGGGGATATTCATACCCAGAAGCGAAGGCCTTCCTTCCTTCCTTCCTTCCTTCCTTCCTTCCTTCCTTCCTTCCTTCCTTCCTTCCTTCCTTCCTTCCTTCCTTCCTTCCTTCCTTCCTTCCTTCCTTCCTTCCTTCCTTCCTTCCTTCCTTCCTTCCTTCCTTCCTTCCTTCCTTCCTTCCTTCCTTCCTTCCTTCCTTCCTTCCTTCCTTCCTTCCTTCCTTCCTTCCTTCCTTCCTGAGGAGCAAGCGTCTCCAAAGTCTTGACTTGAGGGCAGCTCCTGCTGGCTTTGGCAGAGCTGGTTTGGAGAATTCACCGTGGTCTAGGAAGTGCCTCTTTTCTGCGCCCCCGTAACACTTGATTCCTCATGAGGAGACACAGGGGTGTGTGTCTCACACCGTCTGCAGTGAGGCTTTGGCTGAGGGAGATAGAGAGCCGGCCCGGCGTGCAGCGGATGCAGCAACCAGTCCGCGCTAGAGGGCTGCTGGGCAGGCAAGGCCATTCACGTCTGCTTCTGTTGGGGCTGCCCCGCCAGGGAGGGTGGTGGGCTGAGGTTTTCTGGGTGAACAAGGAGCCAGTGGCCAATGCCTCTTTGGGTGCATTGCGTCCTTGAAGAAAGTTTGTGTCCCCTGAACAGGCCGTGCCCAAAGATATGGCCATTTAGTTTAAGGGGCTTAATCCAAGTGTACAAATTCTGGCTTCCTTCCTGAACCCTCTGCCAGTGGAATTTGGTTCCAAGCACAGGGGGCTCCTGTTGGTTCATGTTGAAGCTAAACCCTGTTTGGAAATTCTGTGCAGACTTATTGAAATCTGCCGTTTCCCGCTCAGTACTCACGATTCTTATCGACAGAGGAAACGTTCTCAGCATCACAACAAACGTGTTTGTACTTCAGCAGGTTTTTTATTCTGTCTTTTAAACGTTATGAATGTGGTTCAGATCCCTGTGCTTAATCAGGGGTCTGCAACCTGCGGCTCTCCAGATGTCCACGGACTAAAAATCGCTGATGGGATTTGTAGTCCATGAACATCTGGAGAGCCGCAGGTTGCAGATCCCTGTGCTAAATGCACCCGGCCGGATGACTTTTCAGAACATAAGACAAGTTCTGCCGGATCAGAGCAATGGTCTGTCTGGTCACACAGTGGCTGGTCAGTTGCCCTGGAGGGCCAAACAAACAGCATAGAAACCAAGGCCCTCCCAGCTCTGGAATTCAGAGGGTTGCTGCTCCTGGCTATGGAGGCTCCCTTGAGTCACCGTGGCCAGTAGCCATGGATGAATCTGGCCTTGACTATATCCACTGGGAGTCAATCCAGCAGTATAATTACTACAAACTGACACGTGCAAAGCATTGTAAGCATCAGCAAAGGTGTACCGGGGTAGAATGGTACCCAGGGACAACACCTGCCCCAGGTGCCCCCACTCCTCCCTGTGCTCAGGGGCGGGGGTGGCTGCGATGGGCACTGCAGTGACAGGCCGGCTTCTGGGCTGGCCTGCTGCCGCAACGCCTGTCAGCCACCTCTCCCCCCTGGCCTCCCTGCAGGCTGCCTCCTGCCCTCACCAGGCCCCCAGATTTTGCAAAAAAAAAAACCTCCACCCCCACAGTTGCGCCCGGGGTCATTGGACGCTCTCCCCGTCCCCATTGCAGATACGCCACTGGGCATCAGGTTTTTAATCACAGGGGAAACATAAATGACCTGGAAGTAGGGGTGGGTAGTGTGGTGGCCAAGTTTGCAGATGATACCAAATTATGTAGGGTGGTGAGAACCACAAAGGATTGCAAAGAGCTCCAAGCGGACCTTGATAAATTAGGTGAGTGGGCTAAGAAATGGCAAATGCAGTTCAATGTAGCTAAATGTAACGTGATGCACATAGGGGCAAAAAATCCAAACTTCACATACACGCTACAGGGGTCAGTGCTATCAGTCACAGACCAGGAAAGAGATTTGGGCGTCTTAGTTGATAGTTCCATGGGAATGTCAACTCAATGCATGGCATTGCATGTGAAAAAGGCAAACTCTATGTTGGGGATCATTAGGAAAGGAATTGAGAATAAAACTTCAAAGATTGTCATGCCCTTATATAAAGCCATGGTGCGACCACACTTGGAGTACTGTGTTCAGTTCTGGTCACCACATCTCAAAAAGGATATTGAAGAGATAGAAAAAGTGCAGAGAAGGGCAACTAGGATGATTGAGGGACTGGAGCACCTTCCTTATGAGGAGAGGCTGCAGCGTTTGGGACTCTTTAGCTTGGAGAGGAGATGTCTGAGGGGAGATATGATTGAAGTCTATAAAATTATGCAGGGGGTAGAAAATGTTGACACAGAGAAATTCTTCTCTCTTTCTCACAATACTAGAACCAGGGGGCATACATTGAAAATGCTGGGGGGAAGAATTAGGACTAATAAAAGGAAACACTCCTTCGCGCAACGTGTGATTGGTGTTTGGAATATGCTGCCACAGGAGGTGGTGATGGCCACTAACCTGGATAGCTTTAAAAGGGGCTTGGACAGATTTATGGAGGAGAAGTCGATTTATGGCTACCAATCTTGATCCTCTTTGATCTGAGATTGCAAATGCCTTAACAGTCCAGGTGCTGGGGAGCAACACCGCAGAAGGCCATTGCTTTCACCACCTGCACGTGAGCTCCCAAAGGCACCTGGTGGGCCACTGCGAGTAGCAGAGAGCTGGACTAGATGGACTTTGGTCTGATCCAACTGGCTTGTTCTTATGTTCTTATGTTCTTATTTTGAACTGATTCCTGCTGCCAACAATTTTCAGGTTGCCGTGATCAGGGGCAAGCAGTGGCGTAGGAGGTGAAGAGCTCGTGTATCTAATCTGGAGGAACCGGGTTTGATTCCCAGCTCTGCCGCCTGAGCTGTGGAGGCTTATCTGGGGAATTCAGATTAGCCTGGGCACTCCCACGCATGCCAGCTGGGTGACCTTGGGCTAGTCACAGCTTCTCGGAGCTCTCTCAGCCCCACCTACCTCACAGGGTGTTTGTTGTGAGGGGGGAAGGAAATTGTAAGCCCCTTTGAGTCTCCTTCAGGAGAGAAAGGGGGGATATAAATCCAAACTCTTCTTCTTCTAAAACGTGAGACTTTCACATGCCATTTCAGCACAGGAAAGACAATCAAAATCTTGCATGCCACTCCTGTTTCCAGTCTCTGTGGGTGGAAGTAAGAGAGTCTAAACGTCTGTGCCTGTGGAAAGCTGTGTCCCAGTCGCCATCTGATGAGGAATCACCGCTCCCTTTGCACGCTATTTCAGTTTGCAGCGGAGGGGACCTCCCCAACCACTACAGCCTTCTTCGGACGACCTTCGTGGGATGTTTTCATTTGCATCTTGCTGCTTGGAGCTTTCTCGGATGCGTGTTGCAAAGAACACGATCAACGGCTTCATACAGAGTCCGGCTATTAGCCCGTCTTCTCCAGCAGTGGATTTCACATCATCTTGCTAGCCCTGATTGCTGAGAATTGGAAATGCGAGAGCATCAGAAAAGCCTGGCGCAATCAGACCGAGGCCCGTCAAGTCAGCGGCAGCAGCAATATCCTTCCACGTGACCTGATAGAACAGGCCTGTTCCTCTCAGACCGGAGAGATTAGGTTTGCCTCATGACTAGTGTCTGTTTTGACTAGTAGCCCTGTTCTCCGTGAACGTGTCCTCTCAGGCCTTCCAAGTTGGCAGCCATCACCACATCCTGGGGCAGGGAGTTCCACAATTGAACTAAGCATTTTGCGAAAAAATGCCTCCTTTTGTCCGTTTTCAATCTCTGACCCTTCAGCTTCAACCCCACATTCCAGTGCTATGGGGGAGAAAAGCTCCACCCCGCTGCCTCTCTCCACACCAGGCACAGTTTTATAGACCTCGGTTGTGTCTCCCCCTTATGCTCAGCTAATCAGCCTGAAGCATTTTAACCTCTCCTCTGAGGACAGTGGCTCCGGCCCCCTGAGTGTTGTTTTGGCTGCTCTTTTTTGAGCTCTGCGACGTCCTTTCTTCAGTGCGACGACCAGAGCCACACACAGCCTTCCATTTTATTTTTATTTATTTATTTATTTATTCAACTTATATACCGCCCAACCCCCGAAGGGCTCTGGGCGGTGAACAACATAACATTCAAATACAGATCAACATAAAATCAAATAGAAGTTAATCTCTAAACAATATAAATTAAAATGCAGCAATTAATAACATAACATAACAATGCCCGCAATATCCCTCTTAAACCCTCCCGAGAGGAGAAAAGAAAGGGTGGGTCCAACAGATGGTAATGGACCCTAATTCCATAAAAATGGAAGGGGGGGGGGCACTTTCAGCGGCTGGACACTCCAAAAGCCCGGCGGAACAACTCCGTCTTGCAGGCCCTGTGGAAATCACCAAGATCCCGCAGGGCCCGGACAGCTGGAGGAAGAGTGTTCCACCAGGCAGGGGCCAGGGCTGTAAAGGTCCTGGCCCGAGTGGAGGCCAGCCACGTTGCATCCACGGCCCTGGCATTTGAGAGGCTGTCCCCAATGCCCTGTGCTTGGCCTCTTGTGATGAAGCTGAAGACCCCTGCACCTGTTTGCGGATCCGGGGTCTTCCCCTTTATTCTCCCCTTTGCTTTCCAAAAGCAGCTGCAGTTGCAGGCAGGGTCAGCAGCAGTGAGCCAGAGCGTTGTTGCTCTGCTCTGGGAGTTTTTCTGGAGAGTAGAACTAGCTGAGGGGTTGGGAGGCCGGTGTCGTCTACACATCCTTATTATTCATTTGCAAGCTGTATCCTGCCCTCATTGGGGCTGCCACACATAATAAAAACACACGTTTTGAAAACCATTAAGCCAAACACAGGAAGAAGCTGCCTTTGGCTGATTGGTCCCTTTGGTCCCTCAGAGCCCGTTCTGTCTGCTCAGACCGCCAGGGGTCCTCCGTCATCTCAGGTGAGGAGTCTTTCACCTCATCTACCACCTGGCTCTTTTAACTGGGGATGTCCCCCAAGAGGCTGCGTCTGAGACCTCCCCATTGGCAGACCCAGGGGATGTCTTGGGAGCAATGACAGCAACAGAGGACCTGCGAGACCTGGCTCAGATCGTTGCCCAGATCTGAGCGGCTGGCCGGTCTGTCTGTCTGTCTGTCTGTCTGTCTGTCTGTCTGTCTGTCTGTCTGTCTGTCTGTCTGTCTGGCAGCCTCTCTCTGCCCCATAGTGCTGTCCAAAGGGGACAGATTTTGGCAACGCTGCAGTTATATAAACAGGAGCTCCACTGAATAGAAGCCCTGCGTGCGATGCGGCCCTTGGGGGATCCTGGCTCATAGCAGGGCACTTGGCCGGACCTCAGTTTGAACCTTGCGGCTTGCCTTGCCTGCTCTCTTAGGTATCAAAAGCGATGTGCAGCTTGGACAGGGAAAGAATCGGGGGGGGGTGCGTTGGTGGGGGCTTCTCTGTTCTGTCTTTTCCCCAGTTGTCCCTTGTTCAAAGGGTTTCAGGCCTCAATTTTGGAGTGCAGAGATGTGGAGCTGAAATCATGGAATAGAAATGTGTTGGGTGAGCCCAGAGGAAATGCAAACAGTCTGCCTTTGGGGTCAGCTGGCAGATCTGGCTCTGGCTGATTCCAGCCCCTTCTCACCTCCGGCACTGGCCGGCTGGCTGCTCTTGTCAGTGTCGGCTGCAGATCAGGGACCTGCAGATCAGGGACCACGCAGCAGCAGTCCGGTTGGTGCTCCTGGGGATATGAAATCCCCCCCCCCTTCCTGAATGGGAGGGGAAGAGAGCAGGCCGTTGTTCTCCTCAGTTCTTGACGATGGTGCAGCAGAATTGATCAGCAGTATCTGCGGCCATGTATCAGGAGCCACGTGGCGTAGTGGTTAAGTGCTTGCACTGCCACTCGCAAGGTCAGGAGTTCGAGCCCCCTGCGGGTCAGATATCCTGGCAGCTGGCTCATGGTCAACTCGGCCATCCATCCATTTCTTGGTCGGTAAATGAATACCTAGCTCATCGCTAGGGGGTAAAGAATAGCCGGGGAAAGCAATGGCAAACTACCCCACAAAAAGCGGCTTGCCTATAAAATCACTGCTTGCAATGGTACCCCAGGGTCGAACACGACTGAAGGGGAAACTTTGCCTTTATCTGCGGCCAGCTCTGACTGCTTCCGTGTCTTTTTATCCTCTTTTTTGTATAGCAACCCCCACAAATATACACTTAATCTCTTTGCAAAATTAAAATATTTCCTGTGCTGAGGCAGCTCCGAACATGATGAAATCTGCATAAGAAGTCAAGACATTGTTTAAGGGGCGCATTAAATATAAAACACTAAACATCAAAGACTCGTATTATTTATTGCGAATTGAAATCATCCACACTTGCAAAAGGCCCTTAGTAGCCTCCCCTATACATACAATATCACAATTACAATCCACAGAAGGGTCAGCAGGAAACTTTTCTGACCCTTAAAAACCTTTTGGCTAGCTGGCCTTCCTCAGTGGTCAAAAGTAATACAGTAACACATTGTTTTGCTACCAAATAACAAATTGCAATTATAATGCTTTTTTATGACTGTGACCGATTGTTGAAGGGTTGCTTAAATTGGCGCCCAAACCTTCCACACATACTCATGTCCTCTTAAACAGTATAATTTAATGTCCCAGTCATGTCCTGTTCTGCTACAGCAAAATCTGACAGTGCCTCATAGGGAATTCTTTCAGTCTGGAGCAAATGAATTAAGACATCTAATTTGCAATAAATACATGTGTGTTTTTGACATCTAATTTGCAATAAATACATATGTGTTTTTGATATTTAGTAGTTTTCTCTTTAGTGGCCCCTTCTAGGTACTTAATTCTAGTGTTGTAGGGTTCAGTTTGTTCCCCTCTGTTGTTTGTTCGTTGAGATTTACACATAAACACAGGAAGCAGCCGTATGCTGAATCACAAGAAGAGGAGGAGTTTGGATTTATATCCCCCTTTCTCTCCTGTAAGGTTGAAGGTTGAAGAGGTTGAAGAGAAAGGCCAAGAGCCTCTGGCGCTTTGCCTCCATAGCAGTGGCGAAAAGATAAGAGCAGGGGTGACATTTTCTGTTTGTTGTCAACCACTGCCTCTCTTCACATGCATGAAAATCCAATCTGTCCCGTCTTGCCAGGAGTGGGAAAATGAAATTATCTATCATGGGTTGGGGCTCCACTGAGCAAGTAAAGTTCTCCTTCACCCTGGGATGTTGGGACAAAAGCCCTTCATAGGCAGGAGACACTGTGTGGCAGAGGGGTTCAACTCTGGCGCTTCAGGTGTTCATGGACTACAATTCCCATCAGCCAATTGGCCATGCCAGCAAAGGCTGATGGGAATTGTAGTCCACGAACATCTGAAGCGCCAGAGTTGAACATCCCTGCTGCATGGTAAGAACATAAGAACAAGCCAGCTGGATCAGACCAGAGTCCATCTAGTCCAGCTCTCTGCTACTCGCAGTGGCCCACCAGGTGCCTTTGGGAGCTCACGTGCAGGAGGTGAAAGCAATGGCCTGCTGCTGCTGCTGCTGCTCCCGAGCACCTGGTCGGCTAAGGCATTTGCAATCTCAGATCAAAGAGGATCAAGATTGGTAGCCATAAATTGATCACCATTGGTAGCCATGGTGTTGTAAATCCCCCTCGCAGCAGGGCTACGGATGGGGTGCTACTGGTTTACTGGTAGTAACAGGGGTGGGGAAGGGGGGGGCAAGCAGTTGCTTAGCTTAGCTGCCTGTGGCTTCTGCCAGGGCATGTGGACCATCATCCTGACACAGCCTACCCTACCTCTGCTCAGAACGCGGCAGGGTTACGCCATCTCTTGACGTGGATGCAGCGGAGGAGGATGAGTCCGCTGTCCCTCTTTCCCTTCCAGCTGGTCCTTGTTATGCAAACACAGCGCTATCTCTTCCACTCAGCAGGGTGCAGACAAAGCGCCACCCCCACCCCCACCCCCCTGTGACTTGACAGGTTGCATACAACCATTGTCTCATTCAGCAAGATGGCAGGGCCCGCCGAACAGCAGCAGAAGCCCGAAGAAGAAGCGGAGGACGCAAATTCGTTTGTGTAAAAATGGCATTCTGGAAGTTACTTGGCAATATCTTGGCAACTGGCCAGCCGCGGTAACTGCTCTTTTTCCCGAGCCCTCTCTGGTGATGATAATGTCACTCTTCCATGTAATGTGGCAGTAATAATTATTGTGCTCGGGCATGTCTACACTCCAGGAGCTCTTGACAGTTGCTCAGGTGCTGCCTGTACGAGGTCTGCGGTTGGGCCGGGGAGAGGCAGCTGCGGAACGGTGTCCTCGGGAAATTTCCTCCGGCTCGGAGTTCAGCTGTGCTCCAGCGGGATCCCTCGTGAGGTCTGTGGCAGGGACGGACCCGCCTGTCAACATGGCGCCGGCTCCCCGGCGTGGCCTGGCGGCTGTGGCCCCCTCCCGGTTTACAAATGCGCTTGGATTCGGCAACGCTCCCTAACGAGCGGGCCCTTGATTGGCAGAATCCAGACGGGCGGGCGCTCTGTTCCTGTCACCGCGCTCCGCGGGAGCTGAACTGCAAGACGAGACAGACAGTCCGCTGAACGGTGGGGACAGTTCTATTATTTCAGTGGGGGCCGGGGCCTCTCCTTCCCCCCCCCCCCCCCCCAGCATCTGAAGGGCCTTCACTATTAACCCTGCCTTGTTCTCCGCTTTGTCACTGCTTCTTGGCACATTTTTAAAAGTGTACTGTTAAAAATCGGGGTTAATTAGAAGCCCCGGCAGCTGGGCCTTGGCAGAGCCTTTTGTGCGTCTCAATAGAACCGGAACTGGATTTCCAGCGCAGCCTGCTTTAATTGGTAACTGTTGTGAGTCTGGGTTGGCCGGCTGCCGCCTCATGCGGGCTGATGCAGGTACCCAATTAGGGATTTTTGTCCTCGGCTTTCTCGTCAATGAGGACGTTTCTGTTGAGCCCACCGTAGGGTTCTCTCCCCTGCCCCCCGCCCCCACCCCCCCAGCGCTTTTTAATCTGATACGTACAATGGGCTCCAGTCGGTTTGTCATCCACGAGCTGCCTCCATTCCTACTGGCTGCTGTGATGTCATGGAAGGTTTGCCACAATTTGTCAGCATTGGGTGGAGGCTGGACCCTCGCTGAGTCAAGGATGCCGAAAGGTGGAAGGGGAGCGGTGGCAGCCTGGAGGGAAAAATGTAGAGGTTCTGTGCGTGCCACTCTCCTTGGCCCAGGAGCAAACGACATCGCCTGGCCAACAACGTCCTATTGAGCCACTGCTAAACAGGCAGGACACTTGAAGTTTGCCTGTGGTCAGATGGCCAAGGGGGTAATTTGGCTGCGTTTTGCATGTGCACGCCAGACATCCTGCCATGTCAATTTCTAGCTAAAAATTGGCTGGCTAACAGGAGGAGCAGAAGAGGAATTGATTTGGGTGCTTTTGCAACCCATGTTTTGGCACATCCTGACTGGGACTTCTTTCTCCTTATTCATCTATTTATTATGTTTAACAAGAGTTTCATCCTTCCTTTCTTCACTGATAAGGGCCATCGAGGCAGCTAACAAATTAAAACATACAGTAAAGTCTTAAGTTGTAAGCCATTAAAACCAACATGCAAATACATCAATGCAATTTAAAATCAGAGCTTAAAATAAATAAAAAAGATGAAAAACAACGCTGAAATACACTGGGAAGGAAGGAGAGATGCCAAACGCAGCCCAAAAGTCTTAATATCATGGCAGACAGCAGAAGGGACCGGTGACTTTCTTTCTTGGGTCACTCATGTGTGTAATGCCAGCCAATCAGGGATCACATAGGGAGCAAAATGACACACGCGGCCAATGGGGTTTGATTATGTGCTGATGTTACTGTGGGCAGATGTAGTCGGTTCAGAGCGAGGGCACTGTGCTTCCTGGGTATGTAGATGTCTTTCGGAGCAGTTGCCAAATAGGCATGGCTTTCTGAGATTGCCGGAAATGTTTGGAGAAAGCCACGACTCTTTTCGGGTCGCCTTTTTGTTGTTTGTTGCTGTGCTATCAGGAGTATGAATTCTGCTGTGAGATTCCTTGGAGTGTTTTTAATGGGGAGCTGTGATACGAATATTTTAAGTAATAGGAAGTTCATGGAAGGAGTTCTGGCATCAGATACTGAGTTGGGGAACACTGATTTATACCAGGTGGTCTCTGTTTGTGGACTCACAATTCATGCCTTTCACGTTTTGAGCAGTTTTTCAAATGGGGAGTGCCAAATTCAGAAAATGCCTGGTGGAGTCTCCTGTGTCGGAACATCAGATCCTACTCGAAAAGGCTTCCAGGACTTGCTCTCCTTTAGCTCAAGGTATCACCTACATTGGTAATAAGGGGGCTCAATACCTGCACCAGATAATCGTGCCCAGGCTCCGTAGAGCAATGATGTTGGCCCGTTGCAATGCCCTTCCATCAGCCGTATCAACAGGGAGATTCACTAAAACCCCTTACCGCCAAAGGCTATGCATATTCAACGGGAATTGTGTTGACTCTATAGTATAGACCATATTTTACTTTATTGTCCACTTTACACAGGACCCAGAGTTCTCTCTGAGCCCTCCAGGGGAGGGCGGTATAAAAGTGGAACAATAAAAAAATAAATACTTGTCACCTCTGCTACTCAAAAAAGAGTATGCATCTGACTTGCAAAAGATTACCTTTCTGTTGGACAGCCCCAGTAGTGATGCAAACGATGCAGTCACCACATTTTTGGATTTGTATATAAAACAGCGCTTTAGGAGCAAATCCTGAACATCAGCCTTCTCTACCTGTACATTTATTTTAGTTTCCCTCTACTTGGTTAAGTGGATCTGTGTATATAATGTTGTTATGCCAATAAAGGTTCTTTGTTGTTGAGTCTCCTATGTCCTTGCACCCAGCCCCCAGGGCCTCTGTTGGCCTCCGGTTAAGAACCAGGATTTATCTTTTCTCCCACTATTCCGTTTCTGGCCTAAACCCACGCTCAGCCAATCTGTTGGCCAGTTTGTGGTAGTTTTAAAAAGTCATTCCACTGCAGGAGTAATCTTGTAAACCTTTGCAGCCCCCACTCCGTGCATTCCTGTTCTTCCCCCCCCCCCCGCCCCCCCGCCTGGCGTTTGCTCCAAGCAATAGCTCAAAATCATATAAACAGCCATTGGATTATTACTGTGGGCAATGCATTTTTCCATTTACAGTAATAAAATACTGGAGAAACAAAACAATTTAAAATTCCAATAAAATTCAAAGCAAATCTTCAGCAGCTGAGCTGATTCAATTATTTAGCAAAGCTGAAAAAATTAAACAGGTTATGGGCTGGGGAGGAAAAGGAGGGGAGAAATTCCAGCTCCTTGGGGTCTCTCTCCTCACTCCATAAACGGAGGGGGGCAGTGGCTGGCCTGGCCGTCAGGCATCTGTCAGGCGAGCCGTGGCTATCAACAGGTGTGGTAGGAAGACATAATGTAATGTCTTTTTTTTCCTATGAGAAGAGGTGTAAGTGTTGGGGTATTTTATTGAAGAACACTAGCATGCAACGTGCACACCCTCTGAGATCTTTAGCAAAAACGTGTTTTAGCTGTTCAAGACAATTCCACTACAGCTGGTTCTGGTGGGTTTTCCGGGCTGTGTGACCGTGGTCTGGTGGATCTTGCTCCTAACGTTTCGCCTGCACAGTGTGTAACAGACTTCCCTCTGTGATACACCTCTGAAGATGCCAGCCACAAATGCAGGCGAAACGTTAGGAACAAGATCCACCAGACCACGGCCACACAGCCCGGAAAACCCACCACAACCAGTTGAATCCGGCCATGATAAGCCTTTGACAATTCCACTACAGTTTCATGGTGAAACCGGGCTGCTATGAAGAGTTAATGCTAAAAGGAAAGTTGGTCTAGATTAGGGGTCTGCAACCTGCGGCTCTCCGGATGTTCATGGGCTACAAATCCCATCAGCCCCTGCCAGATAAAGCCTCCAATGTACTGAACTTACATTTCAAGTTGTGCAGGGCTTGCATGTTAAGTGTGGATTGTCTTGACTGTGACATTCACTGGCTATGAACATATGAAGGATGTATTGTCGAAGGCTTTCACGGCCGGAATCACTTGGGTGCTGTGTGGTTTCCGGGCTGTATGGCCGTGTTCTAGCAGCATTCTCTCCTGACGTTTCGCCTGCATCTGTGGCTGGCATCTTCAGAGGATCTCTGAAGATGCCAGCCACAGATGCAGGCAAAACTTCAGGAGAGAATGCTGCTAGAACACGGCCATGCAGCCCGGAAACCACACAGCACCCAATATGAAGGATGTGCGTGAGAATTTGAACCCAGGGCCAACATACTCTGACAGCTGCACCATGCTTGCTCCTGAGTTTCAGAACCTTCTTGGAAACGTCAGATTTCTACACGCCCTAAGCCCTGGAAACTGGGCTGCTGAAAGAACTGTCTAGTGGAGAGGGAGCAGGAGTTGTGGGTGGGGGGTGTCCAGGAGCACAAGCAACCTGGGATCCTCGTACCTCCCCTTGCCTGACCGTGGCCCTATTCCTCAAGAAGTCGGACCAGACTCCCTGTGGTTCTTCTCTGCCTGGAGACCACAAGCGGCAGCTGGGATGGGGCTGCTCACCTGGCTTCTTTGGGGTGTTGTTCTGGCTGGTTGGTTTGGGGGTTGTTGTTTGTTTTGCATTCTTATTAGCATTCTTAGTTTATGACAGGTGCTTTATGAATGACGCCACAAAGGCTATTAAACAAACAGAGGCAGAAGTATCATGATGCAGGCAGTGGGAATAATGCAGATCTGCTTGATAGGGAAGATTTATTCAGCTCCGATCGGTGAAGGAAGTTGTGCTTTTTAGCACACTGTTATTCTTATAGCAGACTATCCTGGCCCCACGGATCAGGCCGTGCCCCAGACCAGAGTGCCCCTCCGGACCACCACCACCCCCCACCCCTCTGGTTTTTGTGTGAGCGCCTCCAGGGCAGTTCTGCTCCTCACCTGAGCAGATGGCACCTGGCGCTGGGGTTGGGCGGAGGGAGGAAGAGAGGGCGGCCTTTGCGGTGTGTCTGCTGATAGCCAGAGTTGAAAGTGGAGAGGGGTGAGAGAGAGGCCAGGCCGGTTGCTGGCGACTGGCTGTATGTCAAGGCAAGGATGCCTTTCCGTGACGGGGTGATTGGGGAGAGTAATTACTGTCCCGTTAGAAAGCAGTAATTACTGCCGAGAGGGAGAGGCGCTTGCCAGCGGAGTGCAAAAACTCGCCAGGAACCCTCTTGGAAATTGGTCGCTCTGTAATTTTCCTGGCAGGGGTTTGCTGCGTCACCCTGAGATGTGACAACACATGGAATTTGTGACTTGTCATATCCAACCCCGTCGGCGGTGGCAAAGTCAGTCTTTCTCCTTGATCCGTGAATGATATTTCTGTTGGGATTGTGTGCGTTTTTTTAGCGCTGCTTTTGGCTTACCTGCTGCTCCCAGGTCACCATCCAGCACGGGGGGAGTGCTGCGTGGCCTGTGGGGGCTCAGAGTGACCTTCTCTTTGTAAATACAATTACATTGCTTTATTTATACCCCATGCTTCTCCCCAAAGGGGGACCCAAATGGCTTCCGTCCTCCTCCCCTCCATTGTATCCTAACAACTAACCTGTGAGGTGGGTTAGGCTGAGGATGTTTGGCTGACCCGTGGCCTCCCAGCGAACTTCCATGGCAGAGCAGGGATTCATGCTTGGCTCTCACAGATCACACTCGGACGCTGTAACTCTTGCTTTGTGATTGGGCAGGTGTGCTTGGACAGGTGGGGGCAATTCTGGGGGAAACTGCAGGGGAAGACTAAGGTTTCCTGCAGTCAAAAAGGTGGGGATGGGAGGCTTTCCTCAGCTCCCGCCCCATAACTTGAGAGCAGACTAAATTATGCAAACTAGTAAGAATTGAGGAATAAATTATGCACAGTAAGAGCAATTATGCAAATTTATACAGAGCTCTCAGCTGTCCTTGGCCCAGAATTCAGATTGCTTGGGAATAAAATTTTAATTTTTTTTTTTTAGTACAGCGTGGCCATGGCCAGGCTTAAATCCCATTGCAATTGATGGCAGCTTAATTGTGCATAACTCTGCACCGGGCAGCATTCTTTAAAAGCAGGATGGAAAAAGAGGCCAGCCTGGTCTGGTTGGCGCACTCTGCAGCCCTGACCGTATGCTCCATCCCTGCTGCAGACAGAGGCAGGTCTTCCCTCAGCCAATCAAGTTCCAGGAGTTGCCAAATACCTTGTTGCCAAGTGCTCTTGTGCAGGAGCACTTGGCAACTTGTGTAGATTGGGCTGGTCACACTGCTGTGGCCAGGAGGGCTGCAAATGGCATGTCCCGGGTGGGACGGGAAGTGTGTTTTATGTGCACTTCCTGTCCCTGCTTGGTTCAGGAAGGTTGAAACTCCCCTTGCGGCTGGTGAAGGCACCCTGCCTGTCCAGACTTGTGGCTTCCAAAGCCCTGAAAGGACATAGCTGAGAGGCTGCCCCCATGGAGGCCTCTGGCTCTCTTGTCTTGCCCGGGTACTCTGTCCCCCCCCTCCCCGAACGGAATCTTCTCCCCCTCCCGTTTGCCAGGAGCCCTTTCATTAGGGATTCTGTGTGTGTCACCGGCTAATTAGTGTCATGTTAATTGAGTATTTGCAATGCTGCCACCTCCAAGGACAGAAGCCCCAGCATGAAGGGGAATGCAGATGTGCCAGTCTTCATCAGGGCTTCTGCCCTGTGGGTCTGGGCAGCTGTCTCACGGGGCACCCGTTCCACCCAAGAGTTGCCCTTGGCATAGCCGTCCTGTAAGGCCTCCACCCTGGAGACGGGGTGGGTGGGCTGTAGGGCAGTGGGGGTGAACCTATGGCACGGGTGCCAGAGGTGGCACTCAGAGCCCTCTCTGTGGGCACGCATGCATAGAGTTCGTCATGTGATAATAGTATAATTATTTCAGGGAGATTATTAGCATTAAACCTAAGACCTAGTTTTGGGGAAGCAGTGTAGGTAACCCTGTTAAGCGCTGTTAAACCCCACTGATTTTCATATGAAGAACGAAAGCGTGATCCTTTACCTGGGAGTAATCTCGGTTGCTGGCAATGGGGTTTGCTTCTGAGTAAACCCTCCTAGGGTCATGATTCACCCGTTCGAAGCGCTGCGCAGTTGCCTCAAAGCAAAGCTACCGACTACCACCAAGCTTACTCCCGAGTAACACGCACCTTGGAGCCAACTGTTTTTTCTATCAGTAAACCTCAGTATTCAGATTAAATTGCCGTGTTGGCATTTTATTTTTATTTATTTTTTTATTATTGCATTTATAAACCACCCCATCCCCTAAGGGCTCTGTGCTGTGAACAACAAATATTACAAAACAATATAACAATAACATTAAAATTAAGATATCAACATCATTAAAATATATAAAATTACAGCGTTCTATGAGTCATTTGGCGTCCAGCGTTATTTTGCAATAAATAAGTGGGCTTTGGGTTGCCGTTTGGGCACTCGGTCTCGAAAAGGTTCGCCATCACTGCTGTAGGGGATAAAATCTGTAGTGGCTTTGATGGTGCCTCCTCTCTGGACCCAGCAGTGTAAGTGGCAAGCTACACAAGGTGTATGTTCAGCCAGGGCTGCGGATGGCCGGCAACGCACCCCTCAGATCCACAGAAACTGAGGCAAAGGCCAGACTCGGCCGGTGGCTGATGCACGCGTCTTCCTGGTGATCTCTGTCCTGTTTGTGTGGGTTTTTTTAAAGAGAGGGCTGCTTGTGAGTGTGTGAGTGTGCGGCCCAAGAGACAGAGCACCAAAGTCCTTTGTGGCTGATTGTGCGGCTAATGGTGCCAATGCTCAGCACTTAAGTAGCATTTTGGTCTTCAGAGTGTGTCATGAACTGTCAAAGACTTTCACGGCCGGAATCACTAGGGTGTTGCGGGTTTTCCGGGTTGTATGGCTGTGTTCCAGTAGCATTTTCCCCTGACGTTTCGCCTGCATCTGTGCCTGGCATCATCAGAGGATCCACAGATGCAGGTGAAACGTCAGGAGAAAATGCTACTGAAACACAGCCATACAACCTGGAAAACCCACAACACCCTAGTGTCATGAACGATTTTGTAATCCTCACATCAACCATGCAAGGCCAACTGGTGACCCCTGCTTTCAGTGACTTCCAGGCTGGACTGCTTGAAGGGGCTCTGCCTGGGGCTGTCCTTGAAGACCAGGAGGAATGGAGCTGCCCCGCCTCCTAATTAGCATAAGTGATGTCTTGGCCTTCACCCAATCTTGGGCCAGTTCGATGGGGGTCTTATTTACTCCCAAGCCCAATTCAGGGTGTGGTGTGAACCTCTATATCTATTCAGAGGCCACATACCTGGAGGATGAGGGCATCCAGCCCTGGGCGTGCAGGTACCCTCCTCTGCTTGCTGAGTGAAGACCGCACGGGTGCAGTGGGGAACCATTTGGGTGGTGGAACCAGATTGCTGGTGAGCCAAGGATAGCCTGCATCACCGCCTCACTTTTACCAAGGGATGGAAAACTTTTCAGTTTCCATTTGGCTTCTAATTGTTGTTGGCAAAAGTGGCGACAGTGTTGGCTTGAGAGAGGGTCTCCATCTCTGTTCTGGTGTTCAGTGCTTCACATGCTGCCTTGAACACTGGAAAGGTGCCTTTAAAGTGGGCAGGTGAATGAGGGAGGTGCTGGGAGGTAGTCGCTGGGAGAAAGGCCTGGAATCAGAGGAAGGAACCCAGAGAACCGCACCTGGCCTCGCCAGCGTCAATTACGCAAAACAGTAAAGATCAGAAAACTGCATCAAGTATGCTGATCACCCCTGTTTGGCTGGGCACTGGATTTTGGTTCTGTTTTTGAGCAGGGCTCCTCTTGAGCAAAAAGAAGAAGACGAAGAAGAGGAAGAAGAAGAGGAGGAGGAGGAGGAGGAGGAGTTTGGATTTATATCCCCCCTTTCTCTCCTGCAGGAGACTCAAAGGGGCTGACAATCTCCTTGCCCTTCCCCCCTTACAACAAACACCCTGTGAGGTAGGTGGGGCTGAGAGAGCTCCGAGAAACTGTGACTAGCCCCAGGTCACCCAGCTGGCGTGTGTGGGAGTGCACAGGCTAATCTGAATTCCCCAGGTAAGCCTCCACAGCTCGGGCGGCAGAGCTGGGAATCAAACACGGTTCCTCCAGATTAGATACCCGAGCTCTTAACCTCCTACGCCACTGCTTATGTTGTGCGAGGCAGAAGTGAAGGCCTGTCCTGTCCTGGGACCCTTTGCCCCTTCCTCTGGCCTTGAGTTCTTTCCCCTGCAACATTCACCAGATTCATGAATGTTGTCTTCCGGTAAGCTTATCCGGTAAGCTTATCGCTGCGGGATGCCTTCTTGGTTCTCCCCAAGTCGAGTTGTGGCGTCTCCACGCGTCCCCTGGTTTTCTAGAGGAATTGCATCAGAGAGGTCTCATTCCTGGGACTTTCAGTCCAAAAGTCAAGGCGCACGAGGCCAAGGCAACTGGGGGGGCGGGGGACACACGTGGTCCCTGCTGGACTGAGCAGATGGCTTTTAAGCAGGCCTCGGAGTCCATTTGGGGCCAGGCTGGTCCTCTGCAGGCTGCCTGGGCTGGAGTGTCTCTGCCGGTGCTCCTGCCCTGACTGCTTTACCATCTGTTGGCTGCATGCAGGCTGAGCTCAGCTTTGGAGCAGAGTATTGATGAGGTATTGACAGCCAGGGATAAAGTGATGGCTGGGGGCTTGGAGCCACATTTGTCTCGTCGCTGGCGTCTGTGGTGGCAGTCACGCATGGGTTGAGGCAAAGAGACCGACCCCTCTCTCCTCAGGCTCTGCACCTTCTGCACCTTGAACACACGTCTCTTGCACGGACTGCTAAAACCCGGGTCTGCACCCAGTCGGCCGCCTGATGCTCGAGTGTGAAGTTGATGCCATCGAAGGCATCCTGCTCCTGCATATGGAGATTCATTATTTATATTCATTATAGGAATGCAACGGGTTTGGTGGATGGAACGGCCTGTCCAGAGTTCAGGGAGTGACCAGCCTGGGAAGCTCTCAGCTGTCCTCCAGTCTGTGCCGCCAGCAAATGTGGCAGAGAGGTATACTGTCTCTGAGCATGGAGGTTCCCCTTCCATTTTCTCATAAAGACCGGTCCTTCCTGAGGATATTTGGGGCGTGAATTGTGTTAACAAGGCCGTGCACCCCACGTGACCAGCTGGTATGTGCCTGGGGACATGTGACCCTACATGTCCCGTGAACACTCCGCCTCTGCCGAGGAGTATTATCAACGTTGGGGCTTCTCCCATTGTGATGAGCCCAGGAAACAGAAACAGAAACTGCCGCTTCCTTAGCTGGGGAGCAAGCAGCGTCCCGCCTGCAGGACGTGTAGTATTTGCCTAGGTGAGTGTTGCATGAGCTGCATTAATTGCAGCCGCCCATTACGGCTCTCCCCGGCAGTCATTTGAAAAGCAAGGTGGACGGGTTCACCGGCCATTTCCCCATTACGCTAATGTTATGGGCTCTTTACAGGTGTCTTAAATAGACATTGTTATTAACGAGTCTATTAAGTCAATTAAAATCCGGTCCTTTGAGCTGGGTTTGATGTCGCCGTTGGGAGAGAGGCGAGAGGTGGGGAGGGCATTGCTTCGCGCTCTTTCGGTTCTCTGCGGTGGTTCAGGGCAGCCCCCGCCATTCCGAACAGGACGCCCGGGACGCGTTCCCAAAGGGGGGGCCGGAGGAGGCACGTGCCCTGCATGGAAAGATCTTTACTACGGTCGGTTGAGTTCTTCTTTTCCATTCTGGCTTTGGGGGCACCACAAAATCCTGGTGGGATTTCTGAAAATATGATGTGATCGGGACATCTCAGACTGCTCTTAGGAGAGGATTTCAGGAATTTCTTTCTCCTGAATCCGTGGCTTCCCTTTCCCTCTCTAACCTTTGCTCATTCTCCAGTTCCCAGCCAGCCTTAGGAGCCATCTGGGTTACCAGCTTGTTTTAAAACTCCACCAACAAAGGGCATATACCCTGTTTCCCCAAATATAAGACATCCCCTAAAAATAAGACGTAGTAGAGGTTTTGCTGAAGTGCGAAATATAACGCATCCCCCGAAAGTAAGACGTAGCAAAGTTTTTGTTTGGAAGCATGCCCGACGAACAGAACACAGAAAAATAAGACATCCCCTGAAAATAAGACATAGCGCATCTTTGGGAGCAAAAATTAATATAAGACACTGTCTTATATTCGGGGAAACACGGTAGTTTGGTCTTTGTTTTGGATCGTTCCCTGGAGTAGCAACCCACAGGGACTAAATGCCAGGTTTGTCCTCCGTGTTTCTGGTCCCACCCAGCCTGGGTGTTTCCACTGTGGTGAGGGGAACCACTGTGTGGTTTCTTCAAAGCAAAGGACAGATGTTGTTGGGAAAGTGCTTTTCTGCCCCTTTTCTGCCGCTTTTTTGGAAGGAGCCATCTTCAAACACCTAATTTATTCCATCTATTAGATAGATTTTGTAGATTTAATCTTTTTCACAGTTGGGGGCTCATTGGATACTCAAGATAAACTCCAAATGAAAGTATAATGGGAACGACAAATGAGTTTTCACACCAGAAATAGCAGAAGCTTGCTCGAGGAAGGAGTTGGAGAGGGGCAAAATACATATAATTTCTTTCCCCCTCTGCCCCCTCCTGTTGCAGCCTTTTGCTGACTACAGTAGGTTACCACAGTTAATTTCGCCAGTTTTGTTCATCTGTAAAATTGCATAAAAGTGACATTTTTGTGCTCATTATAAGAAGTGCTGATTTATAGCTGGTAAATGGAATTTCTTCCCCCATTTTTTTCCCCGGCGTATCTCTCATAGTGGCGTAAAGCACCCATGAAATTGCTTGTATAATGTAGTTTAAATCCAATCTCCGAGAGAGAGATTCCCCCCATTGGGTAAAGAGACATTTCCGTTCTCCACACTGAGTTTATTTTGGGTCACTTGTTGAGGTAACTTTTGACGCTGAGAATCGTGGTTGTGGTTGACTCGTGTGACCCCGTTTCTGCCAGAATTTAGTACAGGGGTGTGGGGGGAGGGGTATCAACATTGGTTGAGCAGGATAAATGTGTTGTTTTCTGTAGTCTATGATACTTAAATGGAGCCTCCAGCTTTAAAGGCAGTGTACCTTTTGAGCCACCCCTGATCACAGAGGCTTTTTGATATGGGAGTTAGGTTAGGGGGAACCAATGTCTGTGTCAGAATAAAACAGATGTGTGTATCATGAACTGCTTTTGAAACCTTCCTCCAGTCAGGTTGGAGATACTGTTAAGAAACTAAAATCTTTATACTGCTTGGATATGTTGAATTGAGCAGAAGACTAACTGGGGTATTAGCAGAATTAGAGTTATGTGTAGGGTTGCCCGTCCATGGCTCCTTAGAACTTGAGGAGGAGCAAACTTTTTCCCTGTGGAAATTCAACCACCTTGTCGCAGCACATTTAAACATTTGGTCTACCTCATTGTGTTTTCTTTTTGTGTACCTTATGTAGGTCTTTTGTTTTTCTTGTAATGAGATAGCTCATTTTTACTTGACTTGAAAGTTTTTGTAGACCTATGTCAGGGATGTCCAACTCTGGCGCCCCAGATGTTCATGGACTACAATTTCCATCAGCCCTTGCCAGCATAGCCAATTGGCCATACTGGCAGGGGCTGATGGAATCGTAGTCCATGAACACCTGGGGCACTAGAGTTGGACACTCCTGACCTATGTTCTGTCTTTGCTCACTTGGGGAGTCCTGACTCTCCTTGTAGATGTTATTATAGCTTCGTTAGCTGGGCAGAGAGCTTTGTGGTGACATCCTGTGGCCAGTTACAAACATTACAACATAATCAGTTTAAAATTACCTGATAGAAGGGAGTTTCCTGGGGTAGCTGTGTCAGACTGCAGAAGTGCTGGGTTCAAGTCCAGTACATCTTAGACCAGCAAGGATTTTGGGATATGAGCTTTTGAGCGTCAAACCTCCCTTCATCAGATAACAGATTTTGGAAGAAGAAGAAGAAGAGTTGGATTTATATCCCCCCCTTTCTCTCCTGCAAGGAGACTCAAAAGGGCTGACAATCTCCTTTCCCTCCCCCCGCAACAAACACCCCGTGAGGTGGGTGGGGCTGAGAGAGCTCTGAATAACTGTGGCTAGCCCAAAGTCACCCAGCTGGCTTATGTTGGAGTGCACAAGCTAATCTGGTTCACTAGATAAGCCTCCACAGCTCAAGTGGCAGAATGGGGAATCAAACCTGGTTCTCTAGATTAGAGTGCACCTGCTCTTAACTACTACACCACGCTGGCTCTCCAGTCTGGAAAGAGCATGATGTTGAAATGAAAGCTTTCGCTGTTGTCCAACTAGCAACTTGCGGAAGGTCGATCGCGTGTTAGGTGCTTGTGCTTCTTGCGTTAGATGCACACAATTTCATTCTGGTGGTGTGTTTGTTGAATGCATTTGGGAAGGGTGGGTTTACTGATAGATGGGTTATATATGGAGCAGCAGTGGCGTAGGAGGTTAAGACCTCGTGTATCTAATCTGGAGGAACCGGGTTTGATTCCCAGCTCTGCCGCCTGAGCTGTGGAGGCTTATCTGGGGAATTCAGATTAGCCTGTGCACTCCCACACACGCCAGCTGGGTGACCTTGGGCTAGTCACAGCTTCTCGGAGCTCTCTCAGCCCCACCTACCCCACAGGGTGTTTGTTGTGAGGGGGCAAGGGCAAGGAGATTGTCAGCCCCTTTGAGTCTCCTGCAGGAGAGAAAGGGGGGATATAAATCCAAACTCTTCTTCTTCTTCTTCTCCCTCCACCCCCAAATATAGGAACATTCCCGTAACGTCCTGCTTGCTTTGTGTCTTCTAGGTGAAGCCGTGGCTCCCACGCACTCTCCACGCTATCCCAGCCCAGCTGAACTGGACGCCTACGCACAGAAAGTGGCTAACAACCCCCTCACTATCAAGATCTTCCCCACCAACATCAGGGTCCCACAGCACAAGCACCTTAACCGGACGGTGAACGGGTACGACACAAGCGGGCCGCGCTACAGCCCCTACCCGGTGCACGCGAGCGGCTACCAGGGCCTCCTGGCTGTCGTCAAGGCCTCCTCCAGCAAAGGTGTGGTGAAGAGCTTGGAGGGGAAGCGGACTAAGATGTCCCCTGCCCACGTGGCCATCGCCCCCTACCCGGTGTCGAGCACTTTAGCCCAGGGCGCCTCTTGCACCGGCCAGCTGAACTACCACGCCAGCCAGAAGCCGGCCCCAGTGCCGCCCAACATCACGGTGGCCGCTTCAGTGGTCCCGCACACGGGGCGGAGCCTGGCGCTGCCCCCGTCCAACCTGCCCTCCATCCAGAACATCATATTCCAGATCAATCAGCAGTGCCAGGCTCAGCACCCTCAGCCGGTGTGCCAGGGGGTCGTGGTGACCAACCCCAGCCCCGCCAAGCACGCCACCACCAACGGCTTTACCAGCATGGCGGCGGTGGGCGCCACAGTGGCCTACGCGGGCACCATGCTGCCCGATTGCCGCAAAGGGGCGGAGCTGGCGGTGGGCTCCGCCCCCAGCACCGGGCTGGGCTCCAAATCCGGCCTCTACCCAGACAGCATGGACTACCTGCTTTGGCAGCAGAAGCAGCAGCAGCAGCTGCGGATGTACAGTGCAGGCAGCGGGGGCGGGGGGGCCGTCAGCAAGTCCCCGGAAATGTGCGCCGGGGTCCTGCGCGCCTACCCCGTGACGGGCGCCACCGACAAGGTGACCTCCTCCCCTTTAAACTGTGTGAGCCTCCACGGGAACTTCTCGATGGGGCAGTACTTTGCGCCCCCATGGAACAGCATCCTGGTCACGCCCAACAGCGACTGCTACAATCCCCAGGAGCTGGCGAACGGGCATCGCGAGCTGGGCGTGCAGCACCCTTCCGACGGGCTCCCCAGTTTGCCCAGTAAGACCCTTTGCAATACCTCCATCCTGAGCAGTAGCCTCCAGTCTCTGGAATATCTCATCAACGACATCCACCCCCCTTGTATCAAAGAGCAGATGCTGGGCAAAGGCTACGAAACGGTGTCTGTGCCGCGGCTACTGGACCACCAACACGCCCACATCCGCCTGCCCATCTACAGATAAGAGTCACCGGCAGGCACCCTCTTCTGAACCGAAGGGCAGTCAGTGGCTTCTACTGCTGACCCTTCCTCCCCATCTCCAATCAGGCCGGGGGACCAAGGGATGGAAACAGAGCCGGCAGCGTCATCAGAGAGACACGAGGGGCTTCCGGAGCAGCGTGGGTTGTGTCGCCAGGTGCCTCCTGCTGCGGCCTGCTGGAGGCCCCAGGGCAGAGGGAATTGCTTGTCTATATAGCTCAGAAAATTGTTTTTATTTCTAAGAATGTGAACAGGGAGATGCTATCCAATTTTGCTGCTAATCCAGAGAGAAGGTGGCTTCTCTCGGTGTGGGTGTGGGGGGCGTGAATGGGAGGGGGGGGGTGCGCGTCTGTTGGGTTTGCATGTGGAGGGGCCCCCTTTCCCCCTTTCTGGAAAGAAGTTTTGTTCCTGTGCTGAGTTCAAGTGGGGGATTTAAATGCTTCGTGATTTGGACTGGGGGTGGGGGGGAGGGATCTGAGCCCCAGGCCTGCCGGCTCCCCTGAATCCAGGTGGCTTCGCAGCGTGGCTTTGCCTGCTCTCGAGTTGAAGTCTGTTAACTTGCACTGTTCGATTAAAGCGGATGACTGGGGAGAGGGGAGGAAGAAGGTGGGCTGGAAGCTCTTTAAAGGGGGAAAAACTGGAAAACTTGAAGCGATTTTTTTGTTGTTGTTTAGTTTAGTTGAATTTCGTATACATTTTTTTTTTGCATTTTGGCTGCTACACAACAAGTTCCCTTTTTCTCTCCCCTGTTGGGATAGTCCTAGATTGTTGTTCTTAATTAATACTTTACTTATTATTATAATTATTATTTTTAATGGGGGAGCTTCATGGCCCGTGTGTGTCTGAGGGATACCCACATGTTTGCTGGGCAGCTGTGCTGGAGAGAGCCGGAGAGAGCCTGTCCTGTCGCCCATCTTTGCCCTTCTGATGAATTCTTGGGGCCTTTCCACACGGCTGTGGATGAGCTGTTAGAAAAGACAGAGGTCCACAATGACCCACGTGACCCACTGTGAGCGAGACCCTGGTCCGTGTGGCTGCAAAGAAGGCCCACCAAGAATCATACCCCTTCCCTGCAGCCCGTGACCTGCTCTTTTATTCTCTCCCACCCCCCAAAAAAGATCTTGTCTGTTTGTAGCTGATCATACTTTGCATTCAGCTAGGCTTCAATGTAAATCAGGTGGCGGCTTGAACAGAATCTAGTGTTTATGAGATGGGTTGGATAAACTGGGGGGATATTAGATTGCTCCTCCGGCTGCCTGTCTGTTGGCGATGCGCCACATCTATTACGGCCCCCCCCCCCCCCCGCTGCCGGTCTCCTGCTTCATTCCACTCACACCGATCTAGTTACAGGGACGTGATGGATTCTCAAACAATAATGTATTTTACGGTTGGTTATATCTCTGTTCTGTTCTAGAGGCAGTTTGCAGGTGAGGAGCATAGAATCCTATTTAACACAACTAGAGGGGTTTTTTTGTATCAGGATATATAATTTGCATACTTTTCTTTCCTCTTTTAAAAAAACAGTTTTCAAACAGTATTCATTCTGCTCTGTCATTCAGCCCTTGCAATTATGCGTTTAATAGATTTTATTCAAGGCATCTGCATTGCAGAAATTACAAAGATATTTTTTGTCCCTGCTGGGTGGGGGGGTGGGGAGGGGAGGGGGGAAAGGAATGGAAGCCACCCTGCAACCAACAATTGTGCTCAGAATCTAGAGGTACTGTGTCCTTAAACCACCTGTTCCAGCACTAAGTGCATTTACAAATCTCTGAGAATGTGTTTTTATATGAAAAAAATCGACCATTATATTCTACTGTGAGAAGTGCATTCTGCACTATATTGTTTTAAAAATGAGAGAAAAACAAAAAGATAGAAGAAAAAAACAGCAAACTGTCTCTCTCAATGTTGTCTTTTTTCTCTCCCCCCCTCCCCCCCCCCCACTGAAAGAAATTAAACCTGGGCTTTCACTGGACGTCTGGTTTTGACCTTTGCTTGCACGTCTTATTTTCTCCCTTCGTGGCCTTGGGGTGGGAGGACCTTCTCCCTCGTGGCCCGGCTTTCCTTGTGTCCACACAAATGTTTCCCCAAAAACATTCAGAAGGGAAACATCACAGTACATGTTTATACGCGGGCATTGGAGCAAACGTGGAGCTCTGGAATTTTGGCTCTGACTGATGGAATTAGGAAGGCTGACAAGCCCAGGTGTTTGGGATGGGTTGGGAGCATTTTATTGGCTGAAGCTGCTACACTGAAGCACGCGCGTTCCTCTCCACCAGCAAGCGCATCAGTGTTGGCAGCGCTGGGCAGATTTGCTGGGTATGTCAAGGTATTGGAATCATGTGCCCGAGCCCGTGGTCAAGTGGTGACTCCTGGCATCCACACTTCTGTGACCCCAAGAGCAGCGACTGAAATGGCGTCCTTCCCTCTTGGAATTATCTCTGTGTTGTCAAAGGTGGAAGGTCTGGCTCAGGTGCCTTCTGCCGCTCCCCAAGCGCATTGGTTGTCAAAGCTGAACGTGCAGTGCTGAGGGTGGTACCTTTTAGGAGCCATCATCTGCCTCTCGGAGGACTCCGTCTGCTTTGGCAAAACATTGTTCGCCCTGAGCATGGCACATGGAGCGCAGCAACCACAGTTGCAAGATGTGTGTGAAGGTTGTCGTGCCCGGGGAAAGAGGCCAGGGTTCACCCGCAGAGTCCGAGCACTGGCCAGTCTTGTGGTCCGATGGAGCGGGCCCGGCTGTTGGTTTGAAGCCTTTAGAGAGAATAGTCTCTTGTTTCCTGGGCTGAAAAGCTTAAGGAGGCCAAGCCAGCGCCCTCCAGACCGCCTCTCTCAGTGGGTCCCCAGTGAGACATTTTGCCACCTGGGTCGCCATTTTTTGTTTGTTCTTTCCCTGTGATCAAGAAACAGAAATGGTTGTGGCAAGCCCAAGGGGCTGCCACGTTCAGGTGAATAAGGGCACAGGGACTGGGCTGGATCCTGGGGGCGGCGTTTGAGCCTCTTGTGCCAAGGGCAGTGTGCACTAGGTTCACGCACTGGGCCTGTACTAGGTTCACGCACTGGGCCTGTACTAGGTTCACGCACTGGGCCATGTCATGCATGCAGCCCAGCTGCTGTGACCAAGAGCTGGCTGGCAAATGACTGGGGGTCTGCTTCTCTTTTTGTGGCAACATTTCTGTGCAGAATTAGGTGACAGAGTATCCGCCCCCCCCCCCCTCCTGCACCTGTCTTTTGTGGTGATCTCCTCACGGAATGTGGGAGGGAGTTGTATGTGAGGACTTCATTGCTGCGCATGCCTTAATGCTCACTGAACAATCCCGTGGCCATGCTGAGCGGACCCTCACTTCCGTGGGACCAGATGAGCGGCGTCCCCATTTCTGGCACAGTCCAGGTGAGGCCTCTGCTTTGCTTCTCTTTGTGCCGGTTCTCCAAAGGGGTGTGTGTGTGTCTCTTGGAGATTAGTGTGTGTTTTGCACATTCCAAAGGGCTGATTTTCCACAACAACTATTGGGAAGGTTGGATCTGGGTTCTGGGTTTATTGCACTTTGTCCCTGAATCTTTCATCACAACCTCTTTTCCTGAAAGACCCCCAACTTCTTTCCCCCCATAAATTTTCTCCCCGGGCTGAATCCTTCTTTTGTAAGTGGCATGTCAGCAAAATCTGCCCCCCCCCCCCCCGCCGTCTGCTCTGTGCCATTTCTGTGCGACGGCGGCACATTCTCTCCGGCAGCCAGCTCAGCGCCCCCCCCCCCTTTCCCAGGCAGCTGAATCAGACGGAGTTCTCCCCACGGTGACCCCATCAGCTGTGGGTGAGGTGGGAGACCCCGGCCCTGAACAATGAGCCCGCTCTGGCATTAGGATAATGGTATTAAATTCCAAATAGGGATGGGGCGGCCATCACTCTTGCTGCTTTCTCCCTTCCATCCTAGCAAAGGAGACACCACTGTGACATATGGGCGTCCCATTATGTGAGCCTCTGGACTAGGAGAAAAGGCTTTTGCACTGAAAGAGCCGATCGCTCGCTCATTGTGGGGGGGGGGGCAGGCTGCTGAGGTGGCAGGACTTTTCTGCCCCTTTCTCATCCCTGGGCTGTGGGGGTGGGGGGCCCCCCGGAGCCTCCTGGTGCAACACAGAGATTGAAAACTGGGCCTCGCCTGGGCAACGACGCAGCCACCGCCGTCGCCGGGGTCATTCTGACAGAACGGGGCTTCATGACTTCTGTTAAATGGCTGTGCGAAGAGAAGTCGAGCATGTTAATTTAATTCTGCTCATTTGCTGCTCTCAGATCCTGGCCGAGCGTGGCTTAAAATATGTGCTGGGAGGCAAAGCCAAACGGGGAGCGGCCCTCTCCCGCGCGCCAAGCGAGCTCCATCATTTTCGAGCGCTCTTATTGGAAACGGCATGACAGTCCTGTCGATTTGGCAGCTCGCACGAACGAAGGTTATTCTGTATCGGGCGATGTCCGTGCCTGTAGGACGCACTGGCAAAATTACCCCCATTTGTCTTTTCTTGCACACATAACAACCTGTCTTCGGATTTCATGCTCCTGCCGGGGAGAGGAGGTGGAAGCGGAGGACGCCCGCAGAAGCTCAAAGGCTTCAGGTCCTCCTCCTGGTGGAAAATGGCGCTGCTGCAAGAAGCCAACAGTTCACAATCCTTTGAAAGCAGATGAGGAGGAAATGGGCAAGAGGAAGGGGGGAGGCTGTCGTGTAATCATTCAGCCAGCCGGCGGGAAAATGTTGCTCCAGGGAAAAGGAAAACCTCCCTGTCGGTGCCCGAGAGTAGTCCGGAGGGGCAACAGCCTGGCCTGGCGCTCAGCTCCTTCAGACTTTCCTGGGTTCCCTCCCACCCCTCAGGGTTGGGTGTTGTTAGCATATTTATTTATTTATTTATTTATGCAACTTATACACCGCCCAGCCCCCGAAGGGCTCTGGGCGGTGAACAACATAAAATTCAAATACAGATAAACATAAAAATCAAATATAAGTTAATCTCTAGATAATATAAATTAAAATACAGCAATTAATACATAACAGAACAATGCCCGCAAAATCCCTCTTAAACCCACCCGAAAAGAAAGGGTGGTTCAACAGATGGTAATGGACCCTAATTCTATAAAAATGGAAGGGGGGGGGAACTTGCAGCGGCTGGACACTCCAAAAGCCCGGTGGAACAACTCCGTCTTGCAGGCCCTGCGGAAATCGCCAAGATCCCGCAGGGCCCGAACAGCTGCAGGAAGAGTGTTCCACCAGGCAGGGGCCAGGGCTGTAAAGGTCCTGGCCCGAGTGGAGGCCAGCCACATCATGGAGGGGCCAAGGACTGTCAGCAAATTGGCCTCTGCTGAACGCAGAGGCCTAGTAGGGACATATGGGGTAATGCGGTCCCGAAGGTATGAGGGTCCCAGGCCGCGTAAGGCCTTAAAGGTAAGCACCCATACCTTGAAGATGATCCGGAACTCAACTGGGAGCCAATGCAGGCGACACAATATTGGTTGAATATATTCATGATGCCCCTTCCAAAACCACAAATGACCTCTCCTGGGGGCTTCATGTAGCGGGGGACAACATGTGGGGCACCTCCCACTCTGGCGGCAACTGGTCTTCAAGGATGCCATCTCCAGCCATAAGGACTAGGAGAAGCCTGCATTTCAAGAAGCAAAGCCTGCGTGAATGCCGAGCGGCTTGAGCCGGGATAGTCTGTGACCTGCGTTGATGGTACATCCATGTAGCGTAATAATCTGGAGAAAGGGCTGTTTCCCCTCTCGGCCGACGTTTTCCGGCTCCTCTTATTGCTTCTTCATTAGTGTGCCATCGTGCTGTTTCTCTGTCCGTCAGCAGACCCAGGAGAGCATCAGACACTTGTTGAGGGCTGGGGGGGCTCAGGCCGGCTGTTCCAGCGTCAGCGAGAGGAGATCCAATTCTGCCGTGAGCGGGAGGGCAGATATATTTTGCTGTCCTCCCGAAATTTATGGCCTGCCGGGAGGGGAGCGCTCACTCACTGGGGCTGTAACCGCCATGACAGCCAATCAAGGGAACAAAGAATAACGCAAGCAAAAGGAGAATTTCACAGAGGTTACCACTGCTTTGAGAAAGGAGGGGGGCAGGAAAGAGAAACCGGCAGGCGAGCCTGGCTGCTCGGTGGCACGCTCAAATTAAATTGTCTGCCGGAGAAAATATTTGCTTGGATCTTTGTTAATCAAGTGCTGTGGGGGGAAAAAATGTGAAAATGCCACACTTTCTACTGCGGGAAAAATTGCAGCTGATCTACGGCACAGTCTTGAGTGTAGCTTACCTTGGAGGCCGAGGCGCGCACCTGCGGGAAGCTGGGGACAAATACGTTGCCCAGGTGCAAGGCACGGGCTTTTAAATCTGAAACAGTTGGCTTGCCTCATGATACCCGAGCATGCTCTCGCGCCCCCTGGTAATTTCGCTTCTTCATCTGGTGATCTGCGCACAGGGTCCTATTGATACCTGCTGGTAGCAACATAGAGGCCTGTTTCCTGCAATTAAGACAGTTGCACGGTGATTTTAGTCTTTGCTGAAATCTGCCTCTTCTTGCCTTGTATTCTCCAGCGTTTGCAGTGCCCCCTCACACAGGAAGTAGAATCGCAATGGCATATAAGGTTCTATCACCCTCCGGTCAACACGGCCCTCCAATGACTCAGTATGGTGCGAACAAAACACTCTTCCGAGCTGATTCAGCAGGCTGTGAATTACTAGTCACTGCAAGCGGCTCCAAACCAGAAATGAGCCCAAATGGAAGGTTTACACCAAGCCCGTGCTGGCAAGATACGGGGGGCGGGGGGCGGGGTAGACCTTAGTAGCAGACCAGCCATTTGTTCCTGAGAGGGTTTTCCTGGCCCTGAGGGATGGGGAGGACTCTTGCCAATCAATCTGGGCTTTGGGAGGTAGCAAAAATATTTAATTCTCTGTGGAACAGGAAGGCCAGCCTTCCCCCTTTTGAGAAAGAGCGAGCCCTTCAATTTCTTCTCTGTGCACCACAGAAAGAGGGAAAAGAACTATTGTTATTGCTAAGTGACATCTGGCCGACTTCAGGAACCAGGTCTTCCTCCTGATTATCTTACATTTTCATAGAATATCATGTTGGCCTTTTAAGTTCCCAGAAATGTAATCAAGTTTAGACCCATTCTCTGTTCTTTTTTATTCTTATTCTTGGCTTCATATTATTTCATAGAGACGGTCTATTTGTTATTAGTGAAATATTTTTTAAAGAAGGAGCCGTGTCTGAGCTAGCGGCTGCTCTCCGCTCAGGAAGGGCATTGCGGGACAGAGCGGCTCACAGGTAATGAATCTCCACCAAAGAGGCAACTCAGGTATGATGAAGCTGTCTGCTGACCCTATAAATCTGTCTGGCACCATATTTCATCCTTCTTGCCGGGAGGAAAGACCAAGCGAGTCAGCCGCCAGAGCAGGGATATGTGAGTTTTGATCTAGCAGCTGGAAAAGTCTTGAGGAGCCGGGGGGGCTGCGGGGGCCACGGCATGCTTCAGGGCTTGCTGAGGATGAGTGGGCAGCCGCAAAGCCTCTGCCTGGGGACCCCCCCTCCCCCCAACCTCTGAGGACAGAATGAGAGGCCTGCCCACGGATGCCATGCGATAGTGACTGAAACTGAGAAAGTAAGTTGTGGAGAGGGGGGGTGTCTGCCCGTAGAGGCTTTGGCTGCTTGTGCTGCAACCCCACGACCCTTTGGCCCACAAGAGAGGGCTGCCTTGAAGCACTGGGGGGAATTGTGCAGCCAGATTGGCCCATGCAAAATCCCCCCAACCGGAACAAAGTTGGATGTTGCGCCTATTGGGGGATTTTGGAGAGCTGGAGCCCGGGAATCCAGTGAGACTGGAAAGCATTTCCGTGTATTGATGCTGACCTCTTTTTTGTGTGTGTCCGGTTGGTGGGAGAACGGCACAAGGAGTCTGAACTTTGGATTCTTTCATTTTTCAAAACAAAACGGGCAGTTAAGTTGCTGGTCCTCTTAGTTAGGGGAATAGGCTTGAATCAGAAGCATTTCCCTGCCCTCCGGGTGAGCGAGCCCGCAGCTTTTGGTGCCAGGAGAGGGCAGAGGTGGCCAAGGGCAGGGCCACAGCAGTGGAGAGCAGGAGTCTAGAAAGCCATGCCCTGGGTTTGCAGTCTGGGTGAGGACGTGGAGGAGGAAGAGGTGTGGCTTGAAAGGTTGGCCCAGGATGCAGCCAGGTAAGGGGGGCGGTGGGGGCCCTGACCCATGCAGCTGGGAGGGGCTTCCGCTTCTGCTCCCCAAATGTGTAAGCAGCACTTCAAAGAAGCAGCCTAGATGCGCAGCCCCTCCCCCAGCCCTGCTTTACCACAAGTCGACGGCTGTCAAAATGGGTTAGTTATTCCGAGAGAATCCCGGCCTGAGCTGGCCGTCCTCACCTCCAAGGACTTCACCCTGCAGATCCCATTAGGAGCGTGGCTGCAGTTTGAGGTCTCCTCCCAGAAGCGACTCAGGACAAGACCTGCTCTTGGCCTCCTTGGGGCTTCGCCAGCTAGAAATGGCCCCATAGACTCAGTGGTTCCGCCCCCTCAATGAAAGGCTAAGAATCTGGGGTCCTTCAGCCGAGAAAAAAAGGCCGGGGGGGGGGAGGGGCATGACAGAGGCTTATAAAATGGTGTGTGGGTTGGAGACAACAGAGGATTTTTTTTGTCCCTCTCCTGGGATAAGACCCGAATTCTGATTCCTCCGATGAAGCTGAGGGATGGCAGCTCCGGAGCAGACCAAGGGGAGGACTTCTTGGCTCAGCAAGGACCTAAACCAGTGATGGCGAACCTTTTTGAGACCGAGTCCCCAAACTGCAATCGAAAACCCACTTATTTATTGCAAAGTGCCAACATAGCAATTTAACCTGAATACTGAGATTTGAGTATAGAAAAACGGTTGGCTCCAAGGTGCGTGTTACTTGGGAGTAAGCTTGGTGGTGGTCGGTGGCTTTGCTTGGAAGCTTTGAACGGGTGAATCACAACCCTAGCAGGGTTTACTCAGAAGCAAACCCCATTGCCAGCAACCGAGCTTACTCCCAGGTAAAGGATCACGCTTGCGTTCTTCCCATGAAAATCAGTAGGGTTTAACAGCACTTAACAGGGTTACCTAAATGCTTCCCCAAAACTAGGTCTTAGGTTTAATGCTAATAATCTCCCTGAAATAATTACACTATTATCACATGACGAACTCTGTGCACGCGTGCCCACAGGGAGGGCTCTGAGTGCCACCTCTGGCATCCGTGCCATAGGTTCGCCATCACTGACCTAAACGGTGCCGTTCCCAGCCAGAAGGTGTCCTGATGCCACCCATCCCCCCAAGAAAGATCGCTTTTAAAAAGGAGGGATGCTTGAAGGAGGGGCTTATCAATGGCTATTAGTCATGGCAACTGGAGGGAACTTCCCTGCGTAATGGCAGTCTACCTTTACATTCCAGTGCTCAGAGGCAACAGCAAGGGAAGATCTCGGGCTCAGTGCCCTGTTTGTTGCTTCTTCTGGGGCATTTCTTGTCTTGGCCAGTTGCCAGGTCAAATGGACCGCTGGTTGGATCCCAGGGAGGGACCGCCTCTGTTCTTGTCCATCAGCCCCCTCTGCTGGTGGGCCAGCATGCCCAAAGGGCCCCCCACCCCTCCTATAGTTGTGCAGTGGGGAGAAGAGGATGCCAGAAAAAAGACAGCCCCTGCAGACAGTCCCTCCTCCATGCAACTCCTCCGGGGGAGGGAGAGGAGCCTGCCAGCCCCTCCCCACCTCTGGCTCTGCCCTTGGCCCGCCAGCCGCTCTCTGCTTCCCTGCCTGACGCGGCCTGGAGGCTGAGCCGCATGCCCAGAAATCTCATTAGCTGCATTAGGAGAGTTCCTGGCAGGAGCGCCTCGAATGTGGATTCCTTTGAACTTTGCAGAGCTGCTGCCCGGCTCCTTGGAGCTGGGGGGTGGGGGGATAATGCCCACCCCCTCCCTGGCTTCCAGGGATCAGTGGCATCGTAGTGCAGAGGGCTAAAACCTTTTTTTTTCTGTCAAGGACCTTCTCGTGACTGCTGGGCCGGGGGGAATGTAGGGGCAGGGACCACAGCTGCAGTTCGGCTGCATCGGGCACAGCTCAGCCGAGAGTGTAGCCCCCCCCCCTCTGCATCCCCACTACATCGGGGACCATGAAAAGTAACCGAGAGGGACCTGAGAGGGTTTGGCCTGGGCTGACCAGGCAGGGGGAGGCCATGCTGAGGACAGTAAGAACATAAGAACAAGCCAGCTGGATCAGACCAGAGTCCATCTAGTCCAGCTCTCTGCTACTCGCAGTGGCCCACCAGGTGCCTTTGGGAGCTCACAGGCAGGATGTGAAAGCAATGGCCTTCTGTGGCTGTTGCTCCCGATCACCTGGTCTGTTGAGGCATTTGCAATCTCAGATCAAAGAGGATCAAGATTGGTAGCCATAAATCGACTTCTCCATAAATCTGTCCAAGCCCCTTTTAAAGCCATCCAGGTTAGTGGCCAACACCACCTCCTGTGGCAGCATATTCCAAACACCAATCGCACGTTGCGTGAAGAAGTGTTTCCTTTTATTAGTCCTAATTCTTCCCCCCAGCATTTTCAATGGATGCCCCCTGGTTCTAGTAGTGTGAGAAAGAAAGAAAAATGTCTGTCTGTCAGCATTTTCTACCCCATGCATAATTTTATAGACTTCAATCATATCCCCCCTCAAACGTCTCCTCTCCAAACTAAAGAATCCCAAATGCTGCAGCCTCTCCTCATAAGGAAGGTGCTCCAGTCCCTCACCCCCCCCCCCCCCCACCCCCCCCCCCCCCCACCCCCCCCCCCCCCCCCCCCCCCCCCCCCCCACCCCCCCCCCCCCCCACCCCCCCCCCCCCCCACCCCCCCCCCCCCCCACCCCCCCCCCCCCCCACCCCCCCCCCCCCCCACCCCCCCCCCCCCCCACCCCCCCCCCCCCCCACCCCCCCCCCCCCCCACCCCCCCCCCCCCCCACCCCCCCCCCCCCCCACCCCCCCCCCCCCCCACCCCCCCCCCCCCCCACCCCCCCCCCCCCCCACCCCCCCCCCCCCCCACCCCCCCCCCCCCCCACCCCCCCCCCCCCCCACCCCCCCCCCCCCCCACCCCCCCCCCCCCCCACCCCCCCCCCCCCCCACCCCCCCCCCCCCCCACCCCCCCCCCCCCCCACCCCCCCCCCCCCCCACCCCCCCCCCCCCCCACCCCCCCCCCCCCCCACCCCCCCCCCCCCCCACCCCCCCCCCCCCCCACCCCCCCCCCCCCCCACCCCCCCCCCCCCCCACCCCCCCCCCCCCCCACCCCCCCCCCCCCCCACCCCCCCCCCCCCCCACCCCCCCCCCCCCCCACCCCCCCCCCCCCCCACCCCCCCCCCCCCCCACCCCCCCCCCCCCCCACCCCCCCCCCCCCCCACCCCCCCCCCCCCCCACCCCCCCCCCCCCCCACCCCCCCCCCCCCCCACCCCCCCCCCCCCCCACCCCCCCCCCCCCCCACCCCCCCCCCCCCCCACCCCCCCCCCCCCCCACCCCCCCCCCCCCCCACCCCCCCCCCCCCCCACCCCCCCCCCCCCCCACCCCCCCCCCCCCCCACCCCCCCCCCCCCCCACCCCCCCCCCCCCCCACCCCCCCCCCCCCCCACCCCCCCCCCCCCCCACCCCCCCCCCCCCCCACCCCCCCCCCCCCCCACCCCCCCCCCCCCCCACCCCCCCCCCCCCCCACCCCCCCCCCCCCCCACCCCCCCCCCCCCCCACCCCCCCCCCCCCCCACCCCCCCCCCCCCCCACCCCCCCCCCCCCCCACCCCCCCCCCCCCCCACCCCCCCCCCCCCCCACCCCCCCCCCCCCCCACCCCCCCCCCCCCCCACCCCCCCCCCCCCCCACCCCCCCCCCCCCCCACCCCCCCCCCCCCCCACCCCCCCCCCCCCCCACCCCCCCCCCCCCCCACCCCCCCCCCCCCCCACCCCCCCCCCCCCCCACCCCCCCCCCCCCCCACCCCCCCCCCCCCCCACCCCCCCCCCCCCCCACCCCCCCCCCCCCCCACCCCCCCCCCCCCCCACCCCCCCCCCCCCCCACCCCCCCCCCCCCCCACCCCCCCCCCCCCCCACCCCCCCCCCCCCCCACCCCCCCCCCCCCCCACCCCCCCCCCCCCCCACCCCCCCCCCCCCCCACCCCCCCCCCCCCCCACCCCCCCCCCCCCCCACCCCCCCCCCCCCCCACCCCCCCCCCCCCCCACCCCCCCCCCCCCCCACCCCCCCCCCCCCCCACCCCCCCCCCCCCCCACCCCCCCCCCCCCCCACCCCCCCCCCCCCCCACCCCCCCCCCCCCCCACCCCCCCCCCCCCCCACCCCCCCCCCCCCCCACCCCCCCCCCCCCCCACCCCCCCCCCCCCCCACCCCCCCCCCCCCCCACCCCCCCCCCCCCCCACCCCCCCCCCCCCCCACCCCCCCCCCCCCCCACCCCCCCCCCCCCCCACCCCCCCCCCCCCCCACCCCCCCCCCCCCCCACCCCCCCCCCCCCCCACCCCCCCCCCCCCCCACCCCCCCCCCCCCCCACCCCCCCCCCCCCCCACCCCCCCCCCCCCCCACCCCCCCCCCCCCCCACCCCCCCCCCCCCCCACCCCCCCCCCCCCCCACCCCCCCCCCCCCCCACCCCCCCCCCCCCCCACCCCCCCCCCCCCCCACCCCCCCCCCCCCCCACCCCCCCCCCCCCCCACCCCCCCCCCCCCCCACCCCCCCCCCCCCCCACCCCCCCCCCCCCCCACCCCCCCCCCCCCCCACCCCCCCCCCCCCCCACCCCCCCCCCCCCCCACCCCCCCCCCCCCCCACCCCCCCCCCCCCCCACCCCCCCCCCCCCCCACCCCCCCCCCCCCCCACCCCCCCCCCCCCCCACCCCCCCCCCCCCCCACCCCCCCCCCCCCCCACCCCCCCCCCCCCCCACCCCCCCCCCCCCCCACCCCCCCCCCCCCCCACCCCCCCCCCCCCCCACCCCCCCCCCCCCCCACCCCCCCCCCCCCCCACCCCCCCCCCCCCCCACCCCCCCCCCCCCCCACCCCCCCCCCCCCCCACCCCCCCCCCCCCCCACCCCCCCCCCCCCCCACCCCCCCCCCCCCCCACCCCCCCCCCCCCCCACCCCCCCCCCCCCCCACCCCCCCCCCCCCCCACCCCCCCCCCCCCCCACCCCCCCCCCCCCCCACCCCCCCCCCCCCCCACCCCCCCCCCCCCCCACCCCCCCCCCCCCCCACCCCCCCCCCCCCCCACCCCCCCCCCCCCCCACCCCCCCCCCCCCCCACCCCCCCCCCCCCCCACCCCCCCCCCCCCCCACCCCCCCCCCCCCCCACCCCCCCCCCCCCCCACCCCCCCCCCCCCCCACCCCCCCCCCCCCCCACCCCCCCCCCCCCCCACCCCCCCCCCCCCCCACCCCCCCCCCCCCCCACCCCCCCCCCCCCCCACCCCCCCCCCCCCCCACCCCCCCCCCCCCCCACCCCCCCCCCCCCCCACCCCCCCCCCCCCCCACCCCCCCCCCCCCCCACCCCCCCCCCCCCCCACCCCCCCCCCCCCCCACCCCCCCCCCCCCCCACCCCCCCCCCCCCCCACCCCCCCCCCCCCCCACCCCCCCCCCCCCCCACCCCCCCCCCCCCCCACCCCCCCCCCCCCCCACCCCCCCCCCCCCCCACCCCCCCCCCCCCCCACCCCCCCCCCCCCCCACCCCCCCCCCCCCCCACCCCCCCCCCCCCCCACCCCCCCCCCCCCCCACCCCCCCCCCCCCCCACCCCCCCCCCCCCCCACCCCCCCCCCCCCCCACCCCCCCCCCCCCCCACCCCCCCCCCCCCCCACCCCCCCCCCCCCCCACCCCCCCCCCCCCCCACCCCCCCCCCCCCCCACCCCCCCCCCCCCCCACCCCCCCCCCCCCCCACCCCCCCCCCCCCCCACCCCCCCCCCCCCCCACCCCCCCCCCCCCCCACCCCCCCCCCCCCCCACCCCCCCCCCCCCCCACCCCCCCCCCCCCCCACCCCCCCCCCCCCCCACCCCCCCCCCCCCCCACCCCCCCCCCCCCCCACCCCCCCCCCCCCCCACCCCCCCCCCCCCCCACCCCCCCCCCCCCCCACCCCCCCCCCCCCCCACCCCCCCCCCCCCCCACCCCCCCCCCCCCCCACCCCCCCCCCCCCCCACCCCCCCCCCCCCCCACCCCCCCCCCCCCCCACCCCCCCCCCCCCCCACCCCCCCCCCCCCCCACCCCCCCCCCCCCCCACCCCCCCCCCCCCCCACCCCCCCCCCCCCCCACCCCCCCCCCCCCCCACCCCCCCCCCCCCCCACCCCCCCCCCCCCCCACCCCCCCCCCCCCCCACCCCCCCCCCCCCCCACCCCCCCCCCCCCCCACCCCCCCCCCCCCCCACCCCCCCCCCCCCCCACCCCCCCCCCCCCCCACCCCCCCCCCCCCCCACCCCCCCCCCCCCCCACCCCCCCCCCCCCCCACCCCCCCCCCCCCCCACCCCCCCCCCCCCCCACCCCCCCCCCCCCCCACCCCCCCCCCCCCCCACCCCCCCCCCCCCCCACCCCCCCCCCCCCCCACCCCCCCCCCCCCCCACCCCCCCCCCCCCCCACCCCCCCCCCCCCCCACCCCCCCCCCCCCCCACCCCCCCCCCCCCCCACCCCCCCCCCCCCCCACCCCCCCCCCCCCCCACCCCCCCCCCCCCCCACCCCCCCCCCCCCCCACCCCCCCCCCCCCCCACCCCCCCCCCCCCCCACCCCCCCCCCCCCCCACCCCCCCCCCCCCCCACCCCCCCCCCCCCCCACCCCCCCCCCCCCCCACCCCCCCCCCCCCCCACCCCCCCCCCCCCCCACCCCCCCCCCCCCCCACCCCCCCCCCCCCCCACCCCCCCCCCCCCCCACCCCCCCCCCCCCCCACCCCCCCCCCCCCCCACCCCCCCCCCCCCCCACCCCCCCCCCCCCCCACCCCCCCCCCCCCCCACCCCCCCCCCCCCCCACCCCCCCCCCCCCCCACCCCCCCCCCCCCCCACCCCCCCCCCCCCCCACCCCCCCCCCCCCCCACCCCCCCCCCCCCCCACCCCCCCCCCCCCCCACCCCCCCCCCCCCCCACCCCCCCCCCCCCCCACCCCCCCCCCCCCCCACCCCCCCCCCCCCCCACCCCCCCCCCCCCCCACCCCCCCCCCCCCCCACCCCCCCCCCCCCCCACCCCCCCCCCCCCCCACCCCCCCCCCCCCCCACCCCCCCCCCCCCCCACCCCCCCCCCCCCCCACCCCCCCCCCCCCCCACCCCCCCCCCCCCCCACCCCCCCCCCCCCCCACCCCCCCCCCCCCCCACCCCCCCCCCCCCCCACCCCCCCCCCCCCCCACCCCCCCCCCCCCCCACCCCCCCCCCCCCCCACCCCCCCCCCCCCCCACCCCCCCCCCCCCCCACCCCCCCCCCCCCCCACCCCCCCCCCCCCCCACCCCCCCCCCCCCCCACCCCCCCCCCCCCCCACCCCCCCCCCCCCCCACCCCCCCCCCCCCCCACCCCCCCCCCCCCCCACCCCCCCCCCCCCCCACCCCCCCCCCCCCCCACCCCCCCCCCCCCCCACCCCCCCCCCCCCCCACCCCCCCCCCCCCCCACCCCCCCCCCCCCCCACCCCCCCCCCCCCCCACCCCCCCCCCCCCCCACCCCCCCCCCCCCCCACCCCCCCCCCCCCCCACCCCCCCCCCCCCCCACCCCCCCCCCCCCCCACCCCCCCCCCCCCCCACCCCCCCCCCCCCCCACCCCCCCCCCCCCCCACCCCCCCCCCCCCCCACCCCCCCCCCCCCCCACCCCCCCCCCCCCCCACCCCCCCCCCCCCCCACCCCCCCCCCCCCCCACCCCCCCCCCCCCCCACCCCCCCCCCCCCCCACCCCCCCCCCCCCCCACCCCCCCCCCCCCCCACCCCCCCCCCCCCCCACCCCCCCCCCCCCCCACCCCCCCCCCCCCCCACCCCCCCCCCCCCCCACCCCCCCCCCCCCCCACCCCCCCCCCCCCCCACCCCCCCCCCCCCCCACCCCCCCCCCCCCCCACCCCCCCCCCCCCCCACCCCCCCCCCCCCCCACCCCCCCCCCCCCCCACCCCCCCCCCCCCCCACCCCCCCCCCCCCCCACCCCCCCCCCCCCCCACCCCCCCCCCCCCCCACCCCCCCCCCCCCCCACCCCCCCCCCCCCCCACCCCCCCCCCCCCCCACCCCCCCCCCCCCCCACCCCCCCCCCCCCCCACCCCCCCCCCCCCCCACCCCCCCCCCCCCCCACCCCCCCCCCCCCCCACCCCCCCCCCCCCCCACCCCCCCCCCCCCCCACCCCCCCCCCCCCCCACCCCCCCCCCCCCCCACCCCCCCCCCCCCCCACCCCCCCCCCCCCCCACCCCCCCCCCCCCCCACCCCCCCCCCCCCCCACCCCCCCCCCCCCCCACCCCCCCCCCCCCCCACCCCCCCCCCCCCCCACCCCCCCCCCCCCCCACCCCCCCCCCCCCCCACCCCCCCCCCCCCCCACCCCCCCCCCCCCCCACCCCCCCCCCCCCCCACCCCCCCCCCCCCCCACCCCCCCCCCCCCCCACCCCCCCCCCCCCCCACCCCCCCCCCCCCCCACCCCCCCCCCCCCCCACCCCCCCCCCCCCCCACCCCCCCCCCCCCCCACCCCCCCCCCCCCCCACCCCCCCCCCCCCCCACCCCCCCCCCCCCCCACCCCCCCCCCCCCCCACCCCCCCCCCCCCCCACCCCCCCCCCCCCCCACCCCCCCCCCCCCCCACCCCCCCCCCCCCCCACCCCCCCCCCCCCCCACCCCCCCCCCCCCCCACCCCCCCCCCCCCCCACCCCCCCCCCCCCCCACCCCCCCCCCCCCCCACCCCCCCCCCCCCCCACCCCCCCCCCCCCCCACCCCCCCCCCCCCCCACCCCCCCCCCCCCCCACCCCCCCCCCCCCCCACCCCCCCCCCCCCCCACCCCCCCCCCCCCCCACCCCCCCCCCCCCCCACCCCCCCCCCCCCCCACCCCCCCCCCCCCCCACCCCCCCCCCCCCCCACCCCCCCCCCCCCCCACCCCCCCCCCCCCCCACCCCCCCCCCCCCCCACCCCCCCCCCCCCCCACCCCCCCCCCCCCCCACCCCCCCCCCCCCCCACCCCCCCCCCCCCCCACCCCCCCCCCCCCCCACCCCCCCCCCCCCCCACCCCCCCCCCCCCCCACCCCCCCCCCCCCCCACCCCCCCCCCCCCCCACCCCCCCCCCCCCCCACCCCCCCCCCCCCCCACCCCCCCCCCCCCCCACCCCCCCCCCCCCCCACCCCCCCCCCCCCCCACCCCCCCCCCCCCCCACCCCCCCCCCCCCCCACCCCCCCCCCCCCCCACCCCCCCCCCCCCCCACCCCCCCCCCCCCCCACCCCCCCCCCCCCCCACCCCCCCCCCCCCCCACCCCCCCCCCCCCCCACCCCCCCCCCCCCCCACCCCCCCCCCCCCCCACCCCCCCCCCCCCCCACCCCCCCCCCCCCCCACCCCCCCCCCCCCCCACCCCCCCCCCCCCCCACCCCCCCCCCCCCCCACCCCCCCCCCCCCCCACCCCCCCCCCCCCCCACCCCCCCCCCCCCCCACCCCCCCCCCCCCCCACCCCCCCCCCCCCCCACCCCCCCCCCCCCCCACCCCCCCCCCCCCCCACCCCCCCCCCCCCCCACCCCCCCCCCCCCCCACCCCCCCCCCCCCCCACCCCCCCCCCCCCCCACCCCCCCCCCCCCCCACCCCCCCCCCCCCCCACCCCCCCCCCCCCCCACCCCCCCCCCCCCCCACCCCCCCCCCCCCCCACCCCCCCCCCCCCCCACCCCCCCCCCCCCCCACCCCCCCCCCCCCCCACCCCCCCCCCCCCCCACCCCCCCCCCCCCCCACCCCCCCCCCCCCCCACCCCCCCCCCCCCCCACCCCCCCCCCCCCCCACCCCCCCCCCCCCCCACCCCCCCCCCCCCCCACCCCCCCCCCCCCCCACCCCCCCCCCCCCCCACCCCCCCCCCCCCCCACCCCCCCCCCCCCCCACCCCCCCCCCCCCCCACCCCCCCCCCCCCCCACCCCCCCCCCCCCCCACCCCCCCCCCCCCCCACCCCCCCCCCCCCCCACCCCCCCCCCCCCCCACCCCCCCCCCCCCCCACCCCCCCCCCCCCCCACCCCCCCCCCCCCCCACCCCCCCCCCCCCCCACCCCCCCCCCCCCCCACCCCCCCCCCCCCCCACCCCCCCCCCCCCCCACCCCCCCCCCCCCCCACCCCCCCCCCCCCCCACCCCCCCCCCCCCCCACCCCCCCCCCCCCCCACCCCCCCCCCCCCCCACCCCCCCCCCCCCCCACCCCCCCCCCCCCCCACCCCCCCCCCCCCCCACCCCCCCCCCCCCCCACCCCCCCCCCCCCCCACCCCCCCCCCCCCCCACCCCCCCCCCCCCCCACCCCCCCCCCCCCCCACCCCCCCCCCCCCCCACCCCCCCCCCCCCCCACCCCCCCCCCCCCCCACCCCCCCCCCCCCCCACCCCCCCCCCCCCCCACCCCCCCCCCCCCCCACCCCCCCCCCCCCCCACCCCCCCCCCCCCCCACCCCCCCCCCCCCCCACCCCCCCCCCCCCCCACCCCCCCCCCCCCCCACCCCCCCCCCCCCCCACCCCCCCCCCCCCCCACCCCCCCCCCCCCCCACCCCCCCCCCCCCCCACCCCCCCCCCCCCCCACCCCCCCCCCCCCCCACCCCCCCCCCCCCCCACCCCCCCCCCCCCCCACCCCCCCCCCCCCCCACCCCCCCCCCCCCCCACCCCCCCCCCCCCCCACCCCCCCCCCCCCCCACCCCCCCCCCCCCCCACCCCCCCCCCCCCCCACCCCCCCCCCCCCCCACCCCCCCCCCCCCCCACCCCCCCCCCCCCCCACCCCCCCCCCCCCCCACCCCCCCCCCCCCCCACCCCCCCCCCCCCCCACCCCCCCCCCCCCCCACCCCCCCCCCCCCCCACCCCCCCCCCCCCCCACCCCCCCCCCCCCCCACCCCCCCCCCCCCCCACCCCCCCCCCCCCCCACCCCCCCCCCCCCCCACCCCCCCCCCCCCCCACCCCCCCCCCCCCCCACCCCCCCCCCCCCCCACCCCCCCCCCCCCCCACCCCCCCCCCCCCCCACCCCCCCCCCCCCCCACCCCCCCCCCCCCCCACCCCCCCCCCCCCCCACCCCCCCCCCCCCCCACCCCCCCCCCCCCCCACCCCCCCCCCCCCCCACCCCCCCCCCCCCCCACCCCCCCCCCCCCCCACCCCCCCCCCCCCCCACCCCCCCCCCCCCCCACCCCCCCCCCCCCCCACCCCCCCCCCCCCCCACCCCCCCCCCCCCCCACCCCCCCCCCCCCCCACCCCCCCCCCCCCCCACCCCCCCCCCCCCCCACCCCCCCCCCCCCCCACCCCCCCCCCCCCCCACCCCCCCCCCCCCCCACCCCCCCCCCCCCCCACCCCCCCCCCCCCCCACCCCCCCCCCCCCCCACCCCCCCCCCCCCCCACCCCCCCCCCCCCCCACCCCCCCCCCCCCCCACCCCCCCCCCCCCCCACCCCCCCCCCCCCCCACCCCCCCCCCCCCCCACCCCCCCCCCCCCCCACCCCCCCCCCCCCCCACCCCCCCCCCCCCCCACCCCCCCCCCCCCCCACCCCCCCCCCCCCCCACCCCCCCCCCCCCCCACCCCCCCCCCCCCCCACCCCCCCCCCCCCCCACCCCCCCCCCCCCCCACCCCCCCCCCCCCCCACCCCCCCCCCCCCCCACCCCCCCCCCCCCCCACCCCCCCCCCCCCCCACCCCCCCCCCCCCCCACCCCCCCCCCCCCCCACCCCCCCCCCCCCCCACCCCCCCCCCCCCCCACCCCCCCCCCCCCCCACCCCCCCCCCCCCCCACCCCCCCCCCCCCCCACCCCCCCCCCCCCCCACCCCCCCCCCCCCCCACCCCCCCCCCCCCCCACCCCCCCCCCCCCCCACCCCCCCCCCCCCCCACCCCCCCCCCCCCCCACCCCCCCCCCCCCCCACCCCCCCCCCCCCCCACCCCCCCCCCCCCCCACCCCCCCCCCCCCCCACCCCCCCCCCCCCCCACCCCCCCCCCCCCCCACCCCCCCCCCCCCCCACCCCCCCCCCCCCCCACCCCCCCCCCCCCCCACCCCCCCCCCCCCCCACCCCCCCCCCCCCCCACCCCCCCCCCCCCCCACCCCCCCCCCCCCCCACCCCCCCCCCCCCCCACCCCCCCCCCCCCCCACCCCCCCCCCCCCCCACCCCCCCCCCCCCCCACCCCCCCCCCCCCCCACCCCCCCCCCCCCCCACCCCCCCCCCCCCCCACCCCCCCCCCCCCCCACCCCCCCCCCCCCCCACCCCCCCCCCCCCCCACCCCCCCCCCCCCCCACCCCCCCCCCCCCCCACCCCCCCCCCCCCCCACCCCCCCCCCCCCCCACCCCCCCCCCCCCCCACCCCCCCCCCCCCCCACCCCCCCCCCCCCCCACCCCCCCCCCCCCCCACCCCCCCCCCCCCCCACCCCCCCCCCCCCCCACCCCCCCCCCCCCCCACCCCCCCCCCCCCCCACCCCCCCCCCCCCCCACCCCCCCCCCCCCCCACCCCCCCCCCCCCCCACCCCCCCCCCCCCCCACCCCCCCCCCCCCCCACCCCCCCCCCCCCCCACCCCCCCCCCCCCCCACCCCCCCCCCCCCCCACCCCCCCCCCCCCCCACCCCCCCCCCCCCCCACCCCCCCCCCCCCCCACCCCCCCCCCCCCCCACCCCCCCCCCCCCCCACCCCCCCCCCCCCCCACCCCCCCCCCCCCCCACCCCCCCCCCCCCCCACCCCCCCCCCCCCCCACCCCCCCCCCCCCCCACCCCCCCCCCCCCCCACCCCCCCCCCCCCCCACCCCCCCCCCCCCCCACCCCCCCCCCCCCCCACCCCCCCCCCCCCCCACCCCCCCCCCCCCCCACCCCCCCCCCCCCCCACCCCCCCCCCCCCCCACCCCCCCCCCCCCCCACCCCCCCCCCCCCCCACCCCCCCCCCCCCCCACCCCCCCCCCCCCCCACCCCCCCCCCCCCCCACCCCCCCCCCCCCCCACCCCCCCCCCCCCCCACCCCCCCCCCCCCCCACCCCCCCCCCCCCCCACCCCCCCCCCCCCCCACCCCCCCCCCCCCCCACCCCCCCCCCCCCCCACCCCCCCCCCCCCCCACCCCCCCCCCCCCCCACCCCCCCCCCCCCCCACCCCCCCCCCCCCCCACCCCCCCCCCCCCCCACCCCCCCCCCCCCCCACCCCCCCCCCCCCCCACCCCCCCCCCCCCCCACCCCCCCCCCCCCCCACCCCCCCCCCCCCCCACCCCCCCCCCCCCCCACCCCCCCCCCCCCCCACCCCCCCCCCCCCCCACCCCCCCCCCCCCCCACCCCCCCCCCCCCCCACCCCCCCCCCCCCCCACCCCCCCCCCCCCCCACCCCCCCCCCCCCCCACCCCCCCCCCCCCCCACCCCCCCCCCCCCCCACCCCCCCCCCCCCCCACCCCCCCCCCCCCCCACCCCCCCCCCCCCCCACCCCCCCCCCCCCCCACCCCCCCCCCCCCCCACCCCCCCCCCCCCCCACCCCCCCCCCCCCCCACCCCCCCCCCCCCCCACCCCCCCCCCCCCCCACCCCCCCCCCCCCCCACCCCCCCCCCCCCCCACCCCCCCCCCCCCCCACCCCCCCCCCCCCCCACCCCCCCCCCCCCCCACCCCCCCCCCCCCCCACCCCCCCCCCCCCCCACCCCCCCCCCCCCCCACCCCCCCCCCCCCCCACCCCCCCCCCCCCCCACCCCCCCCCCCCCCCACCCCCCCCCCCCCCCACCCCCCCCCCCCCCCACCCCCCCCCCCCCCCACCCCCCCCCCCCCCCACCCCCCCCCCCCCCCACCCCCCCCCCCCCCCACCCCCCCCCCCCCCCACCCCCCCCCCCCCCCACCCCCCCCCCCCCCCACCCCCCCCCCCCCCCACCCCCCCCCCCCCCCACCCCCCCCCCCCCCCACCCCCCCCCCCCCCCACCCCCCCCCCCCCCCACCCCCCCCCCCCCCCACCCCCCCCCCCCCCCACCCCCCCCCCCCCCCACCCCCCCCCCCCCCCACCCCCCCCCCCCCCCACCCCCCCCCCCCCCCACCCCCCCCCCCCCCCACCCCCCCCCCCCCCCACCCCCCCCCCCCCCCACCCCCCCCCCCCCCCACCCCCCCCCCCCCCCACCCCCCCCCCCCCCCACCCCCCCCCCCCCCCACCCCCCCCCCCCCCCACCCCCCCCCCCCCCCACCCCCCCCCCCCCCCACCCCCCCCCCCCCCCACCCCCCCCCCCCCCCACCCCCCCCCCCCCCCACCCCCCCCCCCCCCCACCCCCCCCCCCCCCCACCCCCCCCCCCCCCCACCCCCCCCCCCCCCCACCCCCCCCCCCCCCCACCCCCCCCCCCCCCCACCCCCCCCCCCCCCCACCCCCCCCCCCCCCCACCCCCCCCC